>NW_024465121.1:0-460245 GCF_017591425.1 Ochotona curzoniae | reverse complement strand
ACGTTGAGCACCCACACAAAACAAGGTTGCAGATCCTCAGTCCAGGCACTAACAACTCCACATCCAGAGACAAGTTCAGCCCCAAGCCATTTTCAGCTACCTTGCCACATGATGGCTCTGGCAGCACATAGGCCTGAAAGTGTATTTGATCCCTGGGGAACTGAGTGTGTAGGTGAATGGCAACTTTTGAATTGGCCAGCAGGGGTCTTCCAGTGCCTAAAAGACTTCACTTGGCTCATTCACTTCACATACCATCAGCTTGTCGAGCAGATCTAGAGGGAAACCCTGTTTGGTCACTTCTTATCCAATGTCCATGGAGCCCAGGATGATGCAATCAAGCATGTTGAGCACCCACACAAAACAAGGATGCAGATCCTCAGTCCAGGTGCTAACAACTCCACATCCAGAGACAAGTTCAGCCCCCAAGCCATTTTCAGCTACCATGGAAAACGACGGCTCTGGCAGCACATATGCCTGAAAGTGTATGTGATGCATTGGGAACTGAGTGTGTGGGTGAATGGCAACGTTCAAATTGGCCAGCAGGGGTCTTCCAGTGCCAAAACGACTCCACTTGGCTCATTCACTTCACATACCATCAGCTTGTTGAGCAAATCTAGAGGGAAACCCTCTTTGGTCACTTCTTGTCCAATGTCCATGGAGCCCTGGATGAAGCAATGAATTACGTTGAACACCCACACAAACCAAGGATGCAGATCCTCAGTCCAGGCGCTAACAACTCCACATCCAGAGACACGTTCAGCCCCCAAGATATTTTCAGCTACCATCGAATACGACGACTCTGTCAGCACATAGGCCTGAAAGTGTATGTGATCCCTGGGGAACTGAGTGTGTGGGTGAATGGTAACTTTCGAATTGGCCAGCACATGTCTTCCAGTGCCAAAAGAACTCCACTTGGCTCATTCACTTCACATACCATCAGCTTGTCGAGCACATCTAGAGGGAAACCCTGTTTGGTCACTTCTGGTCCAATGTCCATGGAGCCCAGGATGATGCAATCAATTACGTTGAGCACCCACACACAACAAGGATGCAGATCCTCAGTCCAGGCGCTAACAACTCCACATCCAGAGACACGTTCAGCCCCAAGCCATTTTCAACTACCTTGCAACATGATGGCTCTGACAGCACATATGCCTGAAAGTGTAAGTGTCCCTGGGGAACTGAGTGTGTGGGTGAATGGCAACTTTCAAATTGGCCAGCACAGGTCTTCCAGTGCCAAAACGACTCCACTTGGCTCATTCACTTCACATACCATCAGCTTGTCGAGCAAATCTAGAGGGAAACCCTGTTTGGTGACTTCTTGTCCAATGTCCATGGAGCCCAGGATGATGCAATCAAGCATGTTGAGCAACCACACAAAACAAGGATTCAGATCCTCAGTCCAGGTGCTAACAACTCCACATCCAGAGACACGTTCAGCCCCCAAGCCATATTCAGCTACCATGGAATACGAAGGCTCTGGCAGCACATATGCCTGAAAGTGTGTGTTATCCCTGGGGAACTGAGTGTGTGGGTGAATGGCAACTTTTGAATTGGCCAGCACATGTCTTCCAGTGCCAAAACAACTCCACTTGGCTCATTCACTTCACATACCATCAGCTTGCCGAGCAAATCTAGAGGGAAACCCTGTTTGGTCACTTCTTGCCCAATGTCCATGGAGCCCAGGATGAAGCAATCAATTACGTTGAGCACCCACACAAAACAAGGTTGCAAATGCTCAGTCCAGGCGCTAACAATTCCACATCCAGAAACAAGTAGAGCCCCCAAGCCATTTTCAGCTACCATGTGAAATGACGGCTCTGGCAGCACATATGCCTGAAAGTGTATGTGATCCCTGGGGAACTGAGTGTGTGGGTGAATGGCAACTTTTGAATTGGCCAGAAAAGTTCTTCCAGTGCCAAAACAACTCCACTTGGCTCATTCACTTCACCTACTATCAGTTCCTCGAGCACATCTAGAGGGAAACCCTGTTTGGTCACTTCTTGTCCAATGTCCATGGAGCCCAGGATGAAGCAATCAAGCATGTTGAGCAACCACACAAAACAAGGATGCAGATGCTCAGTCCAGGCACTAACAACTCCACATCCAGAGACACGTTCTACCCCCAAGCCATTTTCAGTTACCATGGAAAACGACAGCTCTGGAAGCACATATGCCTGAAAGTGTATGTGATCCCTGGGGACATGAGTGTGTGGGTGAATTGAAATATTCGAATTGGCCAGCAGGGGTCTTCCAGTGTCAAAACGACTCCACGTGGCTCATTCACTTAACATACCATCAGCTTGTCGAGCAAATCTAGAGGGAAACCCTGTTTGGTCACTTCTTGTCCAATGTCCATGGAGCCCAGGATGAAGCAATCAATTACGTTGAGCACCACACAAAACAAGTTTGAAGATCCTCAGTCCAGGCGATAACAACTCCACATCCAGAGACAAGTTCAGCCCCCAAGATATTTTCAGCTACCATGCATCATGATGGCTCTGGCAGCACATATGCCTGAAAGTGTGTGTGATCCCTGGGGAACTGAGTGTGTGGGTGAATGGCAACTTTTGAATTGGCCAGCAGGGGTCTTCCAGTGCCTAAACGACTCCACTTGGCTCATTCACTTCACATACCATCAGCTTGTCGAGCAAATCTAGAGGGAAACCCTCTTTGGTCACTTCTTGTCCAATGTCCATGGAGCCCAGGATGATTCAATCAAGCATGTTGAGCAACCACACAAAACAAGGATGTAGATCCTCAGTCCAGGTGCTAACAACTCCACATCCAGAGACACGTTCAGCCCCCAAGCCATTTTCAGCTACCTTTGAAAATGACGGCTCTGGCAGCACATATGCCTGAAAGTGTATGTGATGCATTGGGAACTGAGTGTGTGGGTGAATGGCAATACTCGAATTGGCCAGCAGGGGTCTTCCAGTGCCAAAACGACTCCACTTGGCTCATTCACTTCACATACCATCAGCTTGCCGAGCACATCTATAGGGAAACCCTCTTTGGTCACTTCTTGGCCAATGACCATGGAGCCCAGGATGTAGCAATCAATTACGTTGAG
This sequence comes from Ochotona curzoniae, assembly GCF_017591425.1. Lineage (NCBI taxonomy): Eukaryota > Metazoa > Chordata > Mammalia > Lagomorpha > Ochotonidae > Ochotona > Ochotona curzoniae. Next base: position 457,172 of record NW_024465121.1, on the reverse strand, counting down.
CACCCACACAAAACAAGGATGCAGATCCTCTGTCAAGGTGCTAACAACTCCACATCGAGAGACAAGTTCAGCCCCTAGCCATTTTCAGCTACCATGGAAAACGACGGCTCTGGCAGCACATAGGCCTGAAAGTGTATGTGATCCCTGGGGTACTGAGTGTGTGGGAGAATGGCAAATTTTGAATTGGCCAGCACATGTCTTCCAGTGCCAAAACAACTCCACTTGGCTTATTCATTTCACATACTATCAGCTTGTCTAGCACATCTAGAGGGAAACCCTGTTTGGTCACTTCTTGTCCAATGTCCATGGAGCCCAGGATGAAGCAATCAATTACGTTGAGCACCCACACAAAACAAGGTTGCAGATCCTCAGTCCAGGGGCTAACAACTCCACATCCAGAGACAAGTTCAGCCCCCAAGCCATTTTCAGCTACCATGTGAAACGACGGCTCTGGCAGCACATAGGCCTGAAAGTGTATGAGATCCCTGGGGAACTGAGTGTGTGGGTGAATGGCAACTTTCGAATTGGCCAGCAAAGTTCTTCCAGTGCCAAAACAACTCCACTTGGCTCATTCACTTCACATACCATCAGCTTGTCGAGCAGATCTAGAGGGAAACCCTGCTTGGTCACTTCTTGTCCAATGTCCATGGAGCCCAGGATGATGCAATCAAGCATGATGAGCACCCACACAAAACAAGGATGCAGATCCTCAGTCCAGGCGCTAACAAGTCCACATCCGGAGACACGTTCAGCCCCCAACCCATTTTTAGCTACCATGCATCATGATGGCTCTGGCAGCACATATGCCTGAAAGTGTATGTGATCCCTGGGGAACTGAGTGTGTGGGTGAATGGCAACTTTTGAATTGGTCAGAAAAGTTCTTCCAGTGCCAAAACAACTCCACTTGGCTCATTCACTTCACCTACTATCAGTTCCTCGAGCACATCTAGAGGGAAACCCTGTTTGGTCACTTCTTGTCCAATGTCCATGGAGCCAAGGATGATGCAATCAAGCATGATGAGCACCCACACAAAACAAGGATGCAGATCCTCAGTCCAGGCACTAACAACTCCACATCCAGAGACAAGTTAAGCCCCCAAGCCATTTTCAGTTACCATGGAAAACGACAGCTCTGGAAGCACATATGCCTGAAAGTGTTTGTGATCCCTGGGGACATGAGTGTGTGGGTGAATGGAAATATTCGAATTGGCCAGCAGGGGTCTTCCAGTGTCAAAACGACTCCACGTGGCTCATTCACTTCACATACCATCAGCTTGTCGAGCAAATCTAGAGGGAAACCCTGTTTGGTCACTTCTTGTCCAATGTCCATGGAGCCCGGGATGAAGCAATCAATTACGTTGAGCACCACACAAAACAAGTTTGAAGATCCTCAGTCCAGGCGCTAACAACTCCACATCCAGAGACAAGTTCAGCCCCCAAGATATTTTCAGCTACCATGCATCATGATGGCTCTGGCAGCACATATGCCTGAAAGTGTGTGTGATCCCTGGGGAACTGAGTGTGTGGGTGAATGGCAACTTTTGAATTGGCCAGCAGGGGTCTTCCAGTGCCTAAACGACTCCACTTGGCTCATTCACTTCACATACCATCAGCTTGTCGAGCAAATCTAGAGGGAAACCCTGTTTGGTCACTTCTTGTCCAATGACCATGGAGCCCATGATGATTCAATCAAGCATGTTGAGCAACCACACAAAACAAGGATGTAGATCCTCAGTCCAGGTGCTAACAACTCCACATCCAGAGACACGTTCAGCCCCCAAGCCATTTTCAGCTACCTTTGAAAATGACGGCTCTGGCAGCACATATGCCTGAAAGTGTATGTGATGCATTGGGAACTGAGTGTGTGGGTGAATGGCAATACTCGAATTGGCCAGCATGGGTCTTCCAGTGCCAAAACGACTCCTCTTGGCTCATTCACTTCACATACCATCAGCTTGCCGAGCAGATCTAGAGGGAAACCCTGTTTGGTCACTTCTTGTCCAATGTCCATGGAGCCCAGGATGAAGCAATCAATTACGTTGAGCACCCACACAAAACAAGGATGCAGATCCTCTGTTAAGGCGCTAACAACTCCACATCCAGAGACAAGTTCAGCCCCTAACCCATTTTCAGCTACCATGGAAAACGACGGCTCTGGCAGCACATAGGCCTGAAAGTGTAAGTGATCCCTGGGGAACTGAGTGTGTGGGTGAATGGCAACTTTCGAATTGGCCAGCAAAGTTCTTCCAGTGCCAAAACAACTCCACTTGGCTCATTCACTTCACATACCATCAGCTTGTCGAGCAGATCTAGAGGGAAACCCTGTTTGGTCACTTCTTGTCCAATGTCCATGGAGCCCAGGATGATGCAATCAAGCATGATGAGCACCCACACAAAACAAGGATGCAGATCCTCAGTCCAGGCGCTAACAAGTCCACATCCAGAGACACGTTCAGCCCCCAACACATTTTCAGCTACCATGGAAAACGACGGCTCTGGCAGCACATAGGCCTGAACGTGTATGTGATGCTTTGGGAACTGAGTGTGTGGGTGAATGGCAGTATTGGAATTGGCCAGCATGGGTCTTCCAGTGCCAAAATAGCTCCACTTGGCTCATTCACTTCACATACCATCAGCTTGCTGAGCAGATCTAGAGGGAAACACTCTTGGGTCAATTCATGTCCACTGTCCATGGAGCCCAGGATGAAGCAATCAATTACGTTGAGCACCCACACAAAACAAGGTTGCAGATCCTCAGTCCAGGCGCTAACAACTCCACATCCAGAGAGAAGTTCAGCCCCCAAGCCATTTTCAGCTACCATTGAAACGACGGCTCTATCAGCACATAGGCCTAAAAGTGTATGAGATCCCTGGGGAACTGAGTGTGTGGGTGAATGGCAATATTCGAATTGGCCAGCAGGGGTCTTCCAGTGCCTAAAAGACTCCACTTGGCTCATTCACTTCACATACTATCAGCTTGTCGAGCAAATCTAGAGGGAAACCCTGTTTGGTCACTTCTTGTCCAATGTCCATGGAGCCCAGGATGATGCAATCAAGCATGATGAGCACCCACACAAAACAAGGATGCAGATCCTCAGTCCAGTTGCTAACAACTCCACATCCAGAGACAAGTTCAGCCCCCAATCCATATTCAGCTACCATGCAATACATTGGCTCTGGCAGCACATATGCCTGAAAGTGTGTGTGATCCCTGGGGAACTGAGTGTGTGGGTGAATGGTAATACTCGAATTGGCCAGCAGGGGTTTTCCAGTGCCTAAAAGACTTCACTTGGCTCATTCACTTCACATACCATCAGCTTGTCGAGCACATCTAGAGGGAAACCCTCTTTGGTCACTTCTTGTCCAATGTTCATGGAGCCCAGAATGATGCGATCAAGCATGTTGTGCACCCACACAAAACAAGGATGCAGATCCTCAGTCCAGGCGCTAACAACTCCACATCCAGAGACAAGTTAAGCCCCCAAGCCATTTTCAGCTACCATGCAACATGATAGCTCTGGCAGCACATATGCCTGAAAGTGTATGTGATGCAATGGGAACTGAGTGTGTGGGTGAATGGCAACTTTTGAATTGGCCAGCACATGTCTTCCAGTGCCAAAAGAACTCCACTTGGATTATTCACTTCACATACCATCAGCTTGTCGAGCACATCTAGAGGGAGACCCTGTTTGGTCACTTCTTGTCCAATGTCCATGGAGCCCAGGATGAAGCAATCAATTACGTTGAGCACCCACACAAAACAAGGATGCAGATCCTCAGTCCAGGCGCTAACAACTCCACATCCAGAGACAAGTTCAGCCCCAAGCCATTTTCAGCTACCTTGCCACATGTTGGCTCTGGCAGCACATAGGCCTGAAAGTGTATGAGATCCATGGGGAACTGAGTGTGTGGGTGAATGGCAACTTTCAAATTGGCCAGCAGGGGTCTTCCAGTGCCTAAAAGACTTCACTTGGCTCATTCACTTCACATACCATCAGCTTGCTGAGCAGATCTAGAGGGAAACCCTGTTTGGTCACTTCTTATCCAATGTCCATGGAGCCCAGGATGATGCAATTAAGCATGTTGAGCAACCACACAAAACAAGGATGCAGATCCTCAGTCCAGGTGCTAACTACTCCACATCCAGAGACACGTTCAGCCCCCAAGCCATTTTCAGCTACCATGGAAAACGACGACTCTCTCAGCACATAGGCCTGAAAGTGTATGTGATCCCTGGGGAACTGAGTGTGTGGGTGAATGGCAAATTTTGAATTGGCCAGCACATGTCTTCCAGTGCCAAAACAACTCCACCTGGCTCATTCACTGCACATACTATCAGCTTGTCGAGGAAATCTAGTGGGAAACCCTGTTTGGTCACTTCTTGTCCAATGTCCATGGAGCCCAGGATGATGCAATCAAGCATGTTGAGCACCCACACAAAACAAGGATGCAGATCCTCAGTCCAGGCACTAAAAACTCCACATCCAGAGACAAGTTCAGCCCCCAAGCCATTTTCAGCTACCATGTGAAACGACGGCTCTGGCAGCAGATATGCCTGAAATTGTATGTGATCCCTGATGACATAAGTGTGTGGGTGAATGGCAATATTGGAATTGGCCAGCAGGGGTCTTCCAGTACCAAAACAACTCCACTTGGCTCATTCACTTCACATACCATCAGCTTGTCGAGCAGATCTAGAGGGAAACCCTGTTTGGTCACTTCTTGTCCAATATCCATGGAGTCCAGGACTAAGCAATCATTACGTTGAGCACCCACACAAAACAAGGTTGCAGATCCTCAGTCCAGGCGCTAACAACTCCACATCCAGAGACAAGTTCAGCCCCCAAGCCATTTTCGGCTGCCATGGAATACGACGGCTCTGGCAGCACATATGCCTGAAAGTGTATGTGTACCCTGGGGAACTGAGTGTGTGGGTGAATGGCAACTTTCGAATTGTCCATAAAAGGTCTTCCAGTGCCAAAAGGACTCCACTTGGCTCATTCACTTCACATACCATCAGCTTGCCGAGCAAATCTAGAGGGAAACCCTGTTTGGTCACTTCTTGTCCAATGTCCATGGAGCCCAGGATGAAGCAATCAATTACGTTGAGCACCCACACAAAACAAGGTTGCAGATCCTCAGTCCAGGCGTAAACAACTCCACATCCAGAGACAAGTTCAGCCCCCAAGCCATTTTTGGCTACCGTGAAATACGACGGCTCTGGCAGCACATATGCCTGAAAGTGTATGTTTACCCTGGGGAACTGAGTGTGTGGGTGAATGGCAACTTTCAAATTGGCCAGCACATGTCTTCCAGTGCCAAAACGACTCCACTTGGCTCATTCACTTCACATACCATCAGCTTGTCGAGCAAATCTAGAGGGAAACCCTGTTTGGTCACTTCTTGTCCAATGTCCATGGAGCCCAGGATGATGCAATCAAGCATGATGAGCACCCACACAAAACAAGGATGCAGATCCTCAGTCCAGGCGCTAACACCTCCACATCCAGAGACACGTTCAGCCCCCAGATATTTTCAGCTACCATGCAACATGATGTCTCTGGCAGCACATATGCCTGAAAGTGTGTGTGATCCCTGGGGATCTGAGTGTGTGGGTGAATGGCAACTTTCGAATTGGCCAGCAAAGTTCTTCCAGTGCCAAAACAACTCCACTTGGCTCATTCACTTCACATACCATCAGCTTGTCGAGCAGATCTAGAGGGAAACCCTGTTTGGTCACTTCTTGTCCAATGTCCATGGAGCCCAGGATGATGCAACCAAGCATGTTGAGCACCCACACAAAACAAGGATGCAGATCCTCAGTCCAGGCGCTAACAACTCCACATCCAGAGACAAGTTCAGCCCCCAAGATATTTTCAGCTACCATGCAACATGATGTCTCTGACAGCACATATGCCTGAAAGTGTGTGTGATCCCTGGGGACATGAGTGTGTGGGTGAATGGCAATACTCGAATTGGCCAGCAGGGGTCTTCCAGTGCCAAAACGACTCCACTTGGCTCATTCACTTCACATACCATCAGCTTCCCGGGCAAATCTAGAGGGAAACCCTCTTGGGTCACTTCTTGTCCAATGTCCATGGAGCCCAGGATGAAGCAATCATTACGTTGAGCACCCACACAAAGCAAGGTTGCAGATCCTCAGTCCAGGCGCTAACAACTCCACATCCAGAGACAAGTTCAGCCCCCAAGCCATTTTTGGCTACCATGGAATACGACGGCTCTGGCAGCACATATGCCTGAAAGTGTATGTGTACCCTGGGGAACTGAGTGTGTGGGTGAATGGCAACTTTCAAATTGGCCAGCAGGGGTCTTCCAGTGCCAAAACAACTCCACTTGGCTCATTCACTTCACATACCATCAGCTTGTCGAGCAAATCTAGAGGGAAACCCTGTTTGGTGACTGCTTGTCCAATGTCCATGGAGCCCAGGATGATGCAATCAAGCATGTTGAGCACCCACACAAAACAAGGATTCAGATCCTCAGTCCAGGCGCTAACAACTCCACATCCAGAGACACGTTCAGCCCCCAAGCCATATTCAGCTACCATGGAAAACGACAGCTCTGGCAGCACATAGGCCTGAAAGTGTATGTGATCCCTGGGGAACTGAGTGTGTGGGTGAATGGCAACTTTCGAATTGGCCAGCAAAGTTCTTCCAGTGCCAAAACGACTCCACTTGGCTCATTCACTTCACATACCATCAGCTTGTCGAGCACATCTAGAGGGAAACCCTCTTTGGTCACTTCTTGTTCAATGTCCATGGAGCCCAGGATGAAGCAATCAAGCATTATGAGCACCAACACAAAACAAGGATGCAGATCCTCAGTCCAGGCGCTAACAACTCCACATCCAGAGACAAGTTCAGCCCCCAAGCCATTTTCAGTTACCATGGAAAACGACAGCTCTGGCAGCACATATGCCTGAAAGTGTATGAGATGCCTGGGGAACTGAGTGTGTGGGTGAATGACAATACTCGAATTGACCAGCAGGGGTCTTCCAGGGCCTTAAAGACTTCACTTGGCTCATTCACTTCACATACCATCAGCTTGTCGAGCACATCTAGAGGGAAACCCTGTTTGGTCACTTCTTGTCCAATGTCCATGGAGCCCAGGATGATGCAATCAAGCATGTTGAGCACCCACACAAAACAAGGATGCAGATCCTCAGTCCAGGCGCTAACAACTCCACATCCAGAGACACGTTCAGCCCCCAAGATATTTTCAGCTACCATGCAACATGATGTCTCTGGCAGCACATATGCCTGAAAGTGTATGTGATGCATTGGAAACTGAGTGTGTGGGTGAATGGCAATACTCGAATTGGCCAACAGGGGTCTTCCAGTGCCAAAACGACTCCACTTGGCTCATTCACTTCACATACCATCAGCTTGTCGAGCAGATCTAGAGGGAAATCCTGTTTGGTCACTTCTTGTCCAATGTCCATGGAGCCCAGGATGAAGCAATCAATTACGTTGAGCACCCACACAAAACAAGGTTGCAGATCCTCAGTCCAGGCGCTAACAAGTCCACATCCAGAGACAAGTTCAGGCCCAAGGCATTTTCAGCTACCTTGCAACATGATGACTCTGGCAGCACATATGCCTGAAAGTGTATGTGTACCCTGGGGAACTGAGTGTGTGGGTGAATGGCAACTTTCGAATTGGCCAGCACATGTCTTCCAGTGCCAAAACAACTCCACGTGGCTCATTCACTTCACATACCATCAGCTTGTCGAGCAAATCTAGAGGGAAACCCTGTTTGGTCACTTCTTGTCCAATGTCCATGGATCCCAGGATGATGCAATCAAGCATGTTGAGCAACCCACACAAAACAAGGATGCAGATCCTCAGTCCAGGCGCTAACAACTCCACATCCAGAGACACGTTCAACCCCCAAGACATTTTCAGCTACCATGGAAAACGACGGCTCTGGAAGCACATATGCCTGAAAGTGTATGTGATCCCTGGGGAACTGAGTGTGTGGGTGAATGGCAATATTCGAATTGGCCAGCAGGGGTCTTCCAGTGCCAAAACGACTCCACTTGGCTCATTCACTTCACATACCATCAGCTTGTCGAGCAAATCTAGAGGGAAACCCTCTTTGGTCACTTCTTGTCCAATGTCCATGGAGCCCAGAATGAAGCAATGAATTACGATTAACACCCACACAAACCAAGGATGCAGATCCTCAGTCCAGGCGCTAACAACTCCACATCCAGAGACACGTTCAGGCCCCAAGATATTTTCAGCTACCATGGAAAACGACGGCTCTGTCAGCACATAGTCCTGAAAGTGTATGTGATCCCTGGGGAACTGAGTGTGTGGGTGAATGGCAACTTTTGAATTGGCCAGCCCATGTCTTCCAGTGCCAAAACAACTCCACTTGGCTCATTCACTTCACATACCATCAGCTTGTCGAGCACATCTAGAGGGAAACCCTGTTTGGTCACTTCTTGTCCAATGTCCATGGAGCCCAGGATGATGCAATCAAGCATGTTGAGCACCCACACAAAACAAGGATGCAGATCCTCAGTCCAGGCACTAACAACTCCACATCCAGAGACAAGTTCAGCCCCCAAGCCATTTTCAGCTACCATGTGAAACGACGACTCTGGCAGCACATATGCCTGAAAGTGTATGTGATCCCTGATGACATAAGTGTGTGGGTGAATGGCAATATTCGAATTGGCCAGCAGGGGTCTTCCAGTACCAAAACGACTCCACTTGGCTCATTCACTTCACATACCATCAGCTTGTCGAGCAGATCTAGAGGGAAACCCTGTTTGGTCACTTCTTGTCCAATGTCCATGTTGTCCAGGGCTAAGCAATCATTACGTTGAGCACCCACACAAAACAAGGATGCAGATCCTCAGTCCAGGCACTAACAACTCCACATCCAGAGACATGTTGAACCCCCAAGCCATTTACAGCTACCCTGGAAAACGACGGCTCTGGCAGCACATATGCCTGAGTGTGGGTGTGATCCCTGGGGAACTGAGTGTGTGGGTGAATGCCAATATTCGAATTGGCCAGCAGGGGTCTTCCAGTGCCTAAACGACTCCACTTGGCTCATTCACTTCACATACCATCAGCTTGCCGAGCAAATCTAGAGGGAAACCCTGTTTGGTCACTTCTTGTCCAATGTCCATGGAGCCCAGGATGAAGCAATCAATTACGTTGAGCACCCACACAAAACAAGGTTGCAGATCCTCAGTCCAGGCGCTAACAACTCCACATCCAGAGACAAGTTCAGCCCCCAACCCATTTTCAGCTACCATGAAACGACGGCTCTGGCAGCACATATGCCTAAAAGTGTATGTGAACCCTGGGGAACTGAGTGTGTGGGTGAATGGCAACTTTCGAATTGGCCAGCAGGGGTCTTCCAGTGCCAAAACAACTCCACTTGGCTCATTCACTTCACATACCATCAGCTTGTCGAGCACATCTAGAGGGAAACCCTGTTTGGTCACTTCTTGTCCAATGTCCATGGAGCCCAGGATGATGCAAACAAGCATTTTGAGCACCCACACAAAACAAGGATGCAGATCCTCAGTCCAGACGCTAACAACTCCACATCCAGAGACACGTTCAGCCCCCAATCCATATTCAGCTACCATGCAATACGACGGCTCTGGAAGCACATATGCCTGAAAGTGTATGTGATCCCTGGGGACTGAGTGTGTGGGTGAATGGTAACTTTCGAATTGGCCAGCAGGGGTCTTCCAGTGCCAAAACAACTCCACTTGGCTCATTCACTTCACATACCATCAGCTTGTCGAGCACATCTAGAGGGAAACCCTGTTTGGTCACTTCTGGTCCAATGTCCATGGAGCCCAGGATGATGCAATCAAGCATGCTGAGCACCCACACAAAACAAGGTTGCAGATCCTCGGTCAAGGCGCTAACAACTCCACTTTCAGAGACAAGTTCAGTCCCCAACCCATTTTCAGCTACCATGCAACATGATGGCTCTGGCAGCACATATGCCTGAAATTGTATGTGATGCATTGGGAACTGAGTGTGTGGGTGAATGGCAACTTTCGAATTGGCCAGCAGGGATCTTCCAGTGCCTAAAAGAGTTCACTTGGCTCATTCACTTCACATACCATCAGCTTGTTGAGCAGATCTAGAGGGAAACCCTGTTTGGTCACTTCTTGTCCAATGTCCATGGAGCCCAGGATGATGCTATTAAGCATGTTGAGCACCCACACAAAACAAGGATGCAGATCCTCAGTCCAGGCGCTAACAACTCCACATCCAGAGACACGTTCAGCCCCCAAGCCATTTTCAGCTACCATGGAAAACGACGGCTCTGGCAGCACATATGCCTGAAAGTGTATGTGATCCCTGGGGAACTGAGTGTGTGGGTGAATGGCAACTTTCAAATTGGCCAGCAGGGGTCTTCCAGTGCCAAAACGACTCCACTTGGCTCATTCACTTCACATACCATCAGCTTGTCGAGCAAATCTAGAGGGAAACCCTCTTGGGTCACTTCTTGTCCAATGTCCATGGAGCCCAGGATGAAGCAATCATTACGTTGAGCACCCACACAAAACAAGGATGCAGATCCTCAGTCCAGGCGCTAACAACTCCACATCCAGAGACAAGTTCAGCCCCCAAGCCATTTTTAGGTACCATGGAAAACGACGGCTCTGGCAGCACATATGCCTGAAAGTGTATGTGATCCCTGGGGAACTGAGTGTGTGGGTGAATGGTAACTTTCGAATTGGCAGCAAAAGTCTTCCAGTGCCAAAACAACTCCACGTGGCTCATTCACTTCACATACCATCAGCTCCTCGAGCACATCTAGAGGGAAACCCTGTTTGGTCACTTCTTGTCCAATGTCCATGGAGCCCAGGATGATGCAATCAAGCATGTTGAGCAACCACACAAAACAAGGATGCAGATCCTCAGTCCAGGCACTAACAACTCCACATCCAGAGACACGTTCAACCCCCAAGCCATTTTCAGCTACCATGAAAAACCACAGCTCTGGAAGCACATATGCCTGAAAGTGTATGTGATCCCTAGGGACTGAGTGTGTGGGTGAATGGCAATATTCGAATTGGCCAGCAGGGGTCTTCCAGTGTTAAAACGACTCCACGTGGCTCATTCACTTCACATACCATCAGCTTGTCGAGCAAATCTAGAGGGAAACCCTGTTTGGTCACTTCTTGTCCAATGTCCATGGAGCGCAGGATGAAGCAATCAATTACGTTGAGCACCACACAAAACAAGTTTGAAGATCCTCAGTCCAGGCGCTAACAACTCCACATCCAGAGACAAGTTCAGCCCACAAGATATTTTCAGCTACCATGCATCATGATGGCTCTGGCAGCACATATGCCTGAGTGTGTGTGTGATCCCTGGGAAACTGAGTGTGTGGGTGAATGGCAACTTTTGAATTGTCCAGCAGGGGTCTTCCAGTGCCAAAACGACTCCACTTGGCTCATTCACTTCACATACCATCAGCTTGTCGAGCAAATCTAGAGGGAAACCCAGTTTGGTCACTTCTTGTCCAATGTCCATGGAGCGCAGGATGAAGCAATCAATTACGTTGAGCACCACACAAAACAAGTTTGAAGATCCTCAGTCCAGGCGCTAACAACTCCACATCCAGAGACAAGTACAGCACCCAACACATTTTCAGCTACCATTGAAAAAGACGGCTCTGGCAGCACATATGCCTGAAAGTGTATGTGATGCATTGGGAACTGAGTGTCTGGGTGAATGGCAATACTCGAATTGGCCAGCACATGTCTTCCAGTGCCAAAACACCTCCACTTGGCTCATTCACTTCACATACCATCAGCTTGTCGAGCAAATCTACAGGGAAACCCTGTTTGGTCACTTCTTGTCCAATGTCCATGGAGCTCAGGATGAAGCAATCAATTACGTTGAGCACCCACACAAAACAAGGATGCAAATCCTCAGTCCAGGCGCTAACAACTCCACATCGAGAGACAAGTTCAGCCCCTAACCCATTTTCAGCTACCATGGAATACGAAGGCTCTGGCAGCACATATGCCTGAAAGTGTATGTGATCCCTGGGGAACTGAGTGTGTGGGTGAATGGCAACTTTTGAATTGGTCAGCACATGTCTTCCCGTGCCAAAACAACTCCACTTGGCTCATTCACTTCACATACTATCAGCTTGTCGAGCAAATCTAGAGGGAAACCCTGTTTGGTCACCTCTTGTCCAATGTCCATGGAGCCCAGGATTAAGCAAACAATTACGTTGAGCACCCACACAAAACAAGGTTGTAGATCCTCAGTCCAGGCGCTAACAACTCCACATCCAGAGACAAGTTCAGCCCCCAACCCATTTTCAGCTACCATGTGAAACGACGGCTCTGGCAGCACATAGGCCTGAAAGTGTGTGAGATCCCTGGGGAACTGATTGTGTGGGTGAATGACAATATTCGAATTGGCCAGCAAAGTTCTTCCAGTGCCAAAACAAATCCACTTGGCTCATTCACTTCATATACCATCAGCTTGTCGAGCACATCTAGAGGGAAACCCTGTTTGGTCTCTTCTTGTCCAATGTCCATGGAGCCCAGGATGATGCAATTAAGCATGTTGAGCACCCACACAAAACAAGGATGCAGATTCTCAGTCCAGGCGCTAACAAGTTCACATCTAGAGACAAGTTCAGCCCCCAATCCATATTCAGCTACCATGGAATACGACGGCTCTGGCAGCACATATGCCTGAAAGTGGATGAGATACCTGGGGAACTGAGTGTGTGGGTGAATGGCAACTTTCGAATTGGCCAGCAGGGGTTCTTCCAGTGCCAAAACAACTCCACTTGGCTCATTCACTTCACATACCATCAGCTTGTCGAGAACATCTAGAGGGAAACCCTGTTTGGTCACTTCTTGTCCAATGTCCATGGAGCCCAGGATGATGCAATCAAGCATGTTGAGCACCCACACAAAACAAGGATGCAGATCCTCAGTCCAGGCGCTAACAACTCCACATCCAGAGACAAGTTCAGCCCCCAACCCATTTTCAGCTACCATGCATCATGATGGCTCTGGCAGCACATAGGCCTGAAAGTGTTTGAGATCCCTGGGGAACTGATTGTGTGGGTGAATGGCAATATTCGAATTGGCCAGCACATGTCTTCCAGTGCCAAAACGACTCCACTTGGCTCATTCACTTCACATACCATCAGCTTGTCGAGCACATCTAGAGGGAAACCCTGTTTGGTCACTTCTTGTCCAATGTCCATGGAGCCCAGGATGATGCAATTAAGCATGATTAGCACCCACACAAAACAAGGATGCAGATCCTCAGTCCAGGCGCTAACAACTCCACATCCAGAGACAAGTTCAGCCCACAATCCATTTTCAGCTACCATGGAATACGACGGCTCTGGCAGCACATATGCCTGAAAGTGTATGTGATCCCTGGGAAACTGAGTGTGTGGGTGAATGGCAACTTTTGAATTGGCCAGCAGGGGTTCTTCCAGTGCCAAAACAACTCCACTTGGGTCATTCACTTCACATACCATCAGCTTGTCGAGCAAATCTAGAGGGAAACCCTGTTTGGTCACTTCTTGTCCAATGTCCATGGAGCCCAGGATGATGCAATCAAGCATGTTGAGCACACACACAAAACAAGGATGCAGATCCTCAGTCCAGGCGCTAACAAGTTCACATCTAGAGACAAGTTCAGCCCCCAATCCATATTCAGCTACCATGGAATACGAAGGCTCTGGCAGCACATATGCCTGAAAGTGTATGTGTACCCTGGGGAACTGAGTGTGTGGGTGAATGGCAACTTTCAAATTGGCCAGCAGGGGTCTTCCAGTGCCAAAACAACTCCACTTGGCTCATTCACTTCACATACCATCAGTTCCTCGAGCACATCTAGAGGGAAACCCTGTTTGGTCACTTCTTGTCCAATGTCCATGGAGCCCAGGATGATGCAATCAAGCATGTTAAGCAACCACAGAAAACAAGGATGCAGATCCTCAGTCCAGGCACTAACAACTCCACATCCAGAGACACGTTCAACCCCCAAGCCATTTTCAGCTACCATGGAAAAACCACAGCTCTGGAAGCACATATGCCTGAAAGTGTATGTGATCCCTGGGGACTGAGTGTGTGGGTGAATGACAATATTCGAATTGGCCAGCACATGTCTTCCAGTGCCAAAACGACTCCACTTGGCTCATTCACTTCACATACCATCAGCTTGTCGAGCAGATCTAGAGGGAAACCCTGTTTGGTCACTTCTTGTCCAATGTCCATGGAGCCCAGGATGATGCAATTAAGCATGATGAGCACCCACACAAAACAAGGATGCAGATCCTCAGTCCAGGCGCTAACAAGTTCACATCTAGAGACAAGTTCAGCCCCCAATCCATATTCAGCTACCATGGAATACGACGGCTCTGGCAGCACATATGCCTGAAAGTGTATGAGATCCCTGGGGAACTGAGTGTATGGGTGAATGGCAACTTTCGAATTGGCCAGCAGGGGTTCTTCCAGTGCCAAAACAACTCCACTTGAGTCATTCACTTCACATACCATCAGCTTGTCGAGAACATCTAGAGGGAAACCCTGTTTGGTCACTTCTTGTCCAATGTCCATGGAGCCCAGGATGATGCAATCAATTACGTTGAGCACCCACACAAAACAAGGATGCAGATCCTCAGTCCAGGCGCTAACAACTCCACATCCAGAGACAAGTTCAGCGCCCAAGCCATTTTCAGCTACCATGCAACATGATGGCTCTGTCAGCATATAATTCTGAAAGTGTATGTGATCCCTGGGGAACTGAGTGTGTGGGTGAATGGCAACTTTCGAATTGGCCAGCAGGGGTCTTCCAGTGCCAAAACGACTCCACTTGAGTCATTCACTTCACATACCATCAGCTTGTCGAGAACATCTTGAGGGAAACCCTGTTTGGTCACTTCTTGTCCAATGTCCATGGAGCCCAGGATGATGCAATCAAGCATGTTGAGCACCCACACAAAACAAGGATGCAGATCCTCAGTCCAGGCGCTAACAACTCCACATCCAGAGACACGTTCAGCGACCAATTCATTTTCAGCTACCATGGAAAACGACGGCTCTGGCAGCACATATGCCTGAAAGTGTATGTGATCCTTTGGGAACTGAGTGTGTTGGTGAATGGCAATACTCGAATTGGCCAGCAGGGGTCTTCCAGTGCCAAAACGACTCCACTTGGCTCATTCACTTCACATATCATCAGCTTGCCGAGCAGATCTAGAGGGAAACACTCTTGGGTCACTTCATGTCCACTGTCCATGGAGCAAAGGATGAAGCAATCAATTACGTTGAGCACCCACACAAAACAAGGTTGCAAATCCTCAGTCCAGGCGCTAACAACTCCACATCCAGAGACAAGTTCAGCCCCCAAGCCATTTTCAGCTACCATGGAAACGACGGCTCTATCAGCACATAGGCCTGAAAGTGTATGAGATCCCTGGGGAACGGAGTGTGTGGGTGAATGGCAATATTCGAATTTTCCAGCATGGGTCTTCCAGTGCCTAAAAGACTCCACTTGGCTCATTCACTTCACATACTATCAGCTTGTCGAGCAAATCTAGAGGGAAACCCTGTTTGGTCACTTCTTGTCCAATGTCCATGGAGCCCAGGATGATGCAATTAAGCATGATGAGCACCCACACAAAACAAGGATGCAGATCCTCAGTCCAGGCGCTAACAACTCCACATCCAGAGACAAGTTCAGCGCCCAAGCCATTTTCAGCTACCATGCAACATGATGGCTCTGTCAGCACATAGACCTGAAAGTGTATGTGATCCCTGGGGAACTGAGTGTGTGGGTGAATGGCAACTTTCGAATTGGCCAGCAGGGATCTTCCAGTGCCTAAAAGAGTTCACTTGGCTCATTCACTTCACATACCATCAGCTTGTTGAGCAGATCTAGAGGGAAACCCTGTTTGGTCACTTCTTGTCCAATGTCCATGGAGCCCAGGATGATGCTATTAAGCATGTTGAGCACCCACACAAAACAAGGATGCAGATCCTCAGTCCAGGCGCTAACAACTCCACATCCAGAGACACGTTCAGCCCCCAAGCCATTTTCAGCTACCATGGAAAACGACGGCTCTGGCAGCACATATGCCTGAAAGTGTATGTGATCCCTGGGGAACTGAGTGTGTGGGTGAATGGCAACTTTCAAATTGGCCAGCAGGGGTCTTCCAGTGCCAAAACGACTCCACTTGGCTCATTCACTTCACATACCATCAGCTTGCCGAGCACATCTAGAGGGAAACCCTCTTGGGTCACTTCTTGTCCAATGTCCATGGAGCCCAGGATGAAGCAATCATTACGTTGAGCACCCACACAAAACAAGGATGCAGATCCTCAGTCCAGGCGCTAACAACTCCACATCCAGAGACAAGTTCAGCCCCCAAGCCATTTTTAGCTGCCATGGAAAACGACGGCTCTGGCAGCACATATGCCTGAAAGTGTATGTGATCCCTGGGGAACTGAGTGTGTGGGTGAATGGCAACTTTCGAATTGGCCAGCAGGGGTCTTCCAGTGCCAAAACAACTCCACTTGGCTCATTCACTTCACATACCATCAGTTCCTCGAGCACATCTAGAGGGAAACCCTGTTTGGTCACTTCTTGTCCAATGTCCATGGAGCCCAGGATGATGCAATCAGTCACGTTGAGCAACCACACAAAACAAGGATGCAGATCCTCAGTCCAGGCACTAACAACTCCACATCCAGAGACACGTTCAACCCCCAAGCCATTTTCAGCTACCATGAAAAACCACAGCTCTGGAAGCACATATGCCTGAAAGTGTATGTGATCCCTAGGGACTGAGTGTGTGGGTGAATGGCAATATTCGAATTGGCCAGCAGGGGTCTTCCAGTGTCAAAACGAATCCACGTGGCTCATTCACTTCACATACCATCAGCTTGTCGAGCAAATCTAGAGGGAAACCCTGTTTGGTCACTTCTTGTCCAATGTCCATGGAGCGCAGGATGAAGCAATCAATTACGTTGAGCACCACACAAAACAAGTTTGAAGATCCTCAGTCCAGGCGCTAACAACTCCACATCCAGAGACAAGTTCAGCCCACAAGATATTTTCAGCTACCATGCATCATGATGGCTCTGGCAGCACATATGCCTGAGTGTGTGTGTGATCCCTGGGAAACTGAGTGTGTGGGTGAATGGCAACTTTTGAATTGTCCAGCAGGGGTCTTCCAGTGCCAAAACGACTCCACTTGGCTCATTCACTTCACATACCATCAGCTTGTCGAGCAAATCTAGAGGGAAACCCAGTTTGGTCACTTCTTGTCCAATGACCATCGAGCCCAGGATGATTCAATCAAGCATGTTGAGAAACCACACAAAACAAGGATGTAGATCCTCAGTCCAGGCGCTAACAACTCCACATCCAGAGACAAGTACAGCACCCAACACATTTTCAGCTACCATTGAAAAAGACGGCTCTGGCAGCACATATGCCTGAAAGTGTATGTGATGCATTGGGAACTGAGTGTCTGGGTGAATGGCAATACTCGAATTGGCCAGCACATGTCTTCCAGTGCCAAAACACCTCCACTTGGCTCATTCACTTCACATACCATCAGCTTGTCGAGCAAATCTACAGGGAAACCCTGTTTGGTCACTTCTTGTCCAATGTCCATGGAGCTCAGGATGAAGCAATCAATTACGTTGAGCACCCACACAAAACAAGGATGCAAATCCTCAGTCCAGGCGCTAACAACTCCACATCGAGAGACAAGTTCAGCCCCTAACCCATTTTCAGCTACCATGGAATACGAAGGCTCTGGCAGCACATATGCCTGAAAGTGTATGTGATCCCTGGGGAACTGAGTGTGTGGGTGAATGGCAACTTTTGAATTGGACGGCAAAAGTCTTCCAGTGCCAAAACAACTCCACTTGGCTCATTCACTTCACATACTATCAGCTTGTCGAGCACATCTAGAGGGAAACCCTGTTTGGTCACCTCTTGTCCAATGTCCATGGAGCCCAGGATGAAGCAAACAATTACGTTGAGCACCCACACAAAACAAGGTTGTAGATCCTCAGTCCAGGCGCTAACAACTCCACATCCAGAGACAAGTTCAGCCCCCAACCCATTTTCAGCTACCATGTGAAACGACGGCTCTGGCAGCACATAGGCCTGAAAGTGTGTGAGATCCCTGGGGAACTGATTGTGTGGGTGAATGACAATATTCGAATTGGCCAGCAAAGTTCTTCCAGTGCCAAAACAAATCCACTTGGCTCATTCACTTCATATACCATCAGCTTGTCGAGCACATCTAGAGGGAAACCCTGTTTGGTCTCTTCTTGTCCAATGTCCATGGAGCCCAGGATGATGCAATTAAGCATGTTGAGCACCCACACAAAACAAGGATGCAGATTCTCAGTCCAGGCGCTAACAAGTTCACATCTAGAGACAAGTTCAGCCCCAATCCATATTCAGCTACCATGGAATACGACGGCTCTGGCAGCACATATGCCTGAAAGTGGATGAGATAC
This sequence comes from Ochotona curzoniae, assembly GCF_017591425.1. Taxonomy (NCBI): domain Eukaryota; kingdom Metazoa; phylum Chordata; class Mammalia; order Lagomorpha; family Ochotonidae; genus Ochotona; species Ochotona curzoniae. The sequence goes on along the minus strand of NW_024465121.1, from coordinate 438,631 downwards.
CTGGGGAACTGAGTGTGTGGGTGAATGGCAACTTTCGAATTGGCCAGCAGGGGTTCTTCCAGTGCCAAAACAACTCCACTTGGCTCATTCACTTCACATACCATCAGCTTGTCGAGAACATCTAGAGGGAAACCCTGTTTGGTCACTTCTTGTCCAATGTCCATGGAGCCCAGGATGATGCAATCAAGCATGTTGAGCACCCACACAAAACAAGGATGCAGATCCTCAGTCCAGGCGCTAACAACTCCACATCCAGAGACAAGTTCAACCCACAACCCATTTTCAGCTACCATGCAACATGATGGCTCTGGCAGCACATATGCCTGAAAGTGTTTGAGATCCCTGGGGAACTGAGTGTGTGGGTGAATGACAATATTCGAATTGGCCAGCACATGTCTTCCAGTGCCAAAACGACTCCACTTGGCTCATTCACTTCACATACCATCAGCTTGTCGAGCACATCTAGAGGGAAACCCTGTTTGGTCACTTCTTGTCCAATGTCCATGGAGCCCAGGATGATGCAATTAAGCATGATTAGCACCCACACAAAACAAGGATGCAGATCCTCAGTCCAGGCGCTAACAACTCCACATCCAGAGACAAGTTCAGGCCCCAAGCCATATTAAGCTACCATTGAATACGACAGCTCTGGCAGCACATATGCCTGAAAGTGTGTGTGATCCCTGGGGACATGAGTGTGTGGGTGAATGGCAACTTTTGAATTGGCCAGCAGGTGTCTTCCAGTGCCAAAACAACTCCACTTGGGTCATTCACTTCACATACCATCAGCTTGTCGAGCAAATCTAGAGGGAAACCCTGTTTGGTCACTTCTTGTCCAATGTCCATGGAGCCCAGGATGATGCAATCAAACATGTTGAGCACACACACAAAACAAGGATGCAGATCCTCAGTCCAGGCGCTAACAAGTTCACATCTAGAGACAAGTTCAGCCCCCAATCCATATTCAGCTACCATGGAATACGAAGGCTCTGGCAGCACATATGCCTGAAAGTGTATGTGTACCCTGGGGAACTGAGTGTGTGGGTGAATGGCAACTTTCAAATTGGCCAGCAGGGGTCTTCCAGTGCCAAAACAACTCCACTTGGCTCATTCACTTCACATACCATCAGTTCCTCGAGCACATCTAGAGGGAAACCCTGTTTGGTCACTTCTTGTCCAATGTCCATGGAGCCCAGGATGATGCAATCAAGCATGTTGAGCAACCACAGAAAACAAGGATGCAGATCCTCAGTCCAGGCACTAACAACTCCACATCCAGAGACACGTTCAACCCCCAAGCCATTTTCAGCTACCATGGAAAAACCACAGCTCTGGAAGCACATATGCCTGAAAGTGTATGTGATCCCTGGGGACTGAGTGTGTGGGTGAATGACAATATTCGAATTGGCCAGCACATGTCTTCCAGTGCCAAAACGACTCCACTTGGCTCATTCACTTCACATACCATCAGCTTGTCGAGCAGATCTAGAGGGAAACCCTGTTTGGTCACTTCTTGTCCAATGTCCATGGAGCCCAGGATGATGCAATTAAGCATGATGAGCACCCACACAAAACAAGGATGCAGATCCTCAGTCCAGGCGCTAACAAGTTCACATCTAGAGACAAGTTCAGCCCCCAATCCATATTCAGCTACCATGGAATACGACGGCTCTGGCAGCACATATGCCTGAAAGTGTATTAGATCCCTGGGGAACTGAGTGTATGGGTGAATGGCAACTTTCGAATTGGCCAGCAGGGGTTCTTCCAGTGCCAAAACAACTCCACTTGAGTCATTCACTTCACATACCATCAGCTTGTCGAGAACATCTAGAGGGAAACCCTGTTTGGTCACTTCTTGTCCAATGTCCATGGAGCCCAGGATGATGCAATCAATTATGTTGAGCACCCACACAAAACAAGGATGCAGATCCTCAGTCCAGGCGCTAACAACTCCACATCCAGAGACAAGTTCAGCGCCCAAGCCATTTTCAGCTACCATGCAACATGATGGCTCTGTCAGCACATAGACCTGAAAGTGTATGTGATCCCTGGGGAACTGAGTGTGTGGGTGAATGGCAACTTTCGAATTGGCCAGCAGGCGTCTTCCAGTGCCAAAACGACTCCACTTGAGTCATTCACTTCACATACCATCAGCTTGTCGAGAACATCTAGAGGGAAACCCTGTTTGGTCACTTCTTGTCCAATGTCCATGGAGCCCAGGATGATGCAATCAAGCATGTTGAGCAACCACACAAAACAAGGATGCAGATCCTCAGTCCAGGTGCTAACAACTCCACATCCAGAGACACGTTCAGCGCCCAATTCATTTTCAGCTACCATGGAAAACGACAGCTCTGGCAGCACATATGCCTGAAAGTGTATGTGATGCTTTGGGAACTGAGTTTGTTGGTGAATGGCAATACTCGAATTGGCCAGCAGGGGTCTTCCAGTGCCAAAACGACTCCACTTGGCTCATTCACTTCACATATCATCAGCTTGCCGAGCAGATCTAGAGGGAAACACTCTTGGGTCACTTCATGTCCACTGTCCATGGAGCAAAGGATGAAGCAATCAATTACGTTGAGCACCCACACAAAACAAGGTTGCAAATCCTCAGTCCAGGCGCTAACAACTCCACATCCAGAGACAAGTTCAGCCCCCAAGCCATTTTCAGCTACCATGGAAACGACGGCTCTATCAGCACATAGGCCTGAAAGTGTATGAGATCCCTGGGGAACGGAGTGTGTGGGTGAATGGCAATATTCGAATTTTCCAGCATGGGTCTTCCAGTGCCTAAAAGACTCCACTTGGCTCATTCACTTCACATACTATCAGCTTGTCGAGCAAATCTAGAGGGAAACCCTGTTTGGTCACTTCTTGTCCAATGTCCATGGAGCCCAGGATGATGCAATTAAGCATGATGAGCACCCACACAAAACAAGGATGCAGATCCTCAGTCCAGGCGCTAACAACTCCACATCCAGAGACAAGTTCAGCGCCCAAGCCATTTTCAGCTACCATGCAACATGATGGCTCTGTCAGCACATAGACCTGAAAGTGTATGTGATCCCTGGGGAACTGAGTGTGTGGGTGAATGGCAACTTTCGAATTGGCCAGCAGCGGTCTTCCAGTGCCAAAACGACTCCACTTGGCTCATTCACTTCACATACCATCAGCTTGTCGAGCAGATTAGAGAGAAACCCTGTTTGGTCACTTCTTGTCCAATGTCCATGGAGCCCAGGATGATGCTATTAAGCATGTTGAGCACCCACACAAAACAAGGATGCAGATCCTCAGTCCAGGCGCTAACATCTCCACATCCAGAGACACCGTCAGCCCCCAAGCCATTTTCAGCTACCATGGAAAACGACGGCTCTGGCAGCACATATGCCTGAAAGTGTATGTGTACCCTGGGGAACTGAGTGTGTGGGTGAATGGCAACTTTCGAATTGGCCAGCAGGGGTCTTCCAGTGCCAAAACAACTCCACTTGGCTCATTCACTTCACATACCATCAGGGGCTAGCTACCTAGCCTTAGCCATGCTGCTGGGGGTCAGGTCCATGAGCGTCAGCCCCGCCCCCTTCCCTGCCTGGGATTTGGTCTACCTATGCCCCTAGCATCCCCTGACTGGGGGTCGGGTTAGGTGTAGCTGCTCGTCCACACCAAGTAAGAAAAGGGCCGCGCATGGGGGTCCAGCCACCCCGAAGTAGCCTTCTGAATGGGCGTGAAGCCTGCCGGTTGCTTCCCGGGAGAAGTTGATTGTGGCTTGGACACCGGCCTCAGCCATGCTGCCTGAGGTCACGTCAGCGTGCATCAGCCCTGCCCCCTTCCCTGCCTGGGCTAGGGTCTAGCCATGCCCATAGTTTCCCCAGGCCTGGGGTCGGGATAGCTGTAGCTGGTCGTCCACGCTAATCCCGAAAATCGCCGCACGTGGGGGTCCAGCCGCCCCGAAGCAGCCTTCTGAGTGGGCGTGAAGACTGCTGGTTGCTTCCCGGGAGAAGTTGGTTGCGCATGGGGACCTGGACTCAGCCATGCTGCTGGGGGTCACGTCCATGATCATCAGCCCCGCAACTTTTTTCACCCCGGGCTTGGGTCTAGCCATGCCCCTAGTGTCTCTGGCCCTGTGGTCGAATTAGTTGTAGCTTCACTTGCATGCTAAGTCCAAAAATGCCCGGCGTGGGGGTCCAGCCCCCCGATGCAGAATTTTGAGTGGGAGTGAAGACTGCTGGTTGTTCCGTGGGAGAAGTTGGTTGCAGCTGGGGACCCTGGCCTCAGCCATGCTGCTGGGGGTCACGTCCATGAGCGTCAGCCCAGCCCCTGTTCCCTGCCCGGGCTTGGGTCTAGAAATGCCTCTAGCATCCTCAGCCCTGGGGTCGGGTTAGATGTGGCTGGTCATCCACGCTAAAACCGAAAAGGCCCACGCAAGGGGGTCCAGCCGCCACAAAGCAGCCTTCTGAGTGGGCGTGAAGACTGCTGGTTGCTTCCCGGGAGAAGTTTGTTGTGCCTGGGACCCTGCCATAACCATGCGGCCGGGGGTCACGTCCCTGAGCGTCAGCCCCGTCCCTCTTCCCTACCCGTGCTTTGTCTAGCCACGCCCATAGCGTCCCCAGCCCTGGGGTCGGGTTAGCTGTAGCTGGTCGTCCATGCTAAGCACGAAAATTCCCACGCATGGGAGACCAGCCACCCCGAAGCAGCCTTCTGAGTGGGCATGAAGACTGCTGGTTTGTTTCCGCGAGAAGTTGGTTGCGCCTGGGGACCTGGCCTCAGCCATGCTGCCTGGGTTCACGTCCATGAGCTTCAGGCCTGCCCCTTTTTTAGGTCGGGCTTGGGTCTAGCAACGCCCCTAGCTTCCCCAGCCCTGGGGTTGGGTTAGCTCTAACTGATTTTCCATGCTAAGCCCGAAAAGGCCCACGCATGGGTGTCCAGCTGCCCCGAAGCAGCCTTCTGAGTGGGCGTTAAGACTGCTGGTTGCTTCCCGGGAGAAATTATTTACACCTGGGGACCCTGGCTTCAGCCATGCTGACGGTGTCATGTCCATGTGCATCAGTCCCGCCCCCTTCACAGGCCCGGGCTTGGGTCTAGCCACGGCCCTAGTGTCCCCAGCCGGGGGGTCGGGTTAGCTGTAGCTGATCGTCCACGCTAAACCCGAAAGGGGCCGCACTTGGGGGTACATACACCAAGAAATAGCCTTCTGAGTGGGCGTGAAGACTGCTGGTTGCTTCCCGGGAGAAGTTGGTTGCGCATGTGGACCCTGGTTTCAGCCATGCTTCCCGGGGGTCACGTCCAAGAGCGCCAGCCCCTCCCCTGTTCCCGGCCCGGGCTTGGGTCTAGAAATTCCCCTAGCTTCCCTAGCTTTGGGGTCGGGTTAACTGTAGCTGCTCGTCCACGCGAAACCCGAAAATGGCAGCACATGGGGATACATACACCCAGAAATCGCCTTCTGAGTGGGCGTGAAAACTGCTGGTTGCTTCCCGGGAGAAGTTGGTTGCGCCTGGGGACCTGGTCTCAGCCATGCGGCTGGGGGTCACGTCCCCGCGCGTCAGCCCTGCCCTTTTTTTCACCCCGGGCTTGGGTCGAGCTAAGCCCTTAGTGTCCCCGGCCCGGGGGCCGGTTTAGCTGTAGCTGCTTGTCCACGCTAAGCCTGAAAAGGCCCACGCATGCGGGTCCTGCCACCCCGAAACAGCCTTCGAAGTGGGCGTGAAGACTGCTGGTTGCTTCCCGGGAGAAGTTGGTTGCAGCTGGGGACCCTGGCTTCAGCCATGCTCCCGGGGGTCATGTCCATGTGCATCAGCCCCGCCCCGTTCCCGGCCCTGGTTTGGGGTCTAGCCACACTCCTAGCATCCCCAGAATGGGGATCGGGTTAGCTGTAGCTGCTCGTCCACCCTAATCCCGAAAATCGCTGCACGTGGGTGTCCAGTGCCCCGAGGCAGCCTTCCAAGGGGGCGTGAAGACTGCTGTTTGCTTCCCGGGAGAAGTTGGTTGCACCCGGGGACCCTGACCTCTTCTATGGTGCTGGGGGACACGTTCATGAGCGTGAACCCCGCACTTTTTCCGGGCTGGGGCATGGGTTTAGCTACCCTAGCCTTAGCCCCGGTAGCAACCAGCAGTCTTCACGCCCACTCAGAAGGCTGCTTCAGGGCGGTTGGACACCCATGCCTGGGCCATTTTCGGGATTAGCGTGGACGAGCAGCTACAGCTAACCCGACCCCCAGTCTGGGGACGCTAGGGACTTGCCAGACCCAAGCCCAGGCCGGGAAAGGGGCGGGGCTGATGCACTTGGACATGGCCAAGGCAGCATGGCTGAAGCCGGGGTTCCCAGGCGTAACTAATTTCTCCCGGGAAGCAACCAGCAGTCTTCACGACCACTCAGAAGGCTGCTTCGGGGCAGCTGGACCCCAATGCGTGGGCCTTTTCGGGCTTAGCGTGGACAAGCAGCTACAGCGAAACCCGACCCCAGGGCCGGGGACGCTGGGCCCTGGCTAGACCCAAACCCAGGGTGAAAAAAGGAGCAGGGCTGATGCTCATGGACATGACCCCAGGCAGCATGGATGCGGCCAGGGTCCCCGGGTGCAAACAACTTCTCCCGGGAAGCAACCAGCAATCTTCACGCCTACTCAGAAGGCTGCTTCGGGGTGTGTGTACCCCCATGCGTGGGCCTTTTCGGGCTTAGCGTGGACGAGCAGCTACAGCTAAACCGAACCCAGGGCTGGAGAAGCTAGGGGCGTGGCTAGACCCAAGCCCGGGACGTTAAGGGGTCGGGGCTGATGCTCAGAGATGTGACCCCCAGCAGCATGGCTGAAGCCAGGGTCCCAGGCGCAACCAACTTCTCCCAGGAAGCAACCAGCAGTCTTCACGCCCACTCATAAGGCTGCTTCGGGGCTGCTGGACCCCGACGTGCCCCGATTTTCGGGATTAGGTTGGACGAGAAGCTACAGCTAACCCGAACCCAGGGCTTGTGAAAGCTAGGGCCGTGGCTAGACCCAAGCCCGGTAGGGAAGAGGGGCGAAGCTGACGCTCATGGACGTGACCCCCAGCATCATGGCTGAGACCAGTTCCTCAGGCGCAACCAACTTCTTCCGGGAAGTAACCAGCAGTCTTCACGCCCACTCAGAAGGCTACTTCGGGGCGGCTGGATCCCATGCGCGGCCCTTAGCTTGCTTAGTGTGGATGAGCAGCTACAGCTAACCCGACCCCCAGTCAGGCGATGCTAGGGGCGTGGCTAGACCAAAGCCTAGTCTGGGAAGGGGGCGGGGCTGACGCTCATGGACGTGACCCCAGCAGTATGTATGAGGCCAGGTCCCCAGGCACAACCAACTTCTCCCGGGAAGCAACCAGCAGTCTCCACGCCCACTCAGAAGGCTGCTTCGGGGCAGCTGGATCTCCATACTTGAGCCTTTTCGAGCTAAGCATGGACAAGCAGCTACAGCTAACCCGACCCCAACGCTGGGGACACTAGGGGCGTGGCTAGACCCAAGACAAGGCAGGGAAGCGGACGGTGCTGATGCACGCTGACGTGACCCCAGGCAGCATGGCTGAGGCCAGGGTCCCCAGGCGCAACCAACTTCTATCGGGAAGTAACCAGCAGTCTTCACGCCCACTCAGAAGGCTGCTTCGGGGTGTCTGTATCCCCATGCGCGTCCCTTTTCGGGCTTAGTGTGGACGAGCAGCTACAGCTAACCCGACCCCAGGGCTGGGGACGCTAGGGGCGTGGCTAGACCCAAGCCCGGGCCGGGAAGGGCTCGGGGCTGATGCTCAGAGATGTGACCCCCAGCAGCATTGCTGAAGCCGGGGTCCCCAGGCACAACCAACTTCTCCCGGGAAGCAACCGCCAATCTTCACGCCTACTAAGAAGGCTGCTTAGGGGTGTCTGTACTCCCATGCGTGGGCCTTTTCGGGCTTAGCGTGGACAAGCAGCTACAGCTAAACCTGACCCCAGGGCTGGGAACGCTAGGGGCGTGGGTAGACAAAAGCCCGGGCCAGGAAGGGGGCGGGGCTGATGCTCAGAGAAGTGACCCCCAGCAGGATGGCTGAAGCCAGGGTCGCAGGAGCAACCAACTTCTCCCGGGAAGCAACCAGCAGTCTTCATGCCCACTTGGAAGGCTGCTTTGGGGCGGCTGGAACCCCATGTGTGGGCCCTTTTTGGGCCTAGCGTGGACGAGCAGCTATAGCTAACCCGATCCCCTGTCAGGGGACGCTAGGGGCGTGGCTAAACCCCTGCCCGGGCCAGTAAAAAGTGCGGGGTTCACGCTCATGAATGCGACTCCCAGCAACATGGCAGAGGCCAGGGTCCCCAGGCGCAACCAACTTCTCCTGGGAAGCAACCAGCAGTCTTCATGCCCACTTGGAAGGCTGCTTTGGGGCGGCTGGACCCCCATGCGTGGTCCTTTTCGGGCTTAGCGTGGACAAGCAGCTACAGCTAACCCGACCACCGGGCCTGGGACACTAGGGGCTTGGCTAGACCCAAGCCTGGGGTGAAAAAGGGGCAGGGCTGATGCTCGGGGACGTGACCCCCAGCAGCATGGATGTGGCCATTGTCCCCAGGTGCAACCAAGTTCCCCCGGGAAGCAACCAGCAGTCTTCACGCCTACTCTGGAGGCTACTTTGGGGTGTCTGTACCCCCATGCGTGGGTCTTTTCGGGCTTAGCGTGGACGAGCAGCTACTGCTAACCCGACTCCAGGGCTGGGGAAGCTAGGGCGTGGCTAGACCCAAGCGCTAGGTAGGGAAGGGAAGAGGGGCATGGCTGACACTTTGGGACGTGACCCCCCAGCAGCATGGCTGAGGCCGGGGTCGCCAGGCGCAACCAACTTCTCCCGGGAAGCAACCAGCAATCTGCACGCCCACTTGGAAGGCTGCTTCAGGGCGGCTGGTCCCTGACGCACAGCACTGTTTGAGCTTCGTGTGGATAGCAGCTACATCTAACCTGACCCCAGGGCTCAGGAATTTAGAGGCATTTCTAGACCCAAGCCTGGGCAGGGAACAGAGGCTGGGCTGACGAATATGGACGTGACCCCCAGCAGCATGGCTGAGGCCACGGTCCCCAGGTGCAACCAACTTCTCCCGGGAAGCAACGTGCAGTCTTCACGCCCACTCATAATTCTGCATCAGGGCGGCTGGACCCCCACGCCCGGGCATTATTGGGCTTAGCATGCAAGTGCAGCTACAGCTAATTCGACCCCAGGGCCAGAGACACTAGGGGTGTGGCTACACCCAAGCCCAGTCTGGGAAGTGGGCGGTGCTGACGCTCATGGACGTGACCCCTGGCAGCATGGCTGAGGCCAGGGTCCAAAGGCACAACCAACTTCTCCCGGGAAGTAACCAGCAGTCTTCACGCCCACTCAGAAGGCTGCTTAGGGGCGGCTGGAACAAAATGCGCGTCCCTTTTCTGGCTTAGCGTGGACGAGCAGCTACAACTAACCCGACACCCTGTCAGGGGATGCTAGGCACGTGGATAAACCCATGCCCGGGCCAGGAAAAAGTGCGGGGTTCACGCTCATGAACGTGATGCCCAGCACCATGGCTGAGGCCAGGGTCCCCAGGCGTAACCAACTTCTCCCGGGAAGAAAACAGCAGTCTTCACGCCTACTCAGAAGGCTGCTTCGGGACGGCTGGACCCCCATGCTTTGGCCATTTTCGGGATTAGCGTGGACGGGCAGCTACAGCTACCCCGACCCCAGGGCCAGGGACGCTAGGGGCGTGGCTAGACCCAAGCCTGGGCAGGGAAGGCGGTGGGGCTGACGCTTTGGGATGCGACCCCCAGCAGCATGGCTGCGGCCGGGGTCACCTGGCAAAAAAAACTTCTCCCGGAAAGCAACCAGCAATCTTCACGCCCACTTGGAAGGCTGCTTCAGTGCGGCTGGTCCCCGACGCACGGCATTGTTTGAGCTTAGTGTGGATAGCAGCTACAGCTAACCCGACCCCAGGGCGGGGATGCTAGGGGCGTGGGTAGACCCAAGCCTGGGGTGAAAAAAGGGGCGGGGCTGGCGCTCATGGATGTGACTCCTGACAGCATTGATGTGGTCAGGGTCCCCTGGCGCAAAAAACTTCTCACGGGAAGCAACCAGCAGTCTTCACGCCCACTCAGAAGGCTGCTTCGGTGCGGCTGAACCCCATGCGTGTGTCCTTTCGGGCTTAGCGTGGACGAGCAGCTACAGCTAACCCGACTCCAGGGCTGGGGAAGCTAGGGCGTGGCTAGACGCAAGCCCGGGTAGGGAAGACTGGCATGGCTGATGCTCATGGACATGACCTCCAGCAGCATGGCTGAGGCTGGGGTCCCCTGGCGCAACCAACTTCTCCCGGGAAGCAACCAGCAGTTTTCACGCCCACTCAGAAGGCTATTTCTGGGTGTATGTACCCCCATGTGCTGCCATTTTCGGGTTTCGCGTGGACCAGCAGCTACAGCTAAACCAACGCCAGTGCTCAGTAAGCTAGGGGAATTTCTAGACCCAAGCCAAGATAGGGAACAGGGGTGGGGCTGACGCTCATGGACGTGACCCCAAGGAAGCATGGCTGAAACCAGGGTCCCCATGCGCAACCAACTTCTCCCGGGAAGCAACCAGCAGTCTTCACGCCCACTCAGAAGGCTATTTCTTGGTGTATGTACCCCCATGTGCGGCCCTTTTCGGGTTTAGCGTGGACGAGCAGCTACAGCTAACCCGATCCCCATTCTGGGGATGCTAGGAGCGTGGCTAGACCCCAAACCAGGGCCTGTGAAGGGGGCGGGGCTGATGCACATGGACATGACCCCCAGCAGCATGGCTGAAGCTGGGGTCCCCAGGCACAACCAACTTCTCCCGGGAAGCAACCAGTAGTCTTCACGCCCATTCAGAAGGCTGCTTCAGGGCGGCAGGACACGCATGCGTGGGCTTTTTCAGGCTTAGCGTGGACAATCAGCTACAGCTAAACCGGCCCCCGGGCCGGGGACACTAGGGGCTTAGCTCGACCCAAGCCCGGGGTGAAAAATGGGCAGGGCTGACGTGCGGGGACGTGACCCCCAGCCGCATGGCTGAGACCAGGTCCCCAGGCGCAACCAACTTCTCCCGGGAAGCAACCAGCAGTCTTCACGCCCACTCAGAAGGCTGCTTCAGGGCGGCTGGAACCACAAGCGTGGGCATTTTCGAGGTTAGCGTGGACGAGCAGCTACAGCTAACCCGACCCCAGGGCTGGAGAAGCTAGGGCGTGGCTAGACCCAAGCCTGGTTAGGGAAGAGGGGCATGGCTGATGCTCATGGACATGACCTCCAGCAGCACGGCTGAGGCTGGTGTCCCCAGGCGCAACCAACTTCTACCGGGAAGCACCAGCAGTTTTCACGCCCACTCAGAAGGCTATTTCTGGGTGTATGTACCCCCATGTGCTGCCATTTTCGGGTTTCGCGTGGACGAGCAGCTACAGCTAACCCGACCACAGGGCTGGGGAAGCTAGGGGCATTTCTAGACCCAAGCCAGGATAGGGAGGAGGGGCGGGGCTGACGCTCATTGACGTGACCCCCAGGAAGCATGGCTGAAGCCAGGGTCCCCAGCTGAAACCAACTTCTCCCGGGAAGCAACCAGCAGTCTTCACGCCCACTCAGAAGGCTATTTCTTGGTGTATGTAGCACCAAGTGCGGCCCTTTTCGGGTTTAGCATGGACGAGCAGCTACAGCTAACCCGACCCCCGGGCCAGGGACGCTAGGGGCGTGGCTAGACCCAAGCCCGGGCCTGTGAAGGGGGCGGGGCTGAGGCACATGGACATGACCCCCAGCAGCATGGCTGAAGCCGGGGTCCCCAGGTGTAACCAATTTCTCCCGGGAAGCAACCAGCAGTCTTAACGCCCACTCAGAAGGCTGCTTCGGGGCAGCTGGACCCCCATGCGTGGGCCTTTTCGGGCTTAGCATGGACAAGCAGTTGCAGCTAACCCAACCCCAGGGCTGGGGAAGCTAGGGCGTGGCTAGACCCAAGCCCGACCTGAAAAAAGGGGCAGGGCTGAAGCTCATGGACGTGAACCCAGGCAGCATGGCTGAGGCCAGGTCCCCAGGCGCAACCAACTTCTCCCGGGAATCAACCAGCAGTCTTCATGCCCACTCAGAAGGCTGCTTCGGGGCGGCTGGTCTCCAATGCGTGGGAATTTTCGGGCTTAGCGTGGATGACCAGCTACAGCTAACCCGACCCCAGGGCTGTGGAGGCTAGGGGCATGGCTAGACCAAAGCACCGGTAGGGAAGAGGGGCGGGGCTGACGCTCAGGGACATGACCCCCGGCAGCATGGTAATGGCAGGATCCCCAGGCACAACAAATTTCTCCCGGGAAGCAACCAGCAGTCTTCACCCTCATTCAGAAGTCTACTTTGGGGCGGCTGGACCCCCATGCGTGCGCCTTTTCGGGATTAGCGTGGACGACGAGCTATATCTAACCCGACCCCAGGGCTGAGGATGCTAGAGGCATTTCTAGACCCAAGCCCAGGCAGGGAACAGGGGCGGGGCTGACGCTCATGGACGTGACCCCCAGCAGCATGGCTGAGGCCAGGGTCCCCAGGTGCAACCAACTTTTCCCGGGGAGCAACCAGCAGTCTTCACGCCCACTCAAAATTCTCCATCAGGGAGGCTGGACCCCCACGCCCGGGCATTTTGGGGTTGAGCATGCAAGTGCAGCTACAATTAATTCGAGCCCAGGGCCAGAGACACTAGGGGCATGGCTAGACCCAAGCCCGGGGTATAAAAAGCGGCAGGGCTGATGCTTGCGTACGTGACCCCCGACAGCATGGCTGAGTCCAGGTCCCCAGGCGCAACCAACTTCTCCCGGGATGCAACCAGCAGTATTCACGCCCACTCAGAAGGCTGCTTTGGGGCGGCTGGACCAACATGCATGGCCCTGTTTGGGCTTAGCGTGGAAAAGCAGCTACAGCTAAACCGACCCCAGGGCCAGGGACGCTAGGGGCGTGGCTAGACCCAAGCCAGGGGTGAAAAAAGGGGCAGGGCTGATGCTTGCAGACGTGACCCCCGGCAGCATGGATTTGGTCAGGGTCCCCAGGTGCAACCAACTTATCCTAGGAAGCAACCAACAATCTTAACATCGACTCAGAAGGCTGCTTCTGGGTGTATGTACCCCCATGCGAGGCCATTTTCGTGTTTAGCGTGGACGAGCACCTACAGCTAACCCGACCCCAGGGCTGGGGACGCTAGGGGCGTGGCTAGACCAAAGCATGGGTAGGGAAAAGGGGCGGGTCTGATGCTCAGGGACATGACCCCCAGCAGCATGGCTGAGGCTGGGGTACCCTGGCGCAACCAACTTCTCCCGGGAAGCAACAGGCAGTCTTCACGCCCACTCAGAAGGCTGCTTATGGGCGGCTGGAACAACATGCGCGTCCTTTTTCTGGCTTAGCGTGGACGAGCAGCTACAACTAACCCGACACCCTGTCAGGGGATGCTAGGGGCGTGGCTAAACCCATGCCCGGGCCAGGAAAAAGTGCGGGGTTCACGCTCATGAACGTAATCCCCAGCACCATGGCTGAGGCCAGGGTCCCCGGGCGCAACCAACTTCTCCTGTGAAGCAAACAGCAATCTTCACGCCTACTCAGAAGGCTGCTTCCGGACGGCTGGACCCCAATGCTTTGGCCATTTTCGGGATTAGCGTGGACGGGCAGCTACAGCTAAACCGACCCTAGGGCTGGGGACGAAGTGGCGTGGCTAGACCCAAGCCTGGTCTGGGAAGGGGGTGGGGCTGACGCTTTGGGACGTGACCCCCAGCAGCATGGCTGAGGCCGGGGTCGCCAGGCGCAAAAAACTTCTCCCGGGAAGCAACCAGCAATCTTCACGTCCACTTGGAAGGCTGCTTCAGGGCGGCTGGTCCCCGAAGCACGACACGGTTTGAGCATAGCGTGGATAGCAGCTACAGCTACCCCGACCCCAGGGCCGGGGATGTTAGGGCCGTGGCTAGACCTAAGCCCCGGGTGAGAAAAGGAGCAGGGCTGATGATCAGAGACGTGACCCCAGGCAGCATGGATGTGGCCAGGGTACCCGGGCGCAACCAACTTCTCCCGGGAAGCAACCAGCAATCTTCACGCCCACTCAGAAGGCTGCTTCGGGGCGCCTGGAACCCCATGCGTGCGAATTTTCAAGGTTAGCGTGGACGAGCAGCTACAGCTAACCCGACCTCAGGGCTGGGGAAGCTAGGGACGTAGCTAGTCCCAAGCCCGGGCCGGGAACAAGGGCGGGACTGACGCTCAAGGATCTGACCCCCAGCACCATGGCTGATGCCAGGGTCCCCAGGCGCAATCAACTTCTCCCGGGAAGCAACCAGCAGTCTTCACGCCCACTCAGAAGGCTGCTTCGGGGCAGCTGGACCCCCATGCTTGGGCCTTTTCGGGCTTAGCGTGGACAAGCAGCTACAGCTAAACCGACCCCCGGGCCTGGGACACTAGGGGCTTTGCTAGACCCAAGCCCAGGGTGAAAAAAAGGGGCAGGGCTGACGCTCTGGGACATGGCCCCCAGCAGCATGGATGTGGCCAGGGTCACCAGGTGCAACCAAGTTCTCCCGGGAAGCAGCCAGCAATCTTCACGCCTCCTCAGAAGGCGGCTTCGGGGTGTCTGTACGCCCATGCGTGGGCCTTTTCTGGCTTAGCGTGGACGAGCAGCTACACCTAACCCGACCCCCAGTCTGGGGACGCTAGGGACTTGCTAGACCCAAGCCCGGGCCAGGAAAAAGGGCGGGGTTCACGCTCATGGACGTGACCCCAGCACCATGGCTGAGGCCAGGGTCCCCAGGCGCAACCAACTTCTCCCGGGAAGCAACCAGCAGTCTTCACGCCCACTCAGAAGGCTGCTTTGTGGCGTCAGGACCCCCACGTGTGGCGATTTTCGGGATTAGCGTGGACGAGCAGCTACAGCAACCCAACCCCCAGTCTGGGAAAGCTAGGGGCGTGGCTAGACCCAAACCCGGGCCGGGTACACGGGCGGGGCTAATGCACATTGACATGATCCACGGCAGCATGTCTGAAGCCAGGGTCCCCAGGCACAACCAACTTTTCCCGGGAAGCAACCAGCAGTCTTCACGCCCTCTTGGAAGGCTGCTTCGGGGCGGCTGGACCCCCATGCGTGGGCCTTTTCGGGCTTAGCGTGGACAAGCAGCTACAGCGAAACTGACCCCCGGGCTGGGGACGCTGGGGCGTGGCTAGACCCAAACCCGGGGTGAAAAAGGAGCAGGGCTGATGCTCGCTGACGTGAACCCAGGCAGCATGGATGTGGCCAGGGTCCCCGGGTGCAAACAACTTCTCGCGGGAAGCAACCAGGAATCTTCACGCCTACTCAGAAGGCTGCTTAGGGGTGTCTGTACCCCCATGCTTGGGCCTTTTCGGGCTTAGCGTGGATGAGCAGCTACAGCTAAACCGACCCTAGGGCTGGGGACGCCAGGGGCGTGGCTAGACCCAAGCCCGGGCGGGAAAGGGGGAGGGGCTGATGCTCAGAGATGTGACCCCCAGCAGCATGGCTGAAACCGGGCTCCCAGGCGCAACCAACTTCTCCCGGGAAGCAACAGGCAGTCTTCACGCCCACTCAGAAGGCTGCTTAGGGGCGGCTGGAACAACATGCGCGTCCCTTTTCTGGCTTAGCGTGGACGAGCAGCTACAACTAACCCGACACCCAGTCAGGGGATGCTAGGGGCGTGGCTAAACCCATGCCCGGGCCAGGAAAAAGTGCGGGGTTCACGCTAATGGACGTGACCCCCAGCACCATGGCTGAAGCCAGGGTCCCCAGGCGCAACCAACTTCTCCCGGGAAGCAAACAGCAATCTTCACGCCCACTCAGAAGGCTGCTTCGGGACGGCTGGACCCCCATGCTTTGGCCATTTTCGGAATTAGCGTGGACGAGCAGCTACAGCTAACCCGACCCCAGGGCCAGGGACGCTAGGGGCGTGGCTAGACCCAAGCCTGGGCAGGGAAGGGGGTGGGGCTGACGCTTTGGGACGTGACCCCCAGCAGCATGGCTGAGGCCGGGGTCGCCAGGCGCAAAAAACTTCTCCCGGGAAGCAACCAGCAATCTTCACGCCCACTTGGAAGGCTGCTTCAGGGCGGCTGGTCCCCGACGCATGGCACTGTTTGAGCTTAGCGTGGATAGCAGCTACAGCTACCCCGACCCCAGGGCCGGGGATGTTAGGGCCGTGGCTAGACCCAAGCCCGGGGTGAAAAAAGGAGCAGGGCTGATGCTCAGAGATGTGACCCCAGGCAGCATGGATGTGGCCAGGGTCCCCAGGTGCAACCAACTTCTCCCGGGAAGCAACCAGCAATCTTCACGCCCACTCAGAAGGCTGCTTCGGGGCGGCTGGAACCCCATGGCCGGCCCTTTTTGGAATTAGCGTGGATGAGCAGCTAGCTACAACTAACCCGACCTCAGGGCTGGGGTAGCTAGGGACGTAGCTAGACCCAAGTCCGGGCCGGGAACATTGGCGGGACTGACGCTCATGGACCTGACCCCCAGCACCATGGCTGAGGCCAGGGTCCCCAGGTGCAACCAACTTCATCCTCGGGAAGCAACCAGCAGTCTTCACGCCCACTCAGAAGGCTGCTTTGTGGCGGCTGGACCGCCATGCGTGGGCCTTTTCGGGATTAGCGTGGACGACCAGCTACATCTAACCCGACCCCAGGGCTGAGGATGCTACAGGCATTTCTAGACCCAAGACCGGGCATGGAACAGGGGCTGGGCTGACGCTCATGGACGTGACCCACGGCAGCATGGCTGAGGCCAGGGTCCCCAGGTGCAACCAACTTCTCCCGGGAGCAACCAGCTGTCTTCACGCCCAGTCAGAAGGCTGCTTCAGGGCGGCTGGACCCAAACCCCCAGGCATTTTCGGGCTTAGCATGCAAGTGCAGCTACAGCTAATTTGACCCCAGGGCCAGAGACACTAGTGGCGTGGCTAGACCCAAGCCCAGGCAGGGAAGAGGGCGGGGCTGATGCTCGGAGACCTGAGCCCCAGCAGCATGGCTGAAGCCGGGATCACAGGCGTAACCAACTTCTCCTGGGAAGCAACCAGCAGTCTTCACGCCCAATCAGAAGGCTGCTTCGGGGAAACTGGACCTCCATGCTTGGGCCTTTTCGGGCTTAGCGTGGACGAGCAGCTAGAGCTAAACCGACCCCCGGGCCTGGGACACTAGGGGCTTGGCTAGACCCAAGCCCGGGGTGAAAAAAGGGGCAGGGCTGACGCTCTGGGACGTGACCCCCAGCAGCATGGATGTGGCCAGGGTCACCAGGTGCAACCAAGTTCTCCCGGGCAGCAACCAGCAATCTTCACGCCTCCTCAGAAGGCTGCTTCGGGGTGTCTGTACGCCCATGCGTGGGCCTTTTCGGGCTTAGCGTGGACGAGCAGCTACAGCTAACCCGACCCCTAGGCTGGGACGCTAGGGTTGGCTAGACCCAAGTCCGACCTGAAAAAAGGGGCGGGATTGATGCACATGGACATGACCCCGGCAGCATGGCTGAAGCCAGGGTCCCCAGGCACAACCAACTTCTCCAGGGAAGCAACCAGCAGTCTTCATGCCCACTCAGAAGGCTGCTTCGGGGCTGGAACAACATGCGTGGCCCTTTTTGGGCTTAGCGTGTACGAGCACCTACAGCTAACCCGACCCCCAGTTTGGGGAAGCTAGGTGCGTGGCTAGACCCAAGCCCGGGCCGGGAACAGGGGCAGGGCTGACGCTCATGGACCTTACCCCCAGCAGCATGGCTGAGGCCAGGGTCCCCAGGCGCAACCAACTTCTCCCGGGAAGCAACCAGCAGTCTTCACGCCCACTCAGAAGGCTGCTTCGGGGGGCTGGAACAACATGCCCGGCCCTTTTTGGGCTTAGCGTTGACGAGCATCTTCAGCTAACCCGACCCCAGGCCAGGGACACTAGGGGCGTGGCTAGACACAAGCCAGGGCAGGGAAGGGGACCGGGCTGATGCTCAGAGAAGTGACCCCAGGCAGCATTGCTGAAGCCGGGGTCCCAGGCACAACCAACTTCTCCCGGGAAGCAACCAGCAGTCTTCACGCCGACTAAGAAGGCTGCTTTGAGGCAGCTGGACCCACACGCATGGCCCTGTTTGGTCTTAGCATGGGAAAGCAGCTACAGCTAACCCGAACACAGGGCCAGGGACGCTAGGGGCGTGGCTAGACCCATGCCCGGGCCAGGAAAAAGTGCGGGGTTCACGCTATTGGACGTGACCCCAAGCACCAGGCTGAGGCCAGGGTCCCCAGGCGCAACCAACTTCTCCCGGGAAGCAACCAGCAGTCTTCACGCCCACTCAGAAGGCTGCTTCAGGGCGGCTGGACCCCCACGTGCAGCGATTTTCGGGCTTAGCGTGGACGAGCAGCTACAGCTAACCCGAATCCCAGTTTGGGGAAGCTTGGGGCTTGGCTAGACCCAAGCCCAGGCCAGAAATGGTGGGTGGCTGATGCACATGGACATGACGTACTCCCAGCAGCATGGCTGAAGCCAGGGTCCCCAGCTGCAACCAACTTCTCCCGGGAAGCAACCAGCAGTCTTCACGCCCACTTGGAAGGCTGCTTCGGGGCGGCCTGACCCCCACGCGTGTGCCTTTTCGATCTTAGCGTGGACAAGCAGCTACAGCGAAACCCGACCCCAGCGCTGGGGACGCTGGGGCCTGGCTAGACCCAATCCCGGGGTGAAAAAAGGAACAGGGCTGATGCTCGCTGACGTGACCCCAGTCAGCATGGATGTGGCTAGGGTCCCCGGGTGCAAACAACTTCTCCTGGGAAGCAACCAGCAATCTTCACGCCCATTCAGAAGGCTGCTTAGGGGTGTCTGTACCCCCATGCTTGGGCCTTTTCGGGCTTTGCGTGGAAGAGAAGCTACTGCTAAACCGACCCCAGGGCTGGGGACGCTAGGGGCGTGGCTAGACCCAAGCCCGGGCAGGGAAGGGCGCGGGGCTGATGCTCAGAGATGTGACCCCAACAGCATGGCTGAAGCCGGGGTCACCAGGCGCAAACAACTTCTCCCGGGAAGCAACCAGAAATCTTCACGCCCACTCAGAAGGCTGCTTTGTGGCGGCTGGAACCCCATATCCAGGCCTTTTCTTGCTTAGCGTGGACGAGCAGCTACAGCTAACAGGACCCCCTGTCAGGGGACACTAGGGGCGTGTTTAACCCCATGCCCGGGCCAGGAAAAAGTGCGGGGTTCACGCTCATGAACGTGACCTACAGCACCATGGCAGAGGCCAGGGTCCCCAGGCGCAACCAACTTCTCCCGAGAAGCAACCAGCAGTCTTCACGCCCACTTGGACGGCTGCTTCAGGGCGGCCTGACCCCCATGCGTGGGACTTTTCGGGCTTAGCGTGGAAAAGCAGCTACAGCAAAACCGACCCAAGGGCCTGGGACACTAGGGGCTTGGCTAGACCCATGCCCGGGGTGAAAAAAGGGGCAGGGCTGATGCTCATGGACGTGACCCCCAGCAGCATGGATGTGGCCAGGGTCACCAGGTGCAACCAAGTTCTCCCGGGCAGCAACCAGCAATCTTCATGCCTACTCAGAAGGCTGCTTCGGGGTGTCTGTACGCCTGTGCGTGGGCCTTTTCGGGCTTAGCTTGGACGAGCAGCTACACCTAACCCGACCCCAGGGCTGGGGAAGCTAGGGGCGTGGCTAGACCAAATCCCAGGCAGGGAAGGGGGCGGGGCTGACGCTCATGGACTTGACCTCAGGCAGCATATCTGAGGCTAGTTCCCCAGGCGCAACCAACTTCTCCCTGGAAGCAACCAGCAGTCTTCACGCCCACTCAGAAGGCTGCTTCTGGGCAGCTGTACCCACATGCCCGTGCTTTTCGGGCTTAGCATGGACAAGCAGCTACAGCTAACCCGACCCCAGGGCTGGGGATGCTAGAGGAATTTCTAGACCCATGCCCGGGTAGGGAACAGGGGTGGGGCTGACGCTCATGGACGTGACCCCCGGCAGCATGGTTGAGGCCAGGTCCCCAGGCGCAAGCAACTTCTCCCGGGAAGCAACCAGCAATCTTCACGCCCACTCAGCAGGCTTCCTCGGGGTGTCTGTACGCCCACACCCAGGCCTTTTCGGGCTTAGTGTGGACAAGCAGCTACAGCTAACCAGACCCCAGGGCTGGGGACGCTAGGGGCATTTCTAGACCCAAGCCAGGATAGGGAACATGGGCGGGGCTGACGCTCATGGACGTGACACCCGGCAGCATGGCTGAGGCCAGGGTCCCCAGGCGCACCAACTTCTCCCGGGAAGCAACCAGCAGTCTTCACGCCCACATGGAATGCTGCTTCGGGGCGGCTGGACCCCCATGCCCGGCCCTTTTCTTGCTTAGCGTGCACAAGCAGCTACAGGTAACCCGACCCCCGGGCCTGGGACACTAGGGGCTTGGCTAGACCCAAGCCCGGGGTGAAATATGGGGTAGGGCTGACGCTCTGGGACGTGACCCCAGGAAGCATGGATGTGGCCAGGGTCACCAGGTGCAACCAAGTTCTCCCGGGAAGCAACCAGCAATCTTGACGCCTACTCAGAGGGCTGCTTTGGGGTTGTCTGTTCCCCCATGCGTGGGCCTTTTCAGGCATAGCGTGGACAAGTAGCTACAGCTAACCCGACCCCATGGCTGTGGAAGCTAGGGGCGTGGCTATACCCAATACCGGCCTGGGAAGAGGGGCGGAGCTTATGCTCGCCGATGTGACCCCCAGCAGCATGGCTGAGGCCGGGCTCTAGGTGCAACCAAATTCTCCCGCAAAGCAACCAGCAGTCTTCATGCCCACTTGGAAGGCTGCTTCGGGACGGCTGGATCCGCATGCGTGGGCCACTTTCGGTATTAGCGTGGATGAGCAGCTACAGCTAACCTGACCCCCTATCTGATGACGCTAGGGGTTTGGCTAGACCAAACCCGGGCAGGGATGCGGCGGGGCTGAGGCTCATGGACGTGACCCCCAGCAGCATGGCTGAGGCCTTGGTCCCCAGGCGCAACCCACTTCTCCCGGGAAGCAACCAGCAGTCTTTACCCCCACTCAGAAGGCTGCTTCGGGGTGGCTGGAACCCCATGCGTGGGCCTTTTCGGGCTTAGCGTGTACGAGCAGCTACAGCTAACCCAACACCAGGGAAAGGGAAGCTAGGGGAGTGGCTAGACCCAAGCCCATCCCGGGAAGAGGGGCGGGGCTGACGCTCATGGACGTTACCCCCAGCAGCATGGCTGAGGCCAGGTTCATCAGGCACAACTAACTTCTCCCGGGAAGTTACCAGCAGTCTTCACGCCCAATCAGAAGGCTGCTTCGGGGTGGCTGGCCCCCACGCGTGGCCATTTTTGGGATTAGTATGGACGAGCAGCTACAGCTAACCCGACCCCCAGGCTGGGGACGCTAGGGGCGTGGCTAGACCCAAGCCCATCCCAGGAAGAGGGGCAGGGCTGACGCTCATGGACGTGACCCCAGCAGCATGGCAGAGGCCAGAGTCCTTAGGCACAACCAACTTCTGCTGGGAAGCAACCAGCAGTCTTCACGCCCACTCAGAAGGCTGCTTCAGGGTGGCAGGACCCTCAAGCGTGACAATTTTCGCTCTTAGCGTGGACAAGCAGCTACAGCTAACCAGACCACCAGGCTGGGGCGCTAGGGGCGTGGCTAGACCCAAGCCCGGGCCGTGAACAGGGTCGGCGCTGACGCTCATGGACGTGACACCAGCAGCATGGCGGAGGCCAGGGTGCCCAGGCGCAACCCACTTCTCCCGGGAAGCAAGCAGCAGTCTTCACGCCCACTCAGAAGGCTGCTTTGTGGCGTCTGGACCCCCACGTGCGGCCCTTTTCGGGCTTAGCATGTAGAGCAGCTACAGCTAACCAGTCCCCAAGGTCAGGTACACTAGGGTCGTGGCTAGACCCAAGCCTGGGCCGGGAACAGGGGCGGGGCTGACGCTCATGGACGTGACCCCCAGGGTCATGGCTGAGGCCAGGGTCCCAAGGCGCAACCAACTTCTTCTGGGAAGCAACCAGCAGTTTTCATACCCACTCAGAAGGCTGCTTCAGGGCGGCTGGACCCCCATGCATGGGCCTTTATGGGCTTAGCGTGGACGAGCAGCTACAGCTAACCTGACCCCCAGGTTTGGGACGCTAGGGTCGTGGCTAGACCCAAGCCAGGGCTGGGCACAGGGCAGGGCTGATGCTCAGAGACGTGACCCCCGGCAGCATGGCTGAAGCCAGGGTCCCTAGGTGAAACCAACTTCTCCCGGGAAGCAACCAGCAGTCTTCACACCCACTCAGAAGGCTGCTTTGTGGCGTCTGGACCCCCACGTGCGGCCCTTTTCCGGCTTAGCATGGACGAGCATCTACAGCTAAACAGACCCCAAGGCCAGAGACACTAGGGGCGTGGCTAGACCCAAGCCTGGGCCGGGGAGAGGGGCGAGGCTGACGCTCATGGACGTGACCCCTGGCAGCATGGCTGAGGCCAGGGTCGCCGGGCGCAACCAACTTCTCCCGGGAAGCAACCAGCAATCTTCACGCCTACTCAGAAGGCTGCTTCGGGGCGGCTGGAACCCCATGGCCGGCCCTTTTTGGGATTAGCGTGGACGAGCAGCTACAGCTAACCCGACCTCAGGGCTGGGGAAGCTAGGGACGTAGCTAGACCCAAGTCCGGGCCGGAAACATTGGCGGGACTGAAGCTCATGGACCTGACCCCCAGCACCATGGCTGAGGCCAGGGTCCCCAGGCACAACCAACTTCATCCCGGGATGCAACCAGCAGTCTTCACGCCCACTCAGAAGGCTGCTTCGGGGCAGCTGGACCCCCATGCTTGGGCCATTTCGGGCTTAGCTTGGACAAGCAGCTAGAGCTAAACCGACCCCCGGGCCTGGGACACTAGGGGCTTGGCTAGACCCAAGCCCGGGGTGAAAAAAGGGGCAGGGCTGATGCTCTGGGACGTGACCCCCAGCAGCATTGGTGTGGCCAGGGTCACCAGGTGCAACCAAGTTCTCCCGGGAAGCAACCAGCAATCTTCACGCCTACTCAGAAGGCTGCTTCGGGGTGTCTGTACGCCCATGCGTGGGCCTTTTCGGGCTTAGCGTGGAGGAGCAGCTACAGCTAACCCGACCCCTAGGCTGGGACGCTAGGGTTGGCTAGACCCAAGTCCGACCTGAAAAAGGGGGCGGGACTGATGCACATGGACATGACCCCGGCAGCATGGCTGAAGCCAGGGTCCCCAGGCACAACCAACTTCTCCCGGGAAGCAACCAGCAGTCTTCACGCCCACTCAGAAGGCTGCTTTGGGCCAGCTGGACCCCAATGTGTGGGCCTTTTCGGGCTTAGCATGGACAAGCAGTTACAGCTAACCCAACCCCAGGGCTGGGGACGCTAGGGGCGTGGCTAGACCAAAGCACGGGTAGGGAAGAGGGGCGGGGCTGATGCTCATGGACATGACCCCCAGCAGCATGGCTAGGGCAGGGTCCCCAGGCGCAACCAACTTCTCCCGGGAAGCAACCAGCAGTCTTCACGCCCACTCAGAAGGCTGCTTTGGGGCTGCTGGACCGCCAGGCGTGGGCCTTTTTGGGATTAGCGTGGACGAACAGCTACATCTAACCCGACCCCAGGGCTGAGGATACTAGACGCATTTCTAGACCCAAGCCCGGGCAGGGAACAGGGGCTGGGCTGACGTTCATGGACGTGACCCCCAGCAGCATGGCTGAGGCCAGGGTCCCCAGGTGCAACCAACTTCTCCCGGGAGCAACCAGCTGTCTTCACGCCCACTCAGAAGGCTGCTTCGGGTCGGCTGGACCCACACCCCCAGGCATTTTCGGGCTTAGCATGCAAGTGCAGCTACAGCTAATTTGACCCCAGGGCCAGAGACACTAGTGGCGTGGCTAGACCCAAGCCCAGGCAGGGAAGAGGGCGGGGCTGATGCTCAGAGACCTGAGCCCCAGCAGCATGGCTGAAGCCGGGGTCACAGGCGTAACCAACTTCTCCTGGGAATCAACCAGCAGTCTTCACGCCCACTCAGAAGGCTGCTTTGGGCTGGCTGCACACCCACGCACGGCCCTGTTTGGTCTTAGCGTGGAGAAGCAGCTACAGCTAACCCGAACCCCTGTCAGGGGATGCTGGGGCGTGGCTAGACCCAAGCCTGGGGTGAAAAAAGGGGCAGGGCAGATGCTCATGGACGTGACCCCAGCAGCATGGCTGAGTCCAGGTCCCCAGGCGCAATCAACTTCTCCCAGGAAGCAACCCGCAATCTTCACGCCCACTCAGAAGGCTGCTTTGGCACAGCTGGAACCCAATGGCCGGGCCTTTTTGGGATTAGCGTGGACGAGCAGCTACAGCTAACCCGACCTCAGGGTTGGGGACACTAGGGGCGTGGCTATAACCAAGCCTGGGTCTGGGAAGTCGGCGTGGCTGACGCTCATGGACGTGACCCCCAGCACCATGGCTGATGCCAGGGTCCCCAGGCGCAATCAACTGCTCCCGGGAAGCAACCAGCAGTCTTCACGCCCACTCAGAAGGCTGCTTCGTGGAAGCTGGACCCGCATGCGTGGGCCTTTTCGGGCTTAGCTTGGACAAGCAGCTAGAGCTAAACCGACCCCCGGGCCTGGGACACTAGGGGCTTGGCTAGACCCAAGCCCGGGGTGAAAAAAGGGGCAGGGCTGATGCTCTGGGACGTGACCCCCAGCAGCATGGATGTGGCCAGGGTCACCAGGTGCAACCAAGTTCTCCCGGGAAGCAACCAGCAATCTTCACGCCTACTCAGAAGGCTGCTTCGGGGTGTCTGTACGCCCATGCGTGGGCCTTTTCGGGCTTAGCGTGGACGAGCAGCTAAGGCTAACCCGACCCCTAAGCTGGGAAGCTAGGGTTGGCTAGACTCAAGTCCGACCTGAAAAAAGGGGCGGGACTGATGCACATGGACAAGACCCCGGCAGCATGGCTGAAGCCCGGGTCCCCAGGCACAACCAACTTCTCCCGGGAAGCAACCAGCAGTCTTCATGCCCACTCAGAAGGCTGCTTCGGGGGGCTGGAACAACATGCGTGACCCTTTTCGGGCTTAGCGTGTACGAGCACCTACAGCTAACCCGACCCCCAGTTTGGGGAAGCTAGGGGCGTGGCTAGACCCAAGCCCGGGCCGGGAACAGGGGCAGGGCTGACGCTCATGGACCTGACCCCCAGCAGCATGGCTGAGGCCAGGGTCCCCAGGCGCAACCAACTTCTCCCGGGAAGCAACCAGCAGTCTTCACGCCCACTCAGAAGGCTGCTTCAGGGTGGCTGGACCCCCACGTGCGGCGATTTTCGGGCTTAGCGTGAACGAGCAGCTACAGCTAACCGAATCCCAGTTTGGGGAAGCTAGGGGCTTGGCTAGACCCAAGCCCGGGCCAGAAACGGTGGGTGGCTGATGCACATGGACATGACGTACTCCCAGCAGCATGGCCCAAGCCAGGGTCCCCAGCTGCAACCAACTTCTCCCGGGAAGCAACCAGCAGTCTTCACGCCCACTTGGAAGGCTGCTTCGGGGCGGCCTGACCCCCACGCGTGTGCCTTTTCGGTCTTAGCGTGGACAAGCAGCTACAGCGAAACCCGACCCCAGCGCTGGGGACGCTGGGGCCTGGCTAGACCCAATCCCGGGGTGAAAAAAGGAACATGGCTGATGCTCGCTGACGTGACCCCAGTCAGCATGGATGTGGCTAGGGTCCCCGGGTGCAAACAACTTCTCCTGGGAAGCAACCAGCAATCTTCACGCCCATTCAGAAGGCTGCTTAGGGGTGTCTGTACCCCCATGGTTGGGCCTTTTCGGGCTTAGCGTGGAAGAGCAGCTACTGCTAAACCGCCCCCAGGGCTGGGGACGCTAGGGGCGTGGCTAGACCCAAGCCCGGGCAGGGAAGGGCGCGGGGCTAATGCTCAGAGATGTGACCCAAACAGCATGACTGAAGCCAGGGTCCCCACGCGCAAACAACTTCTCCCGGGAAGCAACCAGAAATCTTCACGCCCACTCAGAAGGCTGCTTTTGGGCGGCTGGAACCCCATATCCAGGCCTTTTCTTGCTTAGCGTGGACGAGCAGCTACAGTTAACAGGACCCCCTGTCAGGGGACACTAGGGGCGTGGTTAAACCCATGCCCGGGCCAGGAAAAAGTGCGGGGTTCACGCTCATGAACGTGAACTCCAGCACCATGGCAGAGGCCAGGGTCCCCGCGCGCAATCAAGCTTGTCTCCTGGGAAGCAACCAACAGTCTTCAGGCTCCCTCGGAAGACTGTTTCGGGGCAGCTGGACCCCCGCGCGCGTGGCCCTCTTTGGGCTTAGCGTCGGCGAGCAGGAACAGCCGATCCCACCCCCGGGCTGGGGCCGCCAGGGGCGTGGCGAGACCCAAGCCCGGGCCGGTTAGAGGGGCGGGGCTGACGCTCGGGGACGTGACCCCCGGCCCCAAGGCGGCTGGGGTCCCTACTCGCAATCACGCTTGTCTCCTGGGAAGAAACCAACAGTCTTCACGCTCCCTAGAAAGACTCTTTCGGGGTGGCTGGACCCCCACGCGCGGCCCTCTTTAGGCTTAGCGTCGGCGAGCAAGTACAGCCAATCCCACCCCTGGGCTGGGGCCGCCAGGGGCGTGGCTACCAAAGCCCGGGCCGGGAAGAGGGGCGGGGCTGATGCTCGGGGACGTGAGCACCGCCCCAAGGCGGCTGGGGTCCCCAGCGCAATCAAGCTTGTCTCCTGGGAAGCAACCCACAGTCTTCACGCTCCCTCGGAAGACTGTTTCTCTGCGGCTGGACCACCTCGTGCGCGGCCCTCTTTGGTCTTAGCTTCGGCGAGCAGGTACAGCCGATCCCACCCCCGGGCTGGGGCCGCCAGGGGCGTGGCTAGACCCAAGCCCTGGCCGGGAAGAGGGGCGGGGCTGATGCTCGGTGATGAGACCCGCAGCCTCATGGCAGCCAGGGTCCCCACGCGCAATCAAGCTTGTCTCCTGGGAAGCAACCAACAGTCTTCACGCTCCCTCGGAAGACTTTTTCGGGGCGGCTGTACACCCGCGCGCGTGGCCCACTTTGGGCTTAGCGTTGGCGAGCAGGTACAGCCGATCCCACCCCCGGGCTGGGGCCGCCAGTGGCATGGCTAGACCCAAGCCCGGGCCGGAAAGAGGGGCGGGGCTGACGCTCGGGTACATGACCCCCGGCCACATGGCGGACAATGTCCCCACGCGCAATCAAGCTTGTCTCCTGGGAAGCAACCAACAGTCTCCACGCTCCCTCGAAAGACTGTTTCGGGGTGGCTGGACCCCCACACGCCGCCCACTTTGGGCTAAGCTTCGGTGAGCAGGTACAGCCGATCCCACCCCCGGGCTGGGGCCGCCAGGGGCGTGGCTAGACCCAAGCCCAGGCCGGGAACAGGGGCGGGGCTGACACTTGGGGACGTGACCTCTGGCCACATGGCGGCTGGGGTCCACACGCGCAATCAAGCTTGTCTCCAGGGAAGCAACCAACAGTCCTCATGCTCCCTCGGAAGACTGTTTCTGGGGAGCTGGACGCCTCTACACGGCCCTCTTTGGGCTTAGCGTTGGTGAGCAGGTCCAGCCGATCCCACCCCTGGGCTGGGGCCGCCAGGGGCGTGGCGAGACCCAAGCCCGGGCCGGGAAGAGGGGCGGGGCTGACGCTCGGGGACGTGACCCCCAGCCCCAAGGCGGCTGGTTTCCCCAGCGCAATCAAGCTTGTCTCCTGGGAAGCAACCAAGAGTCTTCACGCTCCCTCGGAAGACTGTTTAGGGGCGCTGGACCCCCGCGTGCACGGCCCTCTTTGGGCTTAGCTTAGGCGAACAGGTACAGCCAATCCCACCCCTGGGCTGGGGCCGCCAGGGGCGTGGCTAGACCCAAGCCCGGGCCGGGAAGAGGGCCGGGGGTGACGCTTTTGGACGTGAGCCCCGGCCACATGGCAGCCGGGGTCCCCAGGCGCAATTAAGCTTGTCTCCTGGGAAGCAACCAACAGTCTTCACGCTCCCTCGAAAGACTCTTTCGGGGTGGCTGGACCCCCGCGCGCGGCCCTCTTTGGGCTTAGTGTCGGCGAGCAAGTACAGCCAATTCCACCCCCGGGCTGGGGCCGCCAGGGGCGTGGCTAGACCCAAGCCCGGGCCGGGAAGAGGGGCGGGGCTGACACTTGGGGACGTGACCACTGGCCACATGGCAGCCGGCATCCCCACACGCAATCAAGCTTGTCTCCTGGGAAGCAACCAACAGTCTTCATGCTCCATCGAAAGACTGATTCGGGGAGCTGGACGCACATGCGCGTGGCCCACTTTGGGCTTAGCGTTGGCGAGCAGGTCCAGCGGATCCCACCCCCGGGTTGGGGCCGCCAGGGGCGTGGCTAGAACCAAGCCCGGGCCGGGAAGAGGGGCGGGGCTGACACTCGGGGACATGACCCCCGGCCACATGGCAGCCAGGGTCCCCACACGCAATCAAGCTTGTCTCCTGGGAAGCAACCAACAGTCTTCACGCTCCCTCAAAAACTGTTTCGGTGCGGCTCGGACGCCCGCGCGCTGCCCTCTTTGGGCTTAGGGTCGGCGAGCAGGTCCAGCCGATCCCACCCCCGGGCTGGGGCCGCCAGGGGCGTGGTGAGACCCAAGCCTGGGCCGGGAACAGGGGTGTGCTGACGCTCGGGAACGTGACCCCCGGCCACATGGCTGCCGAGGTCCCCACGCGCAATCAAACTTGTCTCCTGGGAAGCAACCAACAGTCTCCATGCTCCCTCAAAAGACTGTTTCGGGGCAGCTGGACCCCAGCGAGGCCCAATTTGGGCTTAGGGTCGGCGAGTAGGTACAGCCGATCCCAACCCCGGACTGGGGCCTCCAGGGGCGTGGCTAGACCCAAGCCCGGGCCGGGAAGTGGGGCGGGGCTGACGCTCGGGGACATGAACCCCGGCCACATGGCGGCCAGGGTCCCCACGCACAATCAAGCTGGTCTCCTGGGAAGCAACCAACAGTCTTCACGCTCCCTCAAAAACTGTTTCGGGGCGGCACGGACGCCCGCGCGCTGCCCTCTTTGGGCTTAGGGTCGGCGAGCAGGTCCAGCCGATCCCACCCCCGGGCTGGGGCCGCCAGGGGCGTGGCGAGACCCAAGCCCGGGCCGGGAAGAGGGGCGGGGCTGACGCTTGGGGACATGAGCCGTGGCCACATGGCAACCGAGGTCCCCACGCGCAATCCAGCTTGTCTCGTGGGAAGCAACCCACAGTCTTCACGCTCCCTCAGAAGACTGTTCCGGGGCGGCTGGACCCCCATGTGCGGACCTCTTTGGGCTTAGGGTCGGCGAGCAGGTACAGCCGATCCCACCCCCGGGCTGGGGCCGCCAGGGGTGTGGCTAGACCCAAGCCCGGGCCCGGAAGTGGGGCGGGGCTGACGTTCGGGGACGTGAGACCCGGCCAAATGGCGGCCGGGGTCCCCAGGTGCATTCCAGCTTGTCTCCTGGGAAGCAACCCACAGCCTTCACGCTCCCTCTGAAGAATGTTTCGGGGCGGCTGGACCCCACGCGTGGCCCTCTTTGGGCTTAGCGTTGGCGAGCAGGTCCAGCCGATCCCACCCCCGGGCTGGGGCCGCAAGGGGCGTGGCGAGACCCAAATATCGTGCCGGGAAGAGGGGCGGGGCTGACGCTCGGGGACATGGCGGCCGGGGTCCCCAGGCGCAATCCAGCTTGTCTCCTGGGAAGCAACCCACAGTCTTCACGCTCCCTCGGAAGACTGTTTCGGGGCGGGTGGACCCCCGCGAGGCCCAATTTGGGCTTAGGGTCGGCGAGTAGGTACAGCCGATCCCACCCCCGGACTGGGGCCTCCAGGGGCGTGGCGAGACCCAAGCCCGGGCCGGGAAGTGGGGCGGGGCTGACGCTCGGGGACATGAACCCCGGCCACATGGTGGCCGGGGTCCCCACGCACAATCAAGCTGGTCTCCTGGGAAGCAACCAACAGTCTTCACGCTCCCTCGAAAGACTGTTTTGGGGCGGCTGGACTAACACGCACGGACCTATTTGGGCTTAGCGTCGGCAGCAGGTCCAACCGATCCCACCCCCGGGCTGGGGCCGCCAGGGGCGTGGCTAGACCCAAGCCCGGGCCTGGAAGAGGGGCGGGGCTGACGCTGGGGGACGTGAGCCCCGGCCACATGGCGGCCGGGGTCCCCAGGCGCAATCAAGCTTGTCTCCTGGGAAGCAACCAACAGTCTCCACGCTCCCTCGGAAGACTGTTTCGGGGCGGCTGGACCCCCATGCGCGGCCCTCTTTGGGCTTAGCTTCGGCAAGCAGGTCCAGCCGATCACACCCCCGGGCTGGGCCACCAGGGGCGTGGCTAGACCCAAGCCTAGGCTGGGAAGAGGACCGGGGTGACTCTTGGGGACATGAGCCCCGACCACATGGCGGCCAGGGTCCCCAGGCGCAATCCAGCTTGTCTCCTGGGAAGCAACCCACAGTCTTCACGCTCCCTTGGAAGACTGTTTCATGGCGGCTGGACCCCCGCGTGCGCGGCCCTCTTTGGGCTTATCTTCGGCAAGCAGGTCCAGCCGATCCCACCCCCGGGCTGGGGTCGCCAGGGGCGTGGCTAGACCCAAGCCCGGGCCGGGAAGAGGGGCGGGGCTGACGCTTGGGGACGTGAGCCCCGGCCACATGTCGGCCTGGGTCCCCAGGCGCAATCCAGCTTGTCTCCTGGGAAGCAACCCACAGTCTTCACGCTCCCTCAGAAGACTGTTTTGGGGTGGCTGGACTCCCAAGCGCGGCCCTCTTTGGGCTTAGCGTCGGCCAGCAGGTACAGCCTATCCCACCCCCGGGCTGGGACCACAAGGGGCATAGATAGACCCAAGCCTGGGCCGGGAAGAGTTTCGGGGCTGATGCTCGGGCACAAGACCCCCGGTCACATGGCAGCCAGGGTCCCCAGGCGCAATCCAGCTTGTCTCCTGGGAAGCAACCCACAGTCTTCACGCTCCCTCGGAAGACTGTTTCGGGGCGGCTGGATCCCCACGCTCTGCCCTCTTTGGGCTTAGCATGGGCGAGCAGGTCCAGCCGATCCCACCCCCGGGCTGGGGCCACCAGGGGCGTGGCTAGACCCAAGCCCGGGCCGGGAAGATGGGCGGGGCTGATGCTCGGGGACGTGAGCCCCGGCCACATGGCGGCCGGGGTCCCACGCATAATCCAGCTTGATTCCTGGGAAGCAACCCACAGTCTTCACGCTCCCTCGGAAGACTGTTTCGGGGCGGCTGGACCCCCATGAGTGGCCCTCTTTGGGCTTAGCTTCGGCAAGCAGGTCCAGCCGATCCCACCCCCGGGCTGGGGACACAAGGGGCATAGATAGACCCAAGCCTGGGCCGGGAAGAGGTTCAGGGCTGATGCTCGGGGACATGACCCCCGGCCACATGGCAGCCAGGGTCCCCAGGCGCAATCCAGCTTGTCTCCTGGGAAGCAACCCACAGTCTTCACGCTCCCTCGGAAGACTGTTTTGGGGCGCCTGGACTCCCAAGCGCGGTCCTCTTTGGGCTTAGCATGGGCGAGCAGGTCCAGCCGATCCCACCCCCGGGCTGGGCCACCAGGGGCGTGGCTAGAACCAAGCCCGGGCCGGGAAGAGGGGCGGGGCTGACGCTCGGGCACATGAGCCCCGACCACATGGCGGCCGGGGTCCCCAGGCGCAATCCAGCTTGTCTCCTGGGAAGCAACCCACAGTCTTCACGCTCCCTCGGAAGACTGTTTCGGGGCGGCTGGACCCCCACGCTCTGCCCTCTTTGGGCTTAGCATGGGCGAGCAGGTCCAGCCGATCCCACCCCCGGGCTGGGGCCGCCAGGGGCGTGTCTAGACCCAAGCCCGGGCCGGGAAGAGGGGCGGGGCTGACGCTGGGGGACGTGAGCCCTGGCCACATGGCGGCCAGGGTCCCCAGGCGCAATCCAGCTTGTCTCCTGGGAAGCAACCCACAGTGTTCACGCTCCCTCGGAAGACTATTTCGGGGCGGCCGGACTCCCAAGCGCGGCCCTCTTTGGGTCTAGCATCGGCCAGCAGGTACAGCCTATCCCATCCCCGGGCTGGGGCCACCAGGGGCATGGCTAGACCCAAGCCCGGGCCGGGAAGAGGTTCAGGGCTGACGCTGGGGGACATGACCCCGGCCACATGGCAGCCAGGGTCCCCAGGCGCAATCCAGCTTGTCTCCTGGGAAGCAACCCACAGTCTTCACGCTCCCTCGGAAGACTGTTTCGGGGCGGCTGGACCACCACGCGCGGCCCTCTTTGGGCTTAGCATCAGCGAGCAGGTCCAGCCGATCCCACCCCCGGGCTGGGGACGCCAGGGGCGTGACTAGACCCAAATACCGGGCCGGGAAGAGGGGCAGGGCTGACGCTCGGGCACGTGAGCCCCGGCCACATGGCGGCCGGGGTCCCAACTCATAATCCAGCTTGTCTCCTGGAAAGCAACCCACAGTCTTCCCGCTCCCTCGAAAGACTGTTTTGGGGCGGCTGGACCTCCACGCGCCGCCCAATTTGGGCTTAACTTGGGCAAGCAGGTCCAGCCTATCCCACCCCCGGGCTGGGGCCGCCAGGGGCGTGGCTAGACCCAAGCCCGGGCCGGGAACAGGGGCGGGGCTGACGCTCGGGGACGTGAACCCTGGCCACATGGCGGCCGGGGTCCCCAGGCGCAATCCAGCTTGTTTCCTGGGAAGCAACCCACAGTCTTCACGCTGCCTCGGAAGACTGTTTCACGGCGGCTGGACCCCGGCGTGCGCGGCCTTCTTTGGGCTTAGCGTCGGCCAGCAGGTCCAGCCTATCCCACCCCCGGGCTGGGGCCGCCAGGGGCGTGGCTAGACCCAAGCTCGGGCCGGGAAGAGGGGCGGGGCTGACGCTTGGGGACGTGAGCCCCGGCCACATGGCGGCCGGGGTCCCACGCATAATCCAGCTTGATTCCTGGGAAGCAACCCACAGTCTTCACGCTCCCTCGGAAGACTGTTTCGGGGTGGCTGGACTCCCACGCGCGGCCCTCTTTGGGCTTAGCTTCGGCCAGCAGGTACAGCCTATCCCACCCCCGGGCTGGGGCCGCAAGGGGCATAGATAGACCCAAGCCTGGGCCGGGAAGAGGTTCGGGACTGATGCTCGGGGACATGACCCCCGGCCACATGGCAGCCAGCGTCCCCAGGCGCAATCCAGCTTGTCTCCTGGGAAGCAACCCACAGTCTTCACTCTGCCTCGGAAGACTGTTTCTGGGCGGCTGGACCCCCACGTGCTGCCCTCTTTGGGCTTAGCGTCGGCCAGCAGGTACAGCCAATCCCACCACCGGGCAGGGGCCGCCAGGGCGTGGCTAGACCAAAGCCCGGGCCGGGAAGAGGGGCGGGGCTGATGCTCGGGGACATGAGCCCCGGCCACATGGCGGACAATGTCCCCAGGCGCAATCAAGCTTGTCTCCTGGGAAGCAACCAACAGTCTCCACGCTCCCTCGGAAGACTGTTTCGGGGCGGCTGGACCCCCATGTGCGGCCCTCTTTGTGCTTAGCGTCGGCCAGCAGGTACAGCCGATCCCACCCCCGGGCTGGGGCCGCCAGGGGCGTGGCTAGACCTAAGCCTAGGCTGGGAAGAGGGGCGGGGTGACGCTTGGGGACGTGAGCCCCGGCCACATGGCGGCCGGGGTCCCCAGGCGCAATCCAGCTTGTTTCCTGGGAAGCAACCCACAGTCTTCACGCTCCCTTGGAAGACTGTTTCATGGCAGCTGGACCCCCGCGTGCGCGGCCCTCTTTGGGCTTATCTTCGGCAAGCAGGTCCAGCCGATCCCACCCCCGGGCTGGGGTCGCCAGGGGCATAGATAGACCCAAGCCCGGGCCGGGAAGAGGGGCGGGGCTGACGCTTGGGGACGTGAGCCCCGGCCACATGGCGGCCGGGGTCCCCAGGCGCAATCCAGGTTGTCTCTTGGGAAGCAACCCACAGTCTTCACGCTCCCTCGGAAGACTGTTTCGGGGCGGCTGGACCACAACGCGCGGCCCTCTTTGGGCTTAGCATGGGCGAGCAGGTCCAGCCGATCCCACCCCCGGGCTGGGGCCACCAGGGGCGTGGCTAGACCCAAGCCCGGGCCGGGAAGAGGGGCGGGGCTGACGCTTGGGGACGTGAGCCCCGACCACATGGCGGCCGGGGTCCCCAGGCGCAATCCAGCTTGTCTCCTGGGAAGCAACCCACTGTCTTCACGCTCCCTCGGAAGACTGTTTCGGTACGGCTGGACCCCCATGTGCGGCCCTCTTTGGGCTTAGCGTCGGCCAGCAGGTACAGCCGATCCCACCCCCGGGCTGGGGCCGCCAGGGGCGTGGCTAGACCCAAGCCCGGGCCGGGAAGAGGGGCGGGGCTGACGCTTGGGGACGTGAGCCCCGGCCACATGGAGGCCGGGGTCCCCAGGCGCAATCCAGCTTGTCTCCTGGGAAGCAACCAACAGTCTTCACACTCCCTCGGAAGACAGTTTCGGGGCGACTGGACCCCCATGCGCGGCCCTCTTTGGGCTTAGCATGGGCGAGCAGGTCCAGCCGATCCCACCCCCGGGCAGGGGCCGCCAGGGGCGTGGCTAGACCCAAGCCCGGGCCGGGAAGAGGTTCGGGGCTGATGCTCGGGGACATGACCCCGGCAACATGTCGGCCAGGGTCCCCAGGCGCAATCCAGCTTGTTTCCTGGGAAGCAACCCACAGTCTTCACGCTCCCTCGGAAGACTGTTTCACGGCGGCTGGAGCCCCATGTGCGCGGCCCTCTTTGGGCTTAGCGTCGGCAAGCAGGTACAGCCTATCCCACCCCCGGGCTGGGGCCGCCAGGGGCGTGGCTAGACCCAAGCTCGGGCCGGGAAGAGGGGCGGGGCTGACGCTTGGGGATGTGAGCCCCGGCCACATGGCGGCCAGGGTCCCACGCATAATCCAGCTTGATTCCTGGGAAGCAACCCACAGTCTTCACGCTCCCTCGGAAGACTGTTTCGCGGTGGCTGGACTCCCACGCACGGCCCTCTTTGGGCTTAGCTTCGGCCAGCAGGTACAGCCTATCCCACCCCCGGGCTGGGGCCGCAAGGGGCATAGATAGACCCAAGCCTGGGCCGGGAAGAGGTTCGGGGCTGATGCTCGGGGACATGACCCCCGGCCACATGGCAGCCAGGGTCCCCAGGCGCAAACCAGCTTGTCTCCTGGGAAGCAACCCACAGTCTTCACGCTGCCTCGGAAGACTGTTTCAGGGCGGCTGGACCCCCACGTGCTGCCCTCTTTGGGCTTAGCGTCGGCGAGCAGGAACAGCCAATCCCACCACCGGGCAGGGGCCGCCAGGGCGTGGCTAGACCCAAGCCCGGGCCGGGAAGAGGGGCGGGGCTGATGCTCGGGGACGTGAGCCCCGGCCACATGGCGGCCTGGGTCCACAGGCGCAATCCAGCTTGTCTCTTGGGAAGCAACCCACAGTCTTCACGCTCCCTCGGAAGACTGTTTTGGGGTGGCTGGACCCCCATGCGCGGCCCTCTTTTGGCTTAGCGTGGGCCAGCAGGTCCAGCCTATCCCACCCCCGGGCTGGGCCACAAGGGGCATAGATAGACCCAAGCCTGGGCCGGGAAGAGGTTCGGGGCTGATGCTCGGGGACATGACCCCCGGTCACATGGCAGCCAGGGTCCCCAGGCGCAATCCAGCTTGTCTCCTGGGAAGCAACCCACAGTGTTCACGCTCCCTCGGTAGACTGTTTTGGGGCGGCTGGACCACCACGCGCGGCCCTCTTTGGGCTTAGCATGGGCGAGCAGGTACAGCCGATCCCACCCCCGGGCTGGGGCCACCAGGGGCGTGGCTAGACCCAAGCCCGGGCCGGGAAGAGGGGCGGGGCTGACGCTCGGGGACGTGAGCCCCGACCACATGGCGGCCGGGGTCCCCAGGCGCAATCCAGCTTGTCTCCTAGGAAGCAACCCACTGTCTTCACGCTCCCTTGGAAGACTGTTTCGGTACGGCTGGACCCCCATGTGCGGCCCTCTTTGTGCTTAGCGTCGGCCAGCAGGTACAGCCGATCCCACCCCCGGGCTGGGGCCGCCAGGGGCGTGGCTAGACCCAAGCCCGGGCCGGGAAGAGGGGCGGGGCTGACGCTTGGGGACGTGAGCCCCGGCCACATGGAGGCCGGGGTCCCCAGGCGCAATCCAGCTTGTCTCCTGGGAAGCAACCCACAGTCTTCACACTCCCTCGGAAGACTGTTTCATGGCGGCTGGACCCCCATGCGCGGCCCTCTTTGGGCTTAGCATGGGCGAGCAGGTCCAGCCAATCCCACCCCCGGGCAGGGGCCGCCAGGGGCGTGGCTAGACCCAAGCCCGGACCGGGAAGAGGGGCGGGGCTGACGCTTGGGGACGTGAGCCCCGGCCACATGGCGGCCAGGGTCCCCAGGCGCAATCCAGCTTGTTTCCTGGGAAGCAACCCACAGTCTTCACGCTCCCTTGGAAGACTGTTTCGGGGCGGCTGGACCCCGGCGTGCGCGGCCCTCTTTGGGCTTAGCGTCGGCAAGCAGGTACAGCCTATCCCACCCCCGGGCTGGGGCCGCCAGGGGCGTGGCTAGACCCAAGCTCGGGCCGGGAAGAGGGGCGGGGCTGACGCTTGGGGATGTGAGCCCCGGCCACATGGCGGCCAGGGTCCCACGCATAATCCAGCTTGATTCCTGGGAAGCAACCCACAGTCTTCACGCTCCCTCGGAAGACTGTTTCGCGGTGGCTGGACTCCCACGCACGGCCCTCTTTGGGCTTAGCTTCGGCCAGCAGGTACAGCCTATCCCACCCCCGGGCTGGGGCCGCAAGGGGCATAGATAGACCCAAGCCTGGGCCGGGAAGAGGTTCGGGGCTGATGCTCGGGGACATGACCCCCGGCCACATGGCAGCCAGGGTCCCCAGGCGCAAACCAGCTTGTCTCCTGGGAAGCAACCCACAGTCTTCACGCTGCCTCGGAAGACTGTTTCAGGGCGGCTGGACCCCCACGTGCTGCCCTCTTTGGGCTTAGCGTCGGCGAGCAGGAACAGCCAATCCCACCACCGGGCAGGGGCCGCCAGGGCGTGGCTAGACCCAAGCCCGGGCCGGGAAGAGGGGCGGGGCTGATGCTCGGGGACGTGAGCCCCGGCCACATGTCGGCCTGGGTCCACAGGCGCAATCCAGCTTGTCTCTTGGGAAGCAACCCACAGTCTTCACGCTCCCTCGGAAGACTGTTTTGGGGTGGCTGGACCCCCATGCGCGGCCCTCTTTGGGCTTAGCGTGGGCCAGCAGGTCCAGCCTATCCCACCCCCGGGCTGGGCCACAAGGGGCATAGATAGACCCAAGCCTGGGCCGGGAAGAGGGGCGGGGCTGACGCTTGGGGACGTGAGCCCCGGCCACATGGAGGCCGGGGTCCCCAGGCGCAATCCAGCTTGTCTCCTGGGAAGCAACCCACAGTCTTCACACTCCCTCGGAAGACTGTTTCATGGCGGCTGGACCCCCATGCGCGGCCCTCTTTGGGCTTAGCATCAGCGAGGAGGTCCAGCCGATCCCACCCCCGGGCTGGGGCCGCCAGGGGCGTGACTAGACCCAAATACCGGGCCGGGAAGAGGGGCAGGGCTGACGCTCGGGGACGTGAGCCCCGGCCACATGGCGGCGGGGGTCACAACTCATAATCCAGCTTGTCTCCTGGAAAGCAACACACAGTCTTCCCGCTCCCTCGAAAGACTGTTTTGGGGCGGCTGGACCCCCATGTTCTGCCCTCTTTGGACTTAGCATGGGCGAGCAGGTCCAGCCGATCCCACCCCTGGGCTGGGGCCGCCAGGGGTGTGGCTAGACTCAAGCCCGGGCCGGGAAGAGGGGCGGGGCTGACGCTTGGGGATGTGAGCCCCGGCCACATGGAGGCCGGGGTCCCCAGGCGCAATCCAGCTTGTCTCCTGGGAAGCAACCCACAGTCTTCACACTCCCTCGGAAGACTGTTTCATGGCGGCTGGACCCCCATGCGCGGCCCTCTTTGGGCTTAGCATGGGCGAGCAGGTCCAGCCAATCCCACCCCCGGGCAGGGGCCGCCAGGGGCGTGGCTAGACCCAAGCCCGGACCGGGAAGAGGGGCGGGGCTGACGCTCGGGGACGTGAGCCCCGGCCACATGGCGGCCAGGGTCCCCAGGCGCAATCCAGCTTGTTTCCTGGGAAGCAACCCACAGTCTTCACGCTCCCTCGGAAGACTGTTTCGGGGCGGCTGGACCCCGGCGTGCGCGGCCCTCTTTGGGCTTAGCGTCGGCAAGCAGGTACAGCCTATCCCACCCCCGGGCTGGGGCCGCCAGGGGCGTGGCTAGACCCAAGCTCGGGCCGGGAAGAGGGGCGGGGCTGACGCTTGGGGATGTGAGCCCCGGCCACATGGCGGCCAGGGTCCCACGCATAATCCAGCTTGATTCCTGGGAAGCAACCCACAGTCTTCACGCTCCCTCGGAAGACTGTTTCGCGGTGGCTGGACTCCCACGCACGGCCCTCTTTGGGCTTAGCTTCGGCCAGCAGGTACAGCCTATCCCACCCCCGGGCTGGGGCCGCCAGGGGCGTGGCTAGACCCAAGCCTGGGCCGGGAAGAGGTGCGGGGCTGATGCTCGGGGACATGACCCCCGGTCACATGGCAGCCAGGGTCCCCAGGCGCAATCCAGCTTGTCTCCTGGGAAGCAACCCACAGTGTTCACGCTCCCTCGGTAGACTGTTTTGGGGCGGCTGGACCACCACGCGCGGCCCTCTTTGGGCTTAGCATGGGCGAGCAGGTACAGCCGATCCCACCCCCGGGCTGGGGCCATCAGGGGCGTGGCTAGACCCAAGCCCGGGCCGGGAAGAGGGGCGGGGCTGACGCTCGGGGACGTGAGCCCCGACCACATGGCGGCCGGGGTCCCCAGGCGCAATCCAGCTTGTCTCCTAGGAAGCAACCCACTGTCTTCACGCTCCCTCGGAAGACTGTTTCGGTACGGCTGGACCCCCATGTGCGGCCCTCTTTGGGCTTAGTGTTGGCCAGCAGGTACAGCCGATCCCACCCCCGGGCTGGGGCCGCCAGGGGCGTGGCTAGACCCAAGCCCGGGCCGGGAAGAGGGGCGGGGCTGACGCTTGGGGACGTGAGCCCCGGCCACATGGAGGCCGGGGTCCCCAGGCGCAATCCAGCTTGTCTCCTGGGAAGCAACCCACAGTCTTCACACTCCCTCGGAAGACTGTTTCATGGCGGCTGGACCCCCATGCGCGGCCCTCTTTGGGCTTAGCATCAGCGAGGAGGTCCAGCCGATCCCACCCCCGGGCTGGGGCCGCCAGGGGCGTGACTAGACCCAAATACCGGGCCGGGAAGAGGGGCAGGGCTGACGCTCGGGGACGTGAGCCCCGGCCACATGGCGGCGGGGGTCACAACTCATAATCCAGCTTGTCTCCTGGAAAGCAACACACAGTCTTCCCGCTCCCTCAGAAGACTGTTTTGGGGCGGCTGGACCCCCATGTTCTGCCCTCTTTGGACTTAGCATGGGCGAGCAGGTCCAGCCGATCCCACCCCCGGGCTGGGGCCGCCAGGGGTGTGGCTAGACTCAAGCCCGGGCCGGGAAGAGGGGCGGGGCTGACGCTTGGGGACTTGAGCCCCGGCCACATGTCGGCCAGGGTCCCCAGGCGCAATCCAGCTTGTCTCCTGGGAAGCAACCCACAGTCTTCACGCTCCCTCGGAAGACTGTTTCGGGGCGGCTGGACCCCCATGTGCGGCCCTCTTTGGGCTTAGTGTCGGAGAGCAGGTACAACCGATCCCACCCCCGGGCTGAGGCCGCAAGGGGCGTGGCTAGAACTAAGCCCGGGCGGGGAAGAGGGGCGGGGCTGACGCTGGGGGACGTGAGCCCCGGCCACATGGCGGCCAGGGTCCCCAGGCGCAATCCAGCTTGTCTCCTGGGAAGCAACCCACAGTCTTCACGCTCCCTCGGAAGACTGTTTTGGTGCGGCTGGACTCCCACGCACGGCCCTCTTTGGGCTTAGCGTGGGCCAGCAGGTCCAGCCGATCCCACCCCCGGGCTGGGGCCGCCAGGGGCGTGGCTAGACCAAAGCCCGGGCCGGGAAGAGGGGCGGGGCTGATGCTCGGGGACGTGAGCCCCGGCCACATGGCGGCCAGGGTCCCCAGGCGCAATCCAGCTTGTCTCCTGGGAAGCAACCCACAGTCTTCACGCTCCCTCGGAAGACTGTTTTGGGGCCGCTGGACCCCCACGTGCTGCCCTCTTTGGGCTTAGCGTCGGCGAGCAGGTACAGCCAATCCCACCCCCGGGCAGGGCCCGCCAGGGCGTGGCTAGACCCAAGCCCGGGCCTGGAAGAGGGGCGGGGCTGACGCTCGGGGACATGATCCCGGCCTCATGGCGGCCAGGGTCCCCAGGCGCAATCCAGCTTGTCTCCTGGGAAGCACCCACAGTCTTCACGCTCCCTCGGAAGACTGTTTTGGGGCGGCTGGACCCCCGCGTGCGCGGCCCTCTTTGGGCTTAGCATGGGCTAGCAGGTCCAGCCGATCCCACCCCCGGGCTGGGGCCGCCAGGGGCGTGGCTAGACCCAAGCCCGGGCCGGGAAGAGGGGCGGGGCTGACGCTTGGGGACGTGAGCCCCGACCACATGGCGGCCAGGGTCCCCAGGCGCAATCCAGCTTGATTCCTGGGAAGCAACCCACAGTCTTCACGCTCCCTCGGAAGACTGTTTCGGGGCGGCTGGACCCCCATGAGTGGCCCTCTTTGGGCTTAGCTTCGGCAAGCAGGTCCAGCCGATCCCACCCCCAGGCT
The DNA here is from genome assembly GCF_017591425.1 of Ochotona curzoniae. Lineage (NCBI taxonomy): Eukaryota > Metazoa > Chordata > Mammalia > Lagomorpha > Ochotonidae > Ochotona > Ochotona curzoniae. The sequence continues at coordinate 398,025 of NW_024465121.1, read as the reverse complement.
GGGGTCGCCAGGGGCGTGGCTAGACCCAAGCCCGGGCCCGGAAGTGGGGCGGGGCTGACGTTCGGGGACGTGAGCCCCGGCCACATGGCGGCCGGGGTCCCCAGGTGCATTCCAGCTTGTCTCCTGGGAAGCAACCCACAGTCTTCACGCTCCCTCTGAAGAATGTTTCGGGGCGGCTGGACCCCACGCGTGGCCCTCTTTGGGCTTAGCGGCGGCGAGCAGGTCCAGCCGATCCCACCCCCGGGCTGGGGCCGCAAGGGGCGTGGCGAGACCCAAATACCGTGCCGGGAAGAGGGGCGGGGCTGACGCTCGGGGACATGGCGGCCGGGGTCCCCAGGCGCAATCCAGCTTGTCTCCTGGGAAGCAACCCACAGTCTTCACGCTCCCTCTGAAGAATGTTTCGGGGCGGCTGGACCCCACGCGTGGCCCTCTTTGGGCTTAGCGGCGGCGAGCAGGTCCAGCCGATCCCACCCCCGGGCTGGGGCCGCCAGGGGCGTGGTGAGACCCAAGCCTGTGCCGGGAACAGGGGTGTGCTGACGCTCGGGAACGTGACCCCCGGCCACATGGCTGCCGGGGTCCCCACGCGCAATCAAGCTTGTCTCCTGGGAAGCAACCAACAGTCTCCATGCTCCCTCAAAAGACTGTTTCGGGGCAGCTGGACCCCCGCGAGGCCCAATTTGGGCTTAGGGTCGGCGAGTAGGTACAGCCGATCCCACCCCCGGACTGGGGCCTCCAGGGGCGTGGCGAGACCCAAGCCCGGGCCGGGAAGTGGGGCGGGGCTGACGCTCGGGGACATGAACCCCGGCCACATGGTGGCCGGGGTCCCCACGCACAATCAAGCTGGTCTCCTGGGAAGCAACCAACAGTCTTCACGCTCCCTCGAAAGACTGTTTTGGGGCGGCTGGACTAACACGCACGGACCTATTTGGGCTTAGCGTCGGCAGCAGGTCCAACCGATCCCACCCCCGGGCTGGGGCCGCCAGGGGCGTGGCTAGACCCAAGCCCGGGCCTGGAAGAGGGGCGGGGCTGACGCTGGGGGACGTGAGCCCCGGCCACATGGCGGACAATGTCCCCACGCGCAATCAAGCTTGTCTCCTGGGAAGCAACCAACAGTCTCCACGCTCCCTCGGAAGACTGTTTCGGGGCGGCTGGACCCCCATGCGCGGCCCTCTTTGGGCTTAGCTTCGGCAAGCAGGTCCAGCCGATCACACCCCCGGGCTGGGCCGCCAGGGGCGTGGCTAGACCCAAGCCTAGGCTGGGAAGAGGACCGGGGTGACGCTTGGGGACATGAGCCCCGACCACATGGCGGCCAGGGTCCCCAGGCGCAATCCAGCTTGTCTCCTGGGAAGCAACCCACAGTCTTCACGCTCCCTTGGAAGACTGTTTCATGGCGGCTGGACCCCCGCGTGCGCGGCCCTCTTTGGGCTTATCTTCGGCAAGCAGGTCCAGCCGATCCCACCCCCGGGCTGGGGTCGCCAGGGGCGTGGCTAGACCCAAGCCCGGGCCGGGAAGAGGGGCGGGGCTGACGCTTGGGGACGTGAGCCCCGGCCACATGTCGGCCTGGGTCCCCAGGCGCAATCCAGCTTGTCTCCTGGGAAGCAACCCACAGTCTTCACGCTCCCTCAGAAGACTGTTTTGGGGTGGCTGGACTCCCAAGCGCGGCCCTCTTTGGGCTTAGCGTCGGCCAGCAGGTACAGCCTATCCCACCCCCGGGCTGGGACCACAAGGGGCATAGATAGACCCAAGCCTGGGCCGGGAAGAGTTTCGGGGCTGATGCTCGGGGACAAGACCCCCGGTCACATGGCAGCCAGGGTCCCCAGGCGCAATCCAGCTTGTCTCCTGGGAAGCAACCCACAGTCTTCACGCTCCCTCGGAAGACTGTTTCGGGGCGGCTGGATCCCCACGCTCTGCCCTCTTTGGGCTTAGCATGGGCGAGCAGGTCCAGCCGATCCCATCCCCGGGCTGGGGCCACCAGGGGCGTGGCTAGACCCAAGCCCGGGCCGGGAAGATGGGCGGGGCTGACGCTTGGGGACGTGAGCCCCGACCACATGGCGGCCAGGGTCCCCAGGCGCAATCCAGCTTGATTCCTGGGAAGCAACCCACAGTCTTCACGCTCCCTCGGAAGACTGTTTCGGGGCGGCTGGACCCCCATGAGTGGCCCTCTTTGGGCTTAGCTTCGGCAAGCAGGTCCAGCCGATCCCACCCCCAGGCTGGGGTCGCCAGGGGCGTGGCTAGACCCAAGCCCGGGCCCGGAAGTGGGGCGGGGCTGACGTTCGGGGACGTGAGCCCCGGCCACATGGCGGCCGGGGTCCCCAGGTGCATTCCAGCTTGTCTCCTGGGAAGCAACCCACAGTCTTCACGCTCCCTCTGAAGAATGTTTCGGGGCGGCTGGACCCCACGCGTGGCCCTCTTTGGGCTTAGCGGCGGCGAGCAGGTCCAGCCGATCCCACCCCCGGGCTGGGGCCGCAAGGGGCGTGGCGAGACCCAAATACCGTGCCGGGAAGAGGGGCGGGGCTGACACTCGGGGACATGGCGGCCGGGGTCCCCAGGCGCAATCCAGCTTGTCTCCTGGGAAGCAACCCACAGTCTTCACGCTCCCTCTGAAGAATGTTTCGGGGCGGCTGGACCCCACGCGTGGCCCTCTTTGGGCTTAGCGGCGGCGAGCAGGTCCAGCCGATCCCACCCCCGGGCTGGGGCCGCCAGGGGCGTGGTGAGACCCAAGCCTGTGCCGGGAACAGGGGTGTGCTGACGCTCGGGAACGTGACCCCCGGCCACATGGCTGCCGGGGTCCCCACGCGCAATCAAGCTTGTCTCCTGGGAAGCAACCAACAGTCTCCATGCTCCCTCAAAAGACTGTTTCGGGGCAGCTGGACCCCCGCGAGGCCCAATTTGGGCTTAGGGTCGGCGAGTAGGTACAGCCGATCCCACCCCCGGACTGGGGCCTCCAGGGGCGTGGCGAGACCCAAGCCCGGGCCGGGAAGTGGGGCGGGGCTGACGCTCGGGGACATGAACCCCGGCCACATGGTGGCCGGGGTCCCCACGCACAATCAAGCTGGTCTCCTGGGAAGCAACCAACAGTCTTCACGCTCCCTCGAAAGACTGTTTTGGGGCGGCTGGACTAACACGCACGACCCTATTTGGGCTTAGCGTCGGCAGCAGGTCCAACCGATCCCACCCCCGGGCTGGGGCCGCCAGGGGCGTGGCTAGACCCAAGCCCGGGCCGGGAAGAGGGGCGGGGCTGACGCTGGGGGACGTGAGCCCCGGCCACATGGCGGCCGGGGTCCCCAGGTGCATTCCAGCTTGTCTCCTGGGAAGCAACCAACAGTCTCCACGCTCCCTCGGAAGACTGTTTCGGGGCGGCTGGACCCCCATGCGCGGCCCACTTTGGGCTTAGTGTCGGAGAGCAGGTCCAGCCGATCACACCCCCGGGCTGGGGCCGCCAGGGGCGTGGCTAGACCTAAGCCTAGGCGGGGAAGAGGACCGGGGTGACGCTTGGGGACATGAGCCCCGGCCACATGGCGGCCAGGGTCCCCAGGCGCAATCCAGCTTGTCTCCTGGGAAGCAACCCACAGTCTTCACGCTCCCTTGGAAGACTGTTTCATGGCGGCTGGACCCCCGCGTGCGCGGCCCTCTTTGGGCTTATCTTCGGCAAGCAGGTCCAGCCGATCCCACCACAGGGCTGGGGCCACCAGGGGCGTGGCTAGACCCAAGCCCGGGCCGGGAAGATGGGCGGGGCTGATGCTCGGGGACGTGAGCCCCGGTTACATGGCGGCCAGGGTCCCACGCATAATCCAGCTTGATTCCTGGGAAGCAACCCACAGTCTTCACGCTCCCTCGGAAGACTGTTTCAGGGCGGCTGGACCCCCATGAGTGGCCCTCTTTGGGCTTAGCTTCGGCAAGCAGGTCCAGCCGATCCCACCCCCGGGCTGGGGACACAAGGGGCATAGATAGACCCAAGCCTGGGCCGGGAAGAGGTTCAGGGCTGATGCTCGGGGACATGACCCCCGGCCACATGGCAGCCAGGGTCCCCAGGCGCAATCCAGCTTGTCTCCTGGGAAGCAACCCACAGTCTTCACGCTCCCTCGGAAGACTGTTTCGGGGCGGCTGGACCCCCACGCGCGGCCCTCTTTGGGCTTAGCATGGGCCAGCAGGTCCAGCCGATCCCACCCCCGGGCTGGGGCCGCCAGGGGCGTGGCTAGACCCAAGCCTGGGCCGGGAAGAGGGGCGGGGCTGATGCTTGGGGACGTGAGCCCCGGCCACATGGCGGCCGGGGTCCCCAGGCGCAATCCAGCTTGTCTCCTGGGAAGCAACCCACAGTCTTCACGCTCCCTCGGAAGACTGTTTTGGGGCGCCTGGACTCCCAAGCGCGGTCCTCTTTGGGCTTAGCATGGGCGAGCAGGTCCAGCCGATCCCACCCCCGGGCTGGGCCACCAGGGGCGTGGCTAGAACCAAGCCCGGGCCGGGAAGAGGGGCGGGGCTGACGCTCGGGCACATGAGCCCCGACCACATGGCGGCCGGGGTCCCCAGGCGCAATCCAGCTTGTCTCCTGGGAAGCAACCCACAGTCTTCACGCTCCCTCGGAAGACTGTTTCGGGGCGGCTGGACCCCCACGCTCTGCCCTCTTTGGGCTTAGCATGGGCGAGCAGGTCCAGCCGATCCCACCCCCGGGCTGGGGCCGCCAGGGGCGTGTCTAGACCCAAGCCCGGGCCGGGAAGAGGGGCGGGGCTGACGCTGGGGGACGTGAGCCCTGGCCACATGGCGGCCAGGGTCCCCAGGCGCAATCCAGCTTGTCTCCTGGGAAGCAACCCACAGTGTTCACGCTCCCTCGGAAGACTATTTCGGGGCGGCCGGACTCCCAAGCGCGGCCCTCTTTGGGTCTAGCATCGGCCAGCAGGTACAGCCTATCCCATCCCCGGGCTGGGGCCACCAGGGGCATGGCTAGACCCAAGCCCGGGCCGGGAAGAGGTTCAGGGCTGACGCTGGGGGACATGACCCCGGCCACATGGCAGCCAGGGTCCCCAGGCGCAATCCAGCTTGTCTCCTGGGAAGCAACCCACAGTCTTCACGCTCCCTCGGAAGACTGTTTCGGGGCGGCTGGACCACCACGCGCGGCCCTCTTTGGGCTTAGCATCAGCGAGCAGGTCCAGCCGATCCCACCCCCGGGCTGGGGACGCCAGGGGCGTGACTAGACCCAAATACCGGGCCGGGAAGAGGGGCAGGGCTGACGCTCGGGCACGTGAGCCCCGGCCACATGGCGGCCGGGGTCCCAACTCATAATCCAGCTTGTCTCCTGGAAAGCAACCCACAGTCTTCCCGCTCCCTCGAAAGACTGTTTTGGGGCGGCTGGACCTCCACGCGCCGCCCAATTTGGGCTTAACTTGGGCAAGCAGGTCCAGCCTATCCCACCCCCGGGCTGGGGCCGCCAGGGGCGTGGCTAGACCAAAGCCCGGGCCGGGAACAGGGGCGGGGCTGACGCTCGGGGACGTGAACCCTGGCCACATGGCGGCCGGGGTCCCCAGGCGCAATCCAGCTTGTTTCCTGGGAAGCAACCCACAGTCTTCACGCTCCCTCGGAAGACTGTTTCGGGGTGGCTGGACTCCCACGCGCGGCCCTCTTTGGGCTTAGCTTCGGCCAGCAGGTACAGCCTATCCCACCCCCGGGCTGGGGCCGCAAGGGGCATAGATAGACCCAAGCCTGGGCCGGGAAGAGGTTCGGGACTGATGCTCGGGGACATGACCCCCGGCCACATGGCAGCCAGCGTCCCCAGGCGCAATCCAGCTTGTCTCCTGGGAAGCAACCCACAGTCTTCACGCTGCCTCGGAAGACTGTTTCTGGGCGGCTGGACCCCCACGTGCTGCCCTCTTTGGGCTTAGCGTCGGCGAGCAGGTACAGCCAATCCCACCACCGGGCAGGGGCCGCCAGGGCGTTGCTAGACCCAAGCCCGGGCCGGGAAGAGGGGCGGGGCTGATGCTCGGGGACGTGAGCCCCGGCCACATGGCGGACAATGTCCCCAGGCGCATTCAAGCTTGTCTCCTGGGAAGCAACCAACAGTCTCCACGCTCCCTCGAAAGACTGTTTTGGGGCGGCTGGACCCCCATGCACGGCCCTCTTTGGGCTTAGTGTCGGCGAGCAGGTACAACCGATCCCACCCCCGGGCTGGGGCCGCAAGGGGCGTGGCTAGAACTAAGCCCGGGCCGGGAAGAGGGCGGGGCTGACGCTGGAGGACGTGAGCCCCGGCCACATGGAGGCCGGGGTCCCCAGGCGCAATCCAGCTTGTCTCCTGGGAAGCAACCCACAGTCTTCACGCTGCCTCGGAAGACTGTTTTGGTGCGGCTGGACTCCCACGCCCGGCCCTCTTTGGGCTTAGCGTCGGCCAGCAGGTCCAGCCGATCCCACCCCCGGGCTGGGGCCGCCAGGGGCGTGGCTAGACCAAAGCCCGGGCCGGGAAGAGGGGCGGGGCTGATGCTCGGGGACGTGAGCCCCGGCCACATGGCGGCCAGGGTCCCCAGGCGCAATCCAGCTTGTCTCCTGGGAAGCAACCCACAGTCTTCACGCTCCCTCGGAAGACTGTTTCAGGGCGGCTGGACCCCCACGTGCTGCCCTCTTTGGGCTTAGCATGGGCGAGCAGGTACAGCCAATCCCACCACCGGGCAGGGGCCGCCAGGGCGTGGCTAGACCAAAGCCCGGGCCGGGAAGAGGGGCGGGGCTGATGCTCGGGGACATGAGCCCCGGCCACATGGCGAACAATGTCCCCAGGCGCAATCAAGCTTGTCTCCTGGGAAGCAACCAACAGTCTCCACGCTCCCTCAGAAGACTGTTTCGGGGCGGCTGGACCCCCATGTGCGGCCCTCTTTGTGCTTAGCGTCGGCCAGCAGGTACAGCCGATCCCACCCCCGGGCTGGGGCCGCCAGGGGCGTGGCTAGACCTAAGCCTAGGCTGGGAAGAGGGGCGGGGTGACGCTTGGGGACGTGAGCCCCGGCCACATGGCGGCCAGGGTCCCCAGGCGCAATCCATCTTGTTTCCTGGGAAGCAACCCACAGTCTTCACGCTCCCTTGGAAGACTGTTTCATGGCAGCTGGACCCCCGCGTGCGCGGCACTCTTTGGGCTTATCTTTGGCAAGCAGGTCCAGCCGAACCCACCCCCGGGCTGGGGTCGCCAGGGTCATAGATAGACCAAAGCCCGGGCCGGGAAGAGGGGCGGGGCTGACGCTTGGGGACGTGAGCCCCGGCCACATGGCGGCCTGGGTCCACAGGCGCAATCCAGGTTGTCTCTTGGGAAGCAACCCACAGTCTTCACGCTCCCTCGGAAGACTGTTTTGGGGTGGCTGGACTCCCAAGCGCGGCCCTCTTTGGGCTTAGCGTCGGCCAGCAGGTACAGCCTATCCCACCCCCGGGCTGGGGCCACAAGGGGCATAGATAGACCCAAGCCTGGGCCGGGAAGAGGTTCGGGGCTGATGCTCGGGGACGTGAGCCCCGGTCACATGGCAGCCAGGGTCCCCAGGCGCAATCCAGCTTGTCTCCTGGGAAGCAACCCACAGTGTTCACGCTCCCTCGGAAGACTGTTTCGGGGCGGCTGGACCACCACGCGCGGCCCTCTTTGGGCTTAGCATGGGCGAGCAGGTCCAGCCGATCCCACCCCCGGGCTGGGGCCACCAGGGGCGTGGCTAGACCCAAGCCCGGGCCGGGAAGAGGGGCGGGGCTGACGCTTGGGGACGTGAGCCCCGACCACATGGCGGCCGGGGTCCCCAGGCGCAATCCAGCTTGTCTCCTGGGAAGCAACCCACTGTCTTCACGCTCCCTCGGAAGACTGTTTCGGTACGGCTGGACCCCCATGTGCGGCCCTCTTTGTGCTTAGCGTCGGCCAGCAGGTACAGCCGATCCCACCCCCGGGCTGGGGCCGCCAGGGGCGTGGCTAGACCCAAGCCCGGGCCGGGAAGAGGGGCGGGGCTGACGCTTGGGGACGTGAGCCCCGGCCACATGGAGGCCGGGGTCCCCAGGCGCAATCCAGCTTGTCTCCTGGGAAGCAACCCACAGTCTTCACACTCCCTCGGAAGACAGTTTCGGGGCGACTGGACCCCCATGCGCGGCCCTCTTTGGGCTTAGCATGGGCGAGCAGGTCCAGCCGATCCCACCCCCGGGCAGGGGCCGCCAGGGGCGTGGCTAGACCCAAGCCCGGGCCGGGAAGAGGTTCGGGGCTGACGCTCGGGGACGTGAGCCCCGGCCACATGTCGGCCAGGGTCCCCAGGCGCAATCCAGCTTGTTTCCTGGGAAGCAACCCACAGTCTTCACGCTCCCTCGGAAGACTGTTTCACGGCGGCTGGAGCCCGGCGTGCGCGGCCCTCTTTGGGCTTAGCGTCGGCAAGCAGGTACAGCCTATCCCACCCCCGGGCTGGGGCCGCCAGGGGCGTGGCTAGACCCAAGCTCGGGCCGGGAAGAGGGGCGGGGCTGACGCTTGGGGATGTGAGCCCCGGCCACATGGCGGCCAGGGTCCCACGCATAATCCAGCTTGATTCCTGGGAAGCAACCCACAGTCTTCACGCTCCCTCGGAAGACTGTTTCGCGGTGGCTGGACTCCCACGCACGGCCCTCTTTGGGCTTAGCTTCGGCCAGCAGGTACAGCCTATCCCACCCCCGGGCTGGGGCCGCAAGGGGCATAGATAGACCCAAGCCTGGGCCGGGAAGAGGTTCGGGGCTGATGCTCGGGGACATGACCCCCGGCCACATGGCAGCCAGGGTCCCCAGGCGCAAACCAGCTTGTCTCCTGGGAAGCAACCCACAGTCTTCACGCTGCCTCGGAAGACTGTTTCAGGGCGGCTGGACCCCCACGTGCTGCCCTCTTTGGGCTTAGCGTCGGCGAGCAGGAACAGCCAATCCCACCACCGGGCAGGGGCCGCCAGGGCGTGGCTAGACCCAAGCCCGGGCCGGGAAGAGGGGCGGGGCTGATGCTCGGGGACGTGAGCCCCGGCCACATGGCGGCCTGGGTCCACAGGCGCAATCCAGCTTGTCTCTTGGGAAGCAACCCACAGTCTTCACGCTCCCTCGGAAGACTGTTTTGGGGTGGCTGGACCCCCATGCGCGGCCCTCTTTGGGCTTAGCGTGGGCCAGCAGGTCCAGCCTATCCCACCCCCGGGCTGGGCCACAAGGGGCATAGATAGACCCAAGCCTGGGCCGGGAAGAGGTTCGGGGCTGATGCTCGGGGACATGACCCCCGGTCACATGGCAGCCAGGGTCCCCAGGCGCAATCCAGCTTGTCTCCTGGGAAGCAACCCACAGTGTTCACGCTCCCTCGGTAGACTGTTTTGGGGCGGCTGGACCACCACTCGCGGCCCTCTTTGGGCTTAGCATGGGCGAGCAGGTACAGCCGATCCCACCCCCGGGCTGGGGCCACCAGGGGCGTGGCTAGACCCAAGCCCGGGCCGGGAAGAGGGGCGGGGCTGACGCTCGGGGACGTGAGCCCCGACCACATGGCGGCCGGGGTCCCCAGGCGCAATCCAGCTTGTCTCCTAGGAAGCAACCCACTGTCTTCACGCTCCCTTGGAAGACTGTTTCGGTACGGCTGGACCCCCATGTGCGGCCCTCTTTGTGCTTAGCGTCGGACAGCAGGTACAGCCGATCCCACCCCCGGGCTGGGGCCGCCAGGGGCGTGGCTAGACCCAAGCCTGGGCCGGGAAGAGGGGCGGGGCTGACGCTTGGGGACGTGAGCCCCGGCCACATGGAGGCCGGGGTCCCCAGGCGCAATCCAGCTTGTCTCCTGGGAAGCAACCCACAGTCTTCACACTCCCTCGGAAGACTGTTTCATGGCGGCTGGACCCCCATGCGCGGCCCTCTTTGGGCTTAGCATGGGCGAGCAGGTCCAGCCAATCCCACCCCCGGGCAGGGGCCGCCAGGGGCGTGGCTAGACCCAAGCCCGGACCGGGAAGAGGGGCGGGGCTGACGCTTGGGGACGTGAGCCCCGGCCACATGGCGGCCAGGGTCCCCAGGCGCAATCCAGCTTGTTTCCTGGGAAGCAACCCACAGTCTTCACGCTGCCTCGGAAGACTGTTTCGGGGCGGCTGGACCCCGGCGTGCGCGGCCCTCTTTGGGCTTAGCGTCGGCAAGCAGGTACAGCCTATCCCACCCCCGGGCTGGGGCCGCCAGGGGCGTGGCTAGACCCAAGCTCGGGCCGGGAAGAGGGGCGGGGCTGACGCTTGGGGATGTGAGCCCCGGCCACATGGCGGCCAGGGTCCCACTCATAATCCAGCTTGATTCCTGGGAAGCAACCCACAGTCTTCACGCTCCCTCGGAAGACTGTTTCGGGGTGGCTGGACTCCCACGCACGGCCCTCTTTGGGCTTAGCTTCGGCCAGCAGGTACAGCCTATCCCACCCCCGGGCTGGGGCCGCAAGGGGCATAGATAGACCCAAGCCTGGGCCGGGAAGAGGTTCGGGGCTGATGCTCGGGGACATGACCCCCGGCCACATGGCAGCCAGGGTCCCCAGGCGCAAACCAGCTTGTCTCCTGGGAAGCAACCCACAGTCTTCACGCTGCCTCGGAAGACTGTTTCAGGGCGGCTGGACCCCCACGTGCTGCCCTCTTTGGGCTTAGCGTCGGCGAGCAGGAACAGCCAATCCCACCACCGGGCAGGGGCCGCCAGGGCGTGGCTAGACCCAAGCCCGGGCCGGGAAGAGGGGCGGGGCTGATGCTCGGGGACGTGAGCCCCGGCCACATGTCGGCCTGGGTCCACAGGCGCAATCCAGCTTGTCTCTTGGGAAGCAACCCACAGTCTTCACGCTCCCTCGGAAGACTGTTTTGGGGTGGCTGGGCCCCCATGCGCGGCCCTCTTTGGGCTTAGCGTGGGCCAGCAGGTCCAGCCTATCCCACCCCCGGGCTGGGCCACAAGGGGCATAGATAGACCCAAGCCTGGGCCGGGAAGAGGTTCTGGGCTGATGCTCGGGGACATGACCCCCGGTCACATGGCAGCCAGGGTCCCCAGGCGCAATCCAGCTTGTCTCCTGGGAAGCAACCCACAGTGTTCACGCTCCCTCGGTAGACTGTTTTGGGGCGGCTGGACCACCACTCGCGGCCCTCTTTGGGCTTAGCATGGGCGAGCAGGTACAGCCGATCCCACCCCCGGGCTGGGGCCACCAGGGGCGTGGCTAGACCCAAGCCCGGGCCGGGAAGAGGGGCGGGGCTGACGCTCGGGGACGTGAGCCCCGACCACATGGCGGCCGGGGTCCCCAGGCGCAATCCAGCTTGTCTCCTAGGAAGCAACCCACTGTCTTCACGCTCCCTCGGAAGACTGTTTCGGTACGGCTGGACCCCCATGTGCGGCCCTCTTTGGGCTTAGTGTCGGCCAGCAGGTACAGCCGATCCCACCCCCGGGCTGGGGCCGCCAGGGGCGTGGCTAGACCCAAGCCCGGGCCGGGAAGAGGGGCGGGGCTGACGCTTGGGGACGTGAGCCCCGGCCACATGGAGGCCGGGGTCCCCAGGCGCAATCCAGCTTGTCTCCTGGGAAGCAACCCACAGTCTTCACACTCCCTCGGAAGACTGTTTCATGGCGGCTGGACCCCCATGCGCGGCCCTCTTTGGGCTTAGCATCAGCGAGGAGGTCCAGCCGATCCCACCCCCGGGCTGGGGCCGCCAGGGGCGTGACTAGACCCAAATACCGGGCCGGGAAGAGGGGCAGGGCTGACGCTTGGGGACGTGAGCCCCGGCCACATGGCGGCCGGGGTCCCACGCATAATCCAGCTTGATTCCTGGGAAGCAACCCACAGTCTTCACGCTCCCTCAGAAGACTGTTTCGCGGTGGCTTGACCCCCCACGCGCGGCCCTCTTTGGGCTTAGCGTGGGCCAGCAGGTACAGCCTATCCCACCCCCGGGCTGGGGCCGCAAGGGGCATAGATAGACCCAAGCCTGGGCCGGGAAGAGGTTCTGGGCTGATGCTCGGGGACATGACCCCCGACCACATGGCAGCCAGGGTCCCCAGGCGCAATCCAGCTTGTCTCCTGGGAAGCAACCCACAGTCTTCACGCTCCCTCGGAAGACTGTTTCATGGAGGCTGGACCCCCACGCGCGGCCCTCTTTGGGCTTAGCATGGGCTAGCAGGTCCAGCCGATCCCACCCCCGGGCTGGGGCCGCCAGGGGCGTGGCTAGACCCAAGCCCGGGCCGGGAAGAGGGGCGGGGCTGACGCTTGGGGACATGAGCCCCGGCCACATGGCGGCCAGGGTCCCCAGGCGCAATCCAGCTTGTCTCCTGGGAAGCAACCCACAGTCTTCACGCTCCCTCGGAAGACTGTTTCAGGGCGACTGGACCCCACGCGCGGCCCTCTTTGGGCTTAGTGTCGGCGAGCAGGTACAACCGATCCCACCCCCGGGCTGGGGCCGCCAGGGGTGTGGCTAACTCAAGCCCGGGCCGGGAAGAGGGGCGGGGCTGACGCTTGGGGACTTGAGCCCCGGCCACATGGGGGCCGGGGTCCCCAGGCGCAATCCAGCTTGTCTCCTGGGAAGCAACCCACAGTCTTCACGCTGCCTCGGAAGACTGTTTCGGGGCGGCTGGACCCCCATGCGCGGCCCTCTTTGGGCTTAGCGTCGGCCAGCAGGTACAGCCGATCCCACCCCCGGGCTGGGGCCGCCAAGGGCGTGGCTAGACCCAAGCCTGGGCCGGGAAGAGGTGCGGGGCTGATGCTCGGGCACGAAAGCCCCGGCCAAATGGGGGCCGGGGTACCCAGGCGCAATCCAGCTTGTCTCCTGGGAAGCAACCCACAGTCTTCACGCTCCCTCGGAAGACTGTTTCGGGGCGGGTGGACCCCCATGCGCGGCCCTCTTTGGGCTTAGCGTCGGCCAGCAGGTCGAGCCGATCCCACCCCCGGGCTGGGGCCGCCAGGGGCGTGGCTAGACCCGAGCCCGGGCCGGGAAGAGGGGCGGGGCTGATGCTCGGGGACGTGACCCCCGGCAACATGGCGGCCGGGGTCCCCAGGCGCAATCCAGCTTGTCTCCTGGGAAGCAACCCACAGTCTTCACGCTGCCTCGGAAGACTGTTTCATGGCGGCTGGACCCCCACGCGCAGCCCTCTTTGGGCTTAGCATGGGCTAGCAGGTCCAGCCGATCCCACCCCCGGGCTGGGGCCACCAGGGGCGTGGCTAGACCCAAGCCCGGGCCGGGAAGAGGGGCGGGGCTGATGCTTGGGGACATGAGCCCCGGCCACATGGCGGCCAGGGTCCCCAGGCGCAATCCAGCTTGTCTCCTGGGAAGCAACCCACAGTCTTCACGCTCCCTCGGAAGACTGTTTTGGGGCGACTGGACCCCACGCGCGGCCCTCTTTGGGCTTAGTGTCGGCGAGCAGGTACAACCGATCCCACCCCCGGGCTGGGGCCGCAAGGGGCGTGGCTAGACCCAAGCCCGGGCCAGGAAGAGGGGCGGGGCTGATGCTCGGGCAAGTGAGCCCCGGCCACATGGGGGCCGGGGTCCCCAGGCGCAATCCAGCTTGTCTCCTGGGAAGCAACCCACAGTCTTCACGCTCCCTCGAAAGACTGTTTCAGGGCGGCTGGACTCCCACGCCCGGCCCTCTTTGGGCTTAGCTTCGGCAAGCAGGTACAGCCTATCCCACCCCCGGGCTTGGGCCGCAAGGGGCATGGATAGACCCAAGCCTGGGCCGGGAAGAGGGTCGGGGCTGATGCTCGGGGACATGACCCCCGGCCACATGGCAGCCAGGGTCCCCAGGCGCAATCCAGCTTGTCTCCTGGGAAGCAACCCACAGTCTTCACGCTCCCTCGGAAGACTGTTTCGGGGCGGCTGGACTCCCATTTGCGGCCCTCTTTGGGCTTAGTGTCGGCGAGCAGGTACAAACGATCCCACCCCCGGGCTGGGGCCGCCAGGGTCATGGATAGACTCAAGCCCGGGAGGGGAAGACGGGCGGGGCTGACGCTCGGGCACATGAGTCCCGGCCAAATGGCGGCCAGGGTTCCCAGGCGCAATCCAGCTTGTCTCCTGGGAAGCAACCCACAGTCTTCACGCTCCCTCGGAAGACTGTTTCGGGGCGGCTGGACCCCCATGCGCGGCCCTCTTTGGGCTTAGCGTCGGCCAGCAGGTACAGCCGATCCCACCCCCGGGCTGGGGCTGCCAGGGGCGTGGCTAGACCCAAGCCTGGGCCGGGAAGAGGTGCGGGGCTGATGCTCGGGCACGAAAGCCCCGGCCACATGGGGGCCGGGGTACCCAGGCGCAATCCAGCTTGTCTCCTGGGAAGCAACCCACAGTCATCACGCTCCCTCGGAAGACTGTTTCATGGCGGCTGGACCCCCATGTGCGGCCCTCTTTGGGCTTAGCTTCGGCAAGGAGGTCCAGCCGATCCCACCCCCGGGCTGGGGCCGCCAGGGGCGTGGCTAAACCCAAGCCCGGGCCGGGAAGAGGGGCGGGGCTGATGCTCGGGGACATGACCCCCGGCCAAATGGCAGCCAGGATCCCCAGGCGCAATCCAGCTTGTCTCCTGGGAAGCAACCCACAGTCTTCACGCTCCCTCGGAAGACTGTTTTGGGGCGCCTGGAACCCCGCGCGAGGCCCTCTTTGGGCTTAGTGTGGGCGAGCAGGTCCAGCCGATCCCACCCCCGGGCTGGGGCCGCCAGGGGCGTGGCTAGACCCAAGCCCGGGCCGGGAAGAGGGCCGGGGCTGATGCTCGGGGACTTGAGCCCCGGCCACATGGCGACCAGGGTCCCCAGGCGCAATCCAGCTTGTCTCCTGGGAAGCAACCCACAGTCTTCACGCTCCCTCGGAAGACTGTTTTGGGGCGGCTGGACCCCCATGTGCGGCCCTCTTTGGGCTTAGCATCAGCGAGGAGGTCCAGCCGATCCCACCCCCGGGCTGGGGCCGCCAGGGGCGTGGCTAGACCCAAGCCCGGGCCGGGAAGAGGGGCGGGGCTGATGCTCGGGCACGTGAGCCCCGGCCACATGGGGGCCGGGGTCCCCAGGCGCAATCCAGCTTGTCTCCTGGGAAGCAACCCACATTCTTCATGCTCCCTCGGAAGACAGTTTTGGGGCGGCTGGACTCCCACGCGCGGCCCTCTTTGGGCTTAGCGTCGGCCAGCAGGTCCAGCCGATCCCACCCCCGGGCTGGGGCCGCCAGGGGCATGGATAGACCCAAGCCCGGGCCGGGAAGAGGGGTGGGGCTGACGCTTGGGGACATGAGCCCCGGCCACATGGCGGCCAGGGTCCCCAGGCGCAATCCAGCTTGTCTCCTGGGAAGCAACCCACAGTCTTCACGCTCCCTCGGAAGACTGTTTCACGGCGGCTGGACCCCCATGTGCGGCCCTCTTTGGGCTTAGCGTCGGCCAGCAGGTCGAGCCGATCCCACCCCCGGGCTCGGGCCACCAGGGGCGTGACTAGACCCAAGCCCGGGCCGGGAAGAGGGGTGGGGCTGACGCTTGAGGACGTGAGCCCCGGCCACATGGGGGCCGGGGTCCCCAGGCGCAATCCAGCTTGTCTCCTGGGAAGCAACCCACAGTCTTCACGCTCCCTCGGAAGACTGTTTTGGGGCGGCTGGACCCCCATGTGCGGCCCTCTTTGGGCTTAGTGTCGGCCAGCAGGTACAGCCGATCCCACCCCCGGGCTGGGGCCGCAAGGGGCATAGATAGACCCAAGCCTGGGCCGGGAACAGGGGCGGGGCTGACGCTCGGGGACGTGAGCCCCGGCCACATGGCGGCCGGGGTCCCCAGGCGCAATCCAACTTGTCTCCTGGGAAGCAACCCACAGTCTTCACGCTCCCTCGGAAGACTGTTTCGGGGCGGCTGGACCCCCATGTGCGGCCCTCTTTGGGCTTAGCTTCGGCAAGCAGGTCCAGCCGATCCCACCCCCGGGCTGGGGCCTCCAGGGGCGTGGCTAGACCCAAGTCCGGGCCTGGAAGAGGGCCGGGGCTGACGCTCGGGGACGTGAGCCCCGGCCACATGGGGGCCGGGGTCCCCAGGCGCAATCTAGCTTGTCTCCTGGGAAGCAACCCACAGTCTTCACGCTCCCTCGGAAGACTGTTTCGGGGCGGCTGGACCCCCATGTGCGGCCCTCTTTGGGCTTAGTGTCGGCGAGCAGGTACAACCGATCCCACCCCCGGGCTGGGGCCGCCAGGGCGTGGCTAGACCCAAGCCCGAGCCGGGAAGAGGGGCGGGGCTGATGCTCGGGGACATGACCCCCGGCCACATGGCGGCCAGGTTCCCCAGGCGCAATCCAGCTTGTCTCCTGGGAAGCAACCCACAGTCTTCACGCTCCCTCAGAAGACTGTTTCGGGGCGGCTGGACCACCACATGCTGCCCTCTTTGGGCTTAGCGTCGGCGAGCAGGTACAGCCAATCCCACCCCCGGGCAGGGGCCGCCAGGGCGTGGCTAGACCCAAGCCCGGGCCGGGAAGAGGGGCGGGGCTGACGCTCGGGGACATGATCCCGGCCTCATGGCGGTCAGGGTCCCCAGGCGCAATCCAGCTTGTCTCCTGGGAAGCAACCCACAGTCTTCACGCTCCCTCGGAAGACTGTTTTGGGGCGCCTGGAACCCCGCGCGAGGCCCTCTTTGGGCTTAGCATGGGCAAGCAGGTCCAGCCGATCCCACCCCCGGGCTGGGGCCGACAGGGGCGTGGCTAGACCCAAGCCCGGGCCTAGAAGAGGGCCGGGGCTGGTGCTCGGGGACGTGAGCCCCGGCCACATGGCGACCAGGGTCCCCAGGCGCAATCCAGCTTGTCTCCTGGGAAGCAATCCACAGTCTTCACGCTCCCTCGGAAGACTGTTTCGGGGCGGCTGGACCCCCATGTGCGGCCCTCTTTGGGATTAGCATGGGCCAGCAGGTCCAGCCGATCCCACCCCCGGGCTGGGGCCGCCAGGGGCGTGGCTAGACCCAAGTCCGGGCCTGGAAGAGGGGCGGGGCTGACGCTTGGGGACGTGAGCCCCGGCCACATGGGGGCCGGGGTCCCCAGGCGCAATCCAGCTTGTCTCCTGGGAAGCAACCCACAGTCTTCACGCTCCCTCGGAAAACTGTTTCGGGGCGGCTGGACCCCCATGTGCGGCCCTCTTTGGGCTTAGCATGGGCGAGCAGGTACAGCCGATCCCACCCCCGGGCTGGGGCCGCAAGGGGCGTGGCTAGAACTAAGCCCGGGCGGGGAAGAGGGGCGGGGCTGACGCTTGGGGATGTGAGCCCCGGCCACATGGCGGCCGGGGTCCCCAGGCGCAATCTAGCTTGTCTCCTGGGAAGCAACCCACAGTCTTCACGCTCCCTCGGAAGACTGTTTTGGTGCGGCTGGACTCCCATGTGCGGCCATCTTTGGGCTTAGTGTCGGCGAGCAGGTACAAACGATCCCACCCCCGGGCTGGGGCCGCCAGGGGCGTGGCTAGAACTAAGCCCGGGCCGGGAAGAGGGGCGGGGCTGACGCTGGGGGACGTGAGCCCCGGCCACATGGCGGCCGGGGTCCCCAGGCGCAATCCAGCTTGTCTCCTGGGAAGCAACCCACAGTCTTCACGCTCCCTCGGAAGACTGTTTTGGGGCGCCTGGAACCCCGCGCGAGGCCCTCTTTGGGCTTAGCATGGGCAAGCAGGTCCAGCCGATCCCACCCCCGGGCTGGGGCCGCCAGGGACGTGGCTAGACCCAAGCCCGGGCCTAGAAGAGGGCCGGGGCTGATGCTCGGGGACGTGAGCCCCGGCCACATGGCGACCAGGGTCCCCAGGCGCAATCCAGCTTGTCTCCTGGGAAGCAACCCACAGTCTTCATGCTCCCTCGGAAGACAGTTTTGGGGCGGCTGGACTCCCACGCGCGGCCCTCTTTGGGCTTAGCATGGGCCAGCAGGTCCAGCCGATCCCACCCCCGGGCTGGGGCCGCCAGGGGCATGGATAGACCCAAGCCCGGGCCGGGAAGAGGGGCGGGGCTGACGCTTGGGGACGTGAGCCCCCGGACACATGGCGGCCAGGGTCCCCAGGCGCAATCCAGCTTGTCTCCTGGGAAGCAACCCACAGTCTTCACGCTCCCTCGGAAGACTGTTTTGGGGCGGCTGGACCCCCATGTGCGGCCCTCTTTGGGCTTAGTGTCGGCCAGCAGGTACAGCCGATCCCACCTCCGGGCTGGGGCCGCAAGGGGCATAGATAGACCCAAGCCTGGGCCGGGAACAGGGGCGGGGCTGACGCTCGGGGACATGAGCCCCGGCCACATGGGGGCCGGGGTCCCCAGGCGCAATCCAGCTTGTCTCCTGGGAAGCAACCCACAGTCTTCACGCTCCCTCGGAAGACTGTTTTGGGGCGGCTGGACCCCCATGTGCGGCCCTCTTTGGGCTTAGTGTCGGCCAGCAGGTACAGCCGATCCCACCACCGGGCTGGGGCCGCAAGGGGCATAGATAGACCCAAGCCTGGGCCGGGAACAGGGGCGGGGCTGATGCTCGGGGACGTGAGCCCCGGCCACATGGGGGCCGGGGTCCCCAGGCGCAATCTAGCTTGTCTCCTGGGAAGCAACCCACAATCTTCACGCTCCCTCAGAAGACTGTTTCGGGGCGGCTGGACCCCCATGTGCGGCCCTCTTTGGGCTTAGTGTCGGCAAGCAGGTACAACCGATCCCACCACCGGGCTGGGGCCGCAAGGGGCGTGGCTAGAACTAAGCCCGGGCCGGGAAGAGGGGCGGGGCTGACGCTGGGGACGTGAGCCCCGGCCACATGGCGGCCAGGGTCCCAAGGCACAATCCAGCTTGTCTCCTGGGAAGCAACCCACAGTCTTCACGCTCCCTCGGAAGTCTGTTTTGGTGCGGCTGGACTCCCACGCCCGGCCCTCTTTGGGCTAAGCGTCGGCCAGCAGGTCCAGCCGATCCCACCCCCGGGTTGGGGCCGCCAGGGGCGTGGCTAGACCCAAGCACGAGCCGGGAAGAGGGGCGGGGCTGATGCTCGGGGACGTGAGCCCCGGCCACATGGCGGCCAGGGTCCCCAGGCGCAATCCAGCTTGTCTCCTGGGAAGCAACCCACAGTCTTCACGCTCCCTCGAAAGACAGTTTAGGGGCGGCTGGACCCCCACGTGCTGCCCTCTTTGGGCTTAGCGTCGGCGAGCAGGTACAGCCAATCCCACCCCCGGGCAGGGGCCGCCAGGGGCGTGGCTAGACCCAAGCCCGGGCCGGGAAGAGGGGCGGGGCTGACGCTTGGGGACATGATCCCGGCCTCATGGCGGCCAGGGTCCCCAGGCGCAATCCAGCTTGTCTCCTGGGAAGCAACCCACAGTCTTCACGCTCCCTCGGAAGACAGTTTTGGGGCCGCTGGACCCCCACGCTCTGCCCTCTTTGGGCTTAGCATGGGCGAGCAGGTCCAGTCGATCCCTCCCCTGGGCAGGGGCCGCCAGGGGCGTGGCTAGACTCAAGCCTGGGCCGGGAAGAGGGGCGGGGCTGACGCTTGGGGATTGAGCCCCGGCCACATGGCGGCCCGGGTCCCCAGGCGCAATCTAGCTTGTCTCCTGGGAAGCAACCCACAGTCTTCACGCTCCCTCGGAAGACTGTTTCATGGCGGCTGGACTCCCATGTGCGGCCCTCTTTGGGCTTAGTGTCGGCGAGCACGTCCAGCCGATCCCACCCCCGGGCTGGGGCCGCCAGGGGCGTGGCTAGAACTAAGCCCGGGCCGGGAAGAGGGGCGGGGCTGACGCTGGGGGACGTGAGCCCTGGCCACATGGCGGCCAGGGTCCCCAGGCGCAATCCAGCTTGTCTCCTGGGAAGCAACCCACAGTCTTCACGCTCCCTCGGAAGACTGTTTTGGGGCGCCTGGAACCCCGCGCGAGGCCCTCTTTGGGCTTAGCATGGGCGAGCAGGTCCAGCCGATCCCACCCCCGGGCTGGGGCCGCCAGGGGCGTGGCTAGACCCAAGCCCGGGCCTAGAAGAAGGCCGGGGCTGATGCTCGGGGACGTGAGCCCCGGCCACATGGGGGCCGGGGTCCCCAGGCGCAATCCAGCTTGTCTCCTGGGAAGCAACCCACAGTCTTCACGCTCCCTCAGAAGACTGTTTCGGGGCGGCTGGACCCCCATGTGCGGCCCTCTTTGGGCTTAGCTTCGGCAAGCAGGTCCAGCCGATCCCACCCCCGGGCTGGGGCCGCCAGGGGCGTGGATAGACCCAAGTCCGGGCCTGGAAGAGGGGCGGGGCTGACGCTCGGGGACGTGAGCCCCGGCCACATGGGGGCCGGGGTCCTCAGGCGCAATCCAGCTTGTCTCCTGGGAAGCAACCCACAGTCTTCACGCTCCCTCGGAAAACTGTTTCGGGGCGGCTGGACCCCCATGTGCGGCCCTCTTTGGGCTTAGTGTCGGCGAGCAGGTCCAGCCGATCCCACCCCCGGGCTGGGGCCGCAAGGTGCGTGGCTAGAACTAAGCCAGGGCGGGGAAGAGGGGCGGGGCTGACGCTGGGGGACGTGAGCCCCGGCCACATGGCGGCCAGGGTCCCCAGGCGCAATCCAGCTTGTCTCCTGGGAAGCAACCCACAGTCTTCATGCTCCCTCGAAAGACAGTTTCGGGGTGGCTGGACCCCCATGTGCGGCCCTCTTTGGGCTTAGCGTCGGCAAGCAGGTCCAGCCGATCCCACCCCCGGGCTGGGGCCGCGAGGGGCATGGATAGACCCAAGCCTGGGCCGGGAAGAGGGGCGGGGCTGATGTCTTGGACGTGAGCCCCCGGACACATGGCGGCCAGGGTCCCCAGGCGCAATCCAGCTTGTCTCCTGGGAAGCAACCCACAGTCTACACGCTCCCTCGGAAGACTGTTTTGGGGCGGCTGGACCCCCACGTGCTGCCCTCTTTGGGCTTAGCGTCAGCGAGCAGGTACAGCCAATCCCACCCCCGGGCAGGGGCCGCCAGGGCGTGGCTAGACCCAAGCCCGGGCCGGGAAGAGGGGCGGGGCTGACGCTCGGGGACATGATCCCGGCCTCATGGCGGCCAGGGTCCCCAGGCGCAATCCAGCTTGTCTCCTGGGAAGCACCCACAGTCTTCACGCTCCCTCGGAAGACTGTTTCGGTGCGGCTGGACTCACGCGTGCGCGGCCCTCTTTGGGCTTAGCTTCGGCAAGCAGGTCCAGCCGATCCCACCCCCGGGCTGGGGCCGCCAGGGGCGTGGCTAGACCAAAGCCCGGGCCAGGAAGAGGGGTGGGGCTGATGCTCGGGGACGTGAGCCCCGGCCACATGGCGGCCAGGGTCCCCAGGCGCAATCCAGCTTGTCTCCTGGGAAGCAACCCACAGTCTTCACGCTCCCTCGGAAGACTGTTTCGGGGCGGCTGGACCCCCACGTGCTGCCCTCTTTGGGCTTAGCGTCAGCGAGCAGGTACAGCCAATCCCACCCCCGGGCAGGGGCCGCCAGGGCGTGGCTAGACCCAAGCCCGGGCGGGAAGAGGGGCGGGGCTGACGCTCGGGGACATGATCCCGGCCTCATGGCGGCCAGGGTCCCCAGGCGCAATCCAGCTTGTCTCCTGGGAAGCAACCCACAGTCTTCACGCTCCCTCGGAAGACTGTTTCGGGGCGGCTAGACCCCCATGTGCGGCCCTCTTTGGGCTTAGCATGGGCCAGCAGGTACAGCTGATCCCACCCCCGGGCTGGGGCCACCAGGGGCGTGGCTAGACCCAAGCCCGGGACAAGAAGAGGGGCGGGGCTGACGCTCGGGGACGTGAGCCCCGGCCACATGGCGGCCGGGGTCCCAACTCATAATCCAGCTTGTCTCCTGGAAAGCAACACACAGTCTTCACGCTCCCTCGAAAGACTGTTTTGGGGCGGCTGGACCCCCACGCGCCGCCCAATTTGGGCTTAGCTTGGGCAAGCAGGTCCAGCCTATCGCACCCCCGGGCTGGGGCCGCCAGGGGCGTGGCTAGAACCAAGCCCGGGCCGGGAACAGGGGCGGGGCTGACGCTCGGGGACGTGAACCCTGGCCACATGGCGGCCGGGGTCCCCAGGCGCAATCCAGCTTGTTTCCTGGGAAGCAACCCACAGTCTTCACGCTCCCTCGGAAGACTGTTTCACGGCAGCGGGACCCCGGCGTGCACGGCCCTCTTTGGGCTTAGCGTCGGCAAGCAGGTACAGCCTATCCCACCCCCGGGCTGGGGCCGCCAGGGGCGTGGCTAGACCCAAGCTCGGGCCGGGAAGAGGGGCGGGGCTGACGCTTGGGGACGTGAGCCCCGGCCACATGGCGGCCGGGGTCCCACTCATAATCCAGCTTGATTCCTGGGAAGCAACCCACAGTCTTCACGCTCCCTCGGAAGACTGTTTCGGGGTGGCTGGACTCCCACGCACGGCCCTCTTTGGGCTTAGCTTCGGCCAGCAGGTACAGCCTATCCCACCCCCAGGCTGGGGCCGCAAGGGGCATAGATAGACCAAAGCCTGGGCCGGGAAGAGGTTCGGGGCTGATGCTCGGGGACATGACCCCCGGCCACATGGCAGCCAGGGTCCCCAGGCGCAATCCAGCTTGTCTCCTGGGAAGCAACCCACAGTCTTCACGCTCCCTCGGAAGACTGTTTCGGGGCGGCTGGACCACCACGCGCGGCCCTCTTTGGGCTTAGCATGGGCCAGCAGGTCCAGCCGATCCCACCCCCGGGCTGGGGCCACCAGGGGCGTGGCTAGACCCAAGCCCGGGCCGGGAAGAGGGGCGGGGCTGACGCTTGGGGACGTGAGCCCCGACCACATGGCGGCCAGGGTCCCCAGGCGCAATCCAGCTTGTCTCCTGGGAAGCAACCCACTGTCTTCACGCTCCCTCGGAAGACTGTTTCGGTACGGCTGGACCCCCATGTGCGGCCCTCTTTGGGCTTAGCGTCGGCCAGCAGGTCCAGCCGATCCCACCCCCGGGCTGGGGCCGCCAGGGGCGTGGCTAGACCCAAGCCCGGGCCAGGAAGAGGGGTGGGGCTGATGCTCGGGGACGTGAGCCCCGGCCACATGGCGGCCGGGGTCCCAACTCATATTCCAGCTTGTCTCCTGGAAAGCAACACACAGTCTTCACGCTCCCTCGAAAGACTGTTTTGGGGCGGCTGGACCCCCACGCGCCGCCCAATTTGGGCTTAGCTTGGGCAAGCAGGTCCAGCCTATCGCACCCCCGGGCTGGGGCCGCCAGGGGCGTGGCTAGAACCAAGCCCGGGCCGGGAACAGGGGCGGGGCTGACGCTCGGGGACGTGAACCCTGGCCACATGGCGGCCGGGGTCCCCAGGCGCAATCCAGCTTGTTTCCTGGGAAGCAACCCACAGTCTTCACGCTCCCTCGGAAGACTGTTTCACGGCAGCTGGACCCCGGCGTGCACGGCCCTCTTTGGGCTTAGCGTCGGCAAGCAGGTACAGCCTATCCCACCCCCGGGCTGGGGCCGCCAGGGGCGTGGCTAGACCCAAGCTCGGGCCGGGAAGAGGGGCGGGGCTGACGCTTGGGGACGTGAGCCCCGGCCACATGGCGGCCGGGGTCCCACGCATAATCCAGCTTGATTCCTGGGAAGCAACCCACAGTCTTCACGCTCCCTCGGAAGACTGTTTCGGGGTGGCTGGACTCCCACGCACGGCCCTCTTTGGGCTTAGCTTCGGCCAGCAGGTACAGCCTATCCCACCCCGGGGCTGGGGCCGCAAGGGGCATAGATAGACCAAAGCCTGGGCCGGGAAGAGGTTCGGGGCTGATGCTCGGGGACATGACCCCCGGCCACATGGCAGCCAGGGTCCCCAGGCGCAATCCAGCTTGTCTCCTGGGAAGCAACCCACAGTCTTCACGCTCCCTCGGAAGACTGTTTCGGGGCGGCTGGACCACCACGCGCGGCCCTCTTTGGGCTTAGCTTCGGCAAGCAGGTCCAGCGGATCCCACCCCCGGGCTGGGGCCACCAGGGGCGTGGCTAGACCCAAGCCCGGGCCGGGAAGAGGGGCGGGGCTGACGCTTGGGGACGTGAGCCCCGACCACATGGCGGCCAGGGTCCCCAGGCGCAATCCAGCTTGTCTCCTGGGAAGCAACCCACAGTCTTCACGCTCCCTCGGAAGACTGTTTCGGTGCGGCTGGACCCCCATGTGCGGCCCTCTTTGGGCTTAGCTTCGGCCAGCAGGTCCAGCCGATCCCACCCCCGGGCTGGGGCCGCCAGGGGCGTGGCTAGACCCAAGCCCGGGCCGGGAAGAGGGGCGGGGCTGACGCTTGGGGACGTGAGCCCCGGCCACATGGCGGCCGGGGTCCCCAGGCGCAATCCAGCTTGTCTCCTGGGAAGCAACCCACAGTCTTCACGCTCCCTCAGAAGACTGTTTCGGGACGGCTGGACTCCCACGCGCGGCCCTCTTTGGGCTTAGCGTCGGCCAGCAGGTACAGCCTATCCCACCCCCGGGCTGGGGCCGCAAGGGGCATAGATAGACCCAAGCCTGGGCCGGGAAGAGGTTCGGGGCTGATGCTCGGGGACGTGAGCCCCGGCCACATGGCAGCCAGGGTCCCCAGGCGCAATCCAGCTTGTCTCCTGGGAAGCAACCCACAGTCTTCACGCTCCCTCGGAAGACTGTTTCAGGGCGGCTGGACCCCCACGCGCGGCCCTCTTTGGGCTTAGCATGGGCTAGCAGGTCCAGCCGATCCCACCCCCGGGCTGGGGCCGCCAGGGGCGTGACTAGACCCAAGCCCGGGCCGGGAAGAGGGGCGGGGCTGACGCTTGGGGACGTGAGCCCCGGCCACATGGCGGCCAGGGTCCCCAGGCGCAATCCAGCTTGTCTCCTGGGAAGCAACCCACAGTCTTCACGCTCCCTCAGAAGACTGTTTCAGGGCGACTGGACCCCACGCGCGGCCCTCTTTGGGCTTAGCATGGGCTAGCAGGTCCAGCCGATCCCACCCCCGGGCTGGGGCCGCCAGGGGCGTGGCTAGACCCAAGCCCGGGCCGGGAAGAGGGGCGGGGCTGACGCTTGGGGACGTGAGCCCCGGCCACATGGCGGCCGGGGTCCCACGCATAATCCAGCTTGATTCCTGGGAAGCAACCCACAGTCTTCACGCTCCCTCAGAAGACTGTTTCTGGGTGGCTGGACTCCCACGCGCGGCCCTCTTTGGGCTTAGCGTCGGCCAGCAGGTACAGCCTATCCCACCCCCGGGCTGGGGCCGCAAGGGGCATAGATAGACCCAAGCCTGGGCCGGGAAGAGGTTCGGGGCTGATGCTCGGGGACATGACCCCCGGCCACATGGCAGCCAGGGTCCCCAGGCGCAATCCAGCTTGTCTCCTGGGAAGCAACCCACAGTCTTCACGCTGCCTCGGAAGACTGTTTCAGGGCGGCTGGACCCCCACGCGCGGCCCTCTTTGGGCTTAGCATGGGCTAGCAGGTCCAGCCGATCCCACCCCCGGGCTGGGGCCGCCAGGGGCGTGGCTAGACCCAAGCCCGGGCCGGGAAGAGGGGCGGGGCTGACGCTTGGGGACGTGAGCCCCGGCCACATGGGGGCCGGGGTCCCCAGGCGCAATCCAGCTTGTCTCCTGGGAAGCAACCCACAGTCTTCACGCTCCCTCGGAAGACTGTTTCGGGGCGGCTGGACACCCATGTGCGGCCCTCTTTGGGCTTAGTGTGGGCGAGCAGGTACAACCGATCCCACCCCCGGGCTGGGGCCGCAAGGGGCGTGGCTAGAACTAAGCCCGGGCGGGGAAGAGGGGCGGGGCTGACGCTGGGGGACGTGAGCCCCGGCCACATGGCGGCCGGGGTCCCCAGGCGCAATCCAGCTTGTCTCCTGGGAAGCAACCCACAGTCTTCACGCTCCCTCGGAAGACTGTTTTGGTGCGGCTGGACTCCCACGCCCGGCCCTCTTTGGGCTTAGCTTCGACAAGCAGGTCCAGCCGATCCCACCCCCGGGCTGGGGCCGCCAGGGGCGTGGCTAGACCAAAGCCCGGGCCGGGAAGAGGGGCGGGGCTGATGCTCGGGGACGTGAGCCCCGGCCACATGGCGGCCAGGGTCCCCAGGCGCAATCCAGCTTGTCTCCTGGGAAGCAACCCACAGTCTTCACGCTCCCTCGGAAGACTGTTTCGGGGCGGCTGGACCCCCACGTGCTGCCCTCTTTGGGCTTAGCGTCGGCGAGCAGGTACAGCCAATCCCACCCCCGGGCAGGGCCCGCCAGGGCGTGGCTAGACCCAAGCCCGGGCCGGGAAGAGGGGCGGGGCTGACGCTAGGGGACATGATCCCGGCCTCATGGCGGCCAGGGTCCCCAGGCGCAATCCAGCTTGTCTCCTGGGAAGCAACCCACAGTCTTCACGCTCCCTCGGAAGACTGTTTCGGTGCGGCTGGACTCACGCGTGCGCGGCCCTCTTTGGGCTTAGCTTCGGCAAGCAGGTCCAGCCGATCCCACCCCCGGGCTGGGGCCGCCAGGGGCGTGGCTAGACCAAAGCCCGGGCCGGGAAGAGTGGTGGGGCTGATGCTCGGGGACGTGAGCCCAGCCACATGGCGGCCAGGGTCCCCAGGCGCAATCCAGCTTGTCTCCTGGGAAGCAACCCACAGTCTTCACGCTCCCTCGGAAGACTGTTTCGGGGCGGCTGGACCCCCACGTGCTGCCCTCTTTGGGCTTAGCGTCGGCGAGCAGGTACAGCCAATCCCACCCCCGGGCAGGGGCCGCCAGGGCGTGGCTAGACCCAAGCCCGGGCGGGAATATGGGCGGGGCTGACGCTCGGGGACATGATCCCCGGCCACATGGCGGCCAGGGTCCCCAGGCGCAATCCAGCTTGTCTCCTGGGAAGCAACCCACAGTCTTCACGCTCCCTCGGAAGACTGTTTCGGGGCGGCTGGACCCCCATGTGCGGCCCTCTTTGGGCTTAGCATGGGCCAGCAGGTCCAGCCGATCCCACCCCCGGGCTGGGGCCGCCAGGGGCGTGGCTAGACCCAAGCCCGGGACGGGAAGAGGGGCGGGGCTGACGCTCGGGGACGTGAGCCCTGGCCACATGGCGGCCGGGGTCCCAACTCATAATCCAGCTTGTCTCCTGGGAAGCAACCCACAGTCTTCACGCTCCCTCGAAAGACTGTTTTGGGGCGGCTGGACCCCCACGTGCGGCCCTCTTTGGGCTTAGCTTGGGCAAGCAGGTCCAGCCTATCGCACCCCCGGGCTGGGGCCGCCAGGGGCGTGGCTAGACCCAAGCCCGGGCCGGGAACAGGGGCGGGGCTGACGCTCGGGGACGTGAACCCTCGCCACATGGCGGCCGGGGTCCCCAGGCGCAATCCAGCTTGTTTCCTGGGAAGCAACCCACAGTCTTCACGCTCCCTCGGAAGACTGTTTCACGGCAGCTGGACCCCCGCGTGTGCGGCCCTCTTTGGGCTTAGCGTCGGCAAGCAGGTACAGCCTATCCCACCCCCGGGCTGGGGCCGCCAGGGGCGTGGCTAGACCCAAGCTCGGGCCGGGAAGAGGGGCGGGGCTGACGCTTGGGGACGTGAGCCCCGGCCACATGGCGGCCGGGGTCCCAGCTCATAATCCAGCTTGATTCCTGGGAAGCAACCCACAGTCTTCACGCTCCCTCGGAAGACTGTTTCGGGGTGGCTGGACTCCCACGCACGGCCCTCTTTGGGCTTAGCTTCGGCCAGCAGGTACAGCCTATCCCACCCCCAGGCTGGGGCCGCAAGGGGCATAGATAGACCAAAGCCTGGGCCGGGAAGAGGTGCGGGGCTGATGCTCGGGGACATGACCCCCGGCCACATGGCAGCCAGGGTCCCCAGGCGCAATCCAGCTTGTCTCCTGGGAAGCAACCCACAGTCTTCACGCTCCCTCGGAAGACTGTTTCGGGGCGGCTGGACCACCACGCGCGGCCCTCTTTGGGCTTAGCATGGGCCAGCAGGTCCAGCCGATCCCACCCCCGGGCTGGGGCCGCCAGGGGCGTGGCTAGACCCAAGCCCGGGCCGGGAAGAGGGGCGGGGCTGACGCTTGGGGACGTGAGCCCCGACCACATGGCGGCCAGGGTCCCCAGGCGCAATCCAGCTTGTCTCCTGGGAAGCAACCCACTGTCTTCACGCTCCCTCGGAAGACTGTTTCGGTACGGCTGGACCCCCATGTGCGGCCCTCTTTGGGCTTAGCGTCGGCCAGCAGGTACAGCCGATCCCACCCCCGGGCTGGGGCTGCCAGGGGCGTGGCTAGACCCAAGCCCGGGCCGGGAAGAGGGGCGGGGCTGACGCTTGGAGACGTGAGCCCCGGCCACATGGCGGCCGGGGTCCCACGCATAATCCAGCTTGATTCCTGGGAAGCAACCCACAGTCTTCACGCTCCCTCAGAAGACTGTTTCGGGACGGCTGGACTCCCACGCGCGGCCCTCTTTGGGCTTAGCGTCGGCCAGCAGGTACAGCCTATCCCACCCCCGGGCTGGGGCCGCAAGGGGCATAGATAGACCCAAGCCCGGGCCGGGAAGAGGGGCGGGGCTGACGCTTGGGGACTTGAGCCCCGGCCACATGGGGGCCGGGGTCCCCAGGCGCAATCCAGCTTGTCTCCTGGGAAGCAACCCACAGTCTTCACGCTCCCTCGGAAGACTGTTTCGGTGCGGCTGGACCCCCACGCGCGGCCCTCTTTGGGCTTAGCTTCGGCAAGCAGGTCCAGCCGATCCCACCCCCGGGCTGGGGCCGCCAGGGGTGTGGCTAGACCCAAGCCCGGGCCGGGAAGAGGGGCGTGGCTGACGCTCGGGGACATGATCCCGGCCTCATGGCGGCCAGGGTCCCCAGGCGCAATCCAGCTTGTCTCCTGGGAAGCACCCACAGTCTTCACGCTCCCTCGGAAGACTGTTTCATGGCGGCTGGACCCCCGCGTGCGCGGCCCTCTTTGGGCTTAGCTTCGGCAAGCAGGTCCAGCCGATCCCACCCCCGGGCTGGGGCCGCCAGGGGCGTGGCTAGACCCAAGCCCGGGCCGGGAGGAGGGGCGCAGCTGACGCTTGGGGACGTGAGCCCCGGCCACATGGCGGCCAGGGTCCCCAGGCGCAATCCAGCTTGTCACCTGGGAAGCAACCCACAGTCTTCACGCTCCCTCGGAAGACTGTTTCGGGGAGGCTGGACTCCCACGCGCGGCCCTCTTTGGGCTTAGTGTCGGCAAGCAGGTACAGCCTATCCCACCCCCGGGCTGGGGCCGCCAGGGTCATGGATAGACTCAAGCCCGGGAGGGGAAGACGGGCGGGGCTGACGCTTGGGCACATGAGTCCCGGCCAAATGGCGGCCAGGGTCCCCAGGCGCAATCCAGCTTGTCTCCTGGGAAGCAACCCACAGTCTTCACGCTCCCTCGGAAGACTGTTTCGGGGCGGCTGGACCCCCATGCGCGGCCCTCTTTGGGCTTAGCGTCGGCCAGCAGGTACAGCCGATCCCACCCCCGGGCTGGGCCCGCCAGGGGCGTGGCTAGACCCAAGCCTGGGCCGGGAAGAGGTGCGGGGCTGATGCTCGGGCACGAAAGCCCCGGCCAAATGGAGGCCGGGGTACCCAGGCGCAATCCAGCTTGTCTCCTGGGAAGCAACCCACAGTCTTCACGCTCCCTCGGAAGACTGTTTCGGGGCGGCTGGACCCCCATGCGCGGCCCTCTTTGGGCTTAGTGTCGGCCAGCAGGTCGAGCCGATCCCACCCCCGGGCTGGGGCCGCCAGGGGCGTGGCTAGACCCAAGCCCGGGCCAGGAAGAGGGGCGGGGCTGATGCTCGGGGACGTGATCCCGGCCACATGGCGGCCGGGTCCCCAGGCGCAATCCAGCTTGTCTCCTGGGAAGCAACCCACAGTCTTCACGCTCCCTCGGAAGACTGTTTCATGGCGGCTGGACCCCCGCGTGTGCGGCCCTCTTTGGGCTTAGCTTCGGCAAGCAGGTCCAGCCGATCCCACCCCCGGGCTGGGGCCGCCAGGGGCGTGGCTAGACCCAAGCCCGGGCCGGGAAGAGGGGCGGGGCTGACGCTTGGGGACGTGAGCCCCGGCCACAAGGCGGCCAGGGTCCCCAGGCGCAATCCAGCTTGTCTCCTGGGAAGCAACCCACAGTCTTCATGCTCCCTCGAAAGACAGTTTCGGGGCGGCTGGACTCCCATGTGCGGCCCTCTTTGGGCTTAGCATGGGCCAGCAGGTCCAGCCGATCCCACCCCCGGGCTGGGGCCGCCAGGGTCATGGATAGACTCAAGCCCGGGAGGGGAAGACGGGCGGGGCTGACGCTTGGGCACATGAGTCCCGGCCAAATGGCGGCCAGGGTCCCCAGGCGCAATCCAGCTTGTCTCCTGGGAAGCAACCCACAGTCTTCACGCTCCCTCGGAAGACTGTTTCGGGGCGGCTGGACCCCCATGCGCGGCCCTCTTTGGGCTTAGCATGGGCCAGCAGGTCCAGCCGATCCCACCCCCGGGCTGGGGCCGCCAGGGGCGTGGCTAGAACCAAGCCTGGGCCGGGAAGAGGTGCGGGGCTGATGCTCGGGCACGAAAGCCCCGGCCAAATGGAGGCCGGGGTACCCAGGCGCAATCCAGCTTGTCTCCTGGGAAGCAACCCACAGTCTTCACGCTCCCTCGGAAGACTGTTTCGGGGTGGGTGGACCCCCATGCGCGGCCCTCTTTGGGCTTAGCGTGGGCAAGCAGGTACAGCCGATCCCACCCCCGGGCTGGGGCCGCCAGGGGCGTGGCTAGACCCAAGCCCGGGCCAGGAAGAGGGGCGGGGCTGACGCTCGGGGACGTGACCCCCGGCCACATGGCGGCCGGGGTCCCCAGGCGCAATCCAGCTTGTCTCCTGGGAAGCAACCCACAGTCTTCACGCTGCCTCGGAAGACTGTTTCATGGCGGCTGGACCCCCACGCGCAGCCCTCTTTGGGCTTAGCATGGGCTAGCAGGTCCAGCCGATCCCCTCCCCGGGCTGGGGCCACCAGGGGCGTGGCTAGACCCAAGCCCGGGCCGGGAAGAGGGGCGGGGCTGATGCTTGGGGACATGAGCCCCGGCCACATGGCGGCCAGGGTCCCCAGGCGCAATCCAGCTTGTCTCCTGGGAAGCAACCCACAGTCTTCACGCTCCCTCAGAAGACTGTTTTGGGGCGACTGGACCCCACGCGCGGCCCTCTTTGGGCTTAGTGTCGGCGAGCAGGTACAACCGATCCCACCCCCGGGCTGGGGCCGCCAGGGGCGTGGCTAGACCCAAGCCCGGGCCAGGAAGAGGGGCGGGGCTGATGCTCGGGGACGTGACCCCCGGCCACATGGCGGCCAGGGTCCCCAGGCGCAATCCAGCTTGTCTCCTGGGAAGCAACCCACAGTCTTCATGCTCCCTCGAAAGAGTTTCGGGGCGGCTGGACTCCCACGCGCGGCCCTCTTTGCGCTTAGCATGGGCGAGGAGGTACAGCCGATCCCACCCCCTGGGCTGGGGCCGCCAGGGGCATGGATAGACCCAAGCCCGGGCCGGGAAGAGGGGCGGGGCTGACGCTTGGGGACATGATCCCGGCCACATGGCGGCCGGGGTCCCCAGGCGCAATCCAGCTTGTCTCCTGGGAAGCAACCCACAGTCATCACGCTCCCTCGGAAGACTGTTTCGGTACGGCTGGACCCCCATGTGCGGCCCTCTTTGGGCTTAGCTTCGGCAAGAAGGTCCAGCCGATCCCACCCCGGGCTGGGGCCGCCAGGGGCGTGGCTAGACCCAAGCCCGGGCCGGGAAGAGGGGCGGGGCTGATGCTAGGGGACATGACCCCCGGCCAAATGGCAGCCAGGATCCCCAGGCGCAATCCAGCTTGTCTCCTGGGAAGCAACCCACAGTCTTCACGCTCCCTCGGAAGACTGTTTTGGGGCCGCTGGACCCCCACGCTCTGCCCTCTTTGGGCTTAGCATGGGCGAGCAGGTCCAGCCGATCCCACACCTGGGCAGGGGCCGCCAGGGGCGTGGCTAGACTCAAGCCCGGGCCGGGAAGAGGGGCGGGGCTGACGCTTGGGGATGTGAGCCCCGGCCACATGGCGGCCGGGGTCCCCAGGCGCAATCTAGCTTGTCTCCTGGGAAGCAACCCACAGTCTTCACGCTCCCTCGGAAGACTGTTTCATGGCGGCTGGACTCCCATGTGCGGCCCTCTTTGGGCTTAGTGTCGGCGAGCAGGTACAAACGATCCCACCCCCGGGCTGGGGCCGCCAGGGGCGTGGCTAGACCCAAGTCCGGGCCTGGAAGAGGGCCGGGGCTGACGCTCGGGGACGTGAGCCCCGGCCACATGGGGGCCGGGGTCCCCAGGCGCAATCCAGCTTGTCTCCTGGGAAGCAACCCACAGTCTTCACGCTCCCTCGGAAGACTGTTTTGGGGCGCCTGGAACCCCGCGCGAGGCCCTCTTTGGGCTTAGCATGGGCGAGCAGGTCCAGCCGATCCCACCCCCGGGCTGGGGCCGCCAGGGGCGTGGCTAGACCCAAGCCCGGGCCTAGAAGTGGGCCGGGGCTGATGCTCGGGGACGTGAGCCCCGGCCACATGGCGACCAGGGTCCCCAGGCGCAATCCAGCTTGTCTCCTGGGAAGCAACCCACAGTCTTCACGCTCCCTCGGAAGACTGTTTCGGGGTGGCTGGACCCCCATGTGCGGCCCTCTTTGGGCTTAGCATGGGCCAGCAGGTCCAGCCGATCCCACCCCCGGGCTGGGGCCGCCAGGGGCGTGGCTAGACCCAACTCCGGGCCGGGAAGAGGGGCGAGGCTGACGCTCGGGCACGTGAGCCCCGGCCACATTGGGGCCGGGGTCCCCAGGCGCAATCCAGCTTGTCTCCTGGGAAGCAACCCACAGTCTTCATGCTCCCTCGGAAGACAGTTTTGGGGCGGCTGGACTCCCACGCGCGGCCCTCTTTGGGCTTAGCTTGGGCGAGCAGGTCCAGCCGATCCCACCCCCGGGCTGGGGCCGCCAGGGGCATGGATAGACCCAAGCCCGGGCCGGGAAGAGGGGCGGGGCTGACGCTTGGGGACGTGAGCCCCCGGACACATGGCAGCCAGGGTCCCCAGGCGCAATCCAGCTTGTCTCCTGGGAAGCAACCCACAGTCTTCACGCTCCCTCGGAAGACTGTTTTGGGGCGGCTGGACCCCCATGTGCGGCCCTCTTTGGGCTTAGCGTCGGCCAGCAGGTCGAGCCGATCCCACCCCCGGGCTCGGGCCGCCAGGGGCGTTACTAGACCCAAGCCCGGGCCGGGAAGAGGGGTGGGGCTGACGCTTGGGGACGTGAGCCCCGGCCACATGGGGGCCGGGGTCCCCAGGCGCAATCCAGCTTGTCTCCTGGGAAGCAACCCACAGTCTTCACGCTCCCTCGGAAGACTGTTTTGGGGCGGCTGGACCCCCATGTGCGGCCCTCTTTGGGCTTAGCATGGGCCAGCAGGTACAGCCGATCCCACACCCGGGCTGGGGCCGCAAGGGGCATAGATAGACCCATGCCTGGGCCGGGAAGAGGGGTGGGGCTGACGCTGGGGGACATGAGCCCCGGCCACATGGCGGCCGGGGTCCCCAGGCGCAATCCAGCTTGTCTCCTGGGAAGCAACCCACAGTCTTCACGCTGCCTCGGAAGACTGTTTCATGGCGGCTGGACCCCCATGCGCGGCCCTCTGGGCTTAGCGTCGGCAAGCAGGTCCAGCCGATCCCACCCCCGGGCTGGGGCCGTCAGGGGCATGGCTAGACCCAAGCCCTGGCCGGGAAGAGGGCGGGGCTGACGCTCGGGAACGTGTGCCACGGTCACAAGGCCGCCAGGGTCCCCAGGCGCAATCCAGCTTCTCTCTTGGGAAGCAACCCTCAGTCTTCACGCTCCCTCAGAAGACTGTTTAGGGGCGGCTGGACACCCACGTGCTGCCCTGTTTGGGCTTAGCGTCTGCGAGCAGGTCCAGCCAATCCCACCCCCGGGCTGGGGCCGCCAGGGGCGTGGCTAGACCCAAGCCCGGGCCGGGAAGAGGGGCGGGGCTGACGCTCTTGGACGTGAGCCCCAGCCACATGGAGGCCAGGGTCCTCAGGCGCAATCCAGCTTGTCTCCTGGGAAGCAACCCACAGTCTTCACGCTCCCTCAGAAGACTGTTTCGGGGAGGGTGCACCCCCATGCGCGGCCCTCTTTGGGCTTAGCTTCGGTCAGGAGGTCCATCTGATCCCACCCCCAAACTGGGGCCGCCAGGGGCGTGGCTAGACCCAAGCCCGGGCCGGGAAGAGGGGCAGGGCTGACGCTCGGGGACGTGAGCCCCAGCCACATGGCGGCCAGGGTCCCCAGGCGCAATCCAGCTTGTCTCCTGGGAAGCAACCCACAGTCTTCACGCTCCCTCAGAAGACTGTTTCATGGCGGCTGGACCCCCACGCGCGGCCCTCTTAGGGCTTAGCGTCGGCAAGCAGGTCCAGCCGATCCCACCCCCGGGCTGGGGCCGCCAGGGGCGTGGCTAGACCGAAGCCCGGGCCGGGAAGAGGGGCGGGGCTGACGCTCGGGGACGTGAGCCCCGGCCACATGGAGGCCAGGGTCCTCAGGCGCAATCCAGCTTGTCTCTTTGGAAGCAACCCACAGTCTACACGCTCCCTCGGAAGACTGTTTCCGGGAGGGTGCACCCCCATGTGCGGCCCTCTTTGGTCTTAGCGTGGGCGAGCAGGTACAGCTGATCCCACCCCCAGGCTGGGGCCGTCAGGGGCGTGGCTAGACCCAAGCCCGGGCCGGGAAGAGGGTCGGGGCTGACGCTTGGGGATGTGAGCCCCGGCAACATGGCGGCCGGGGTCCCCAGGGGCATTCCAGCTTGTCTCCTGGGAAGCAACCCACAGTCTTCACGCTCCCTCGGAAGACTGTTTCGGGGCGGCTGGAACCCCATGCGCCACCCTCTTGGGGCTTAGCATCGGCCAGCAGGTCCAGCGGATCCCACCCCCGGGCTGGTGCCGCCAGGAGCGTGGCTAGACCCAAGCGCGGGCTGGGAAGAGGGGCGGGGCTGACGCTCGGGGACGTGAGCCCCGGCCACATGGCGGCCGGGGTCCTCAGGCGCAATCCAGCTTGTCTCCTGGGAAGCAAGCCACAGTCTTCACGCTCCCTCGGAAAACAGTTTCATTGCGATTGGACCCCAACGCGCGTCCCTCTTAGGGCTTACTGTTGGCGAGCAGGTCCAGCTGATCCCACCCCCGGGCTGAGGCCGTTACGGGCATGGATAGACCCAAGCAAGGGCCTGGAAGAGGGCGGGGCTGACGCTCGGGGACGTGAGCCCTGGCCACATGGCGGCCGGGGTCCCACGCATAATCCAGCTTGTCTCCTGGGAAGCAACCCACAGTCTTCACGCTCCCTCGGAAGATTGTTTTGGGGCGGCTGGACACCCATGCGCGGCCCTCTTTGGGCTTAGTGTCGGCGAGCAGGTCCAGCCGATCCCACCCACGGGCTGTGGCCGCCAGGGGCGTGGCTAGACCCAAGCCCGGGCCGGGAAGAGGGGCGGGGCTGACGCTCTTGGACGTGAGCCCCAGCCACATGGAAGCCAGGGTCCTCAGGCGCAATCCAGCTTGTCTCCTGGGAAGCAACCCACAGTCTTCATGCTCCCTCAGAAGACTGTTTCGGGGAGGGTGCACCACCATGCGCGGCCCTCTTAGGGCTTAGCATCGGCCAGCAGGTCCAGCTGATCCCACCCCTGGGCTGGGGCCGCCAGGGGCGTGGCTAGACCCAAGCCCGGGCCGGGAAGAGGGGCAGGGCTGACGCTCTTGGACGTGAGCCCCGGCCACATGGAGGCCGGGGTCCCCAGGCGCAATCCAGCTTGTCTCCTGGGAAGCAACCCACAGTCTTCACGCTCCCTCAGAAGACTGTTACAGGGCGGCTGGACCCCCACGCGCGGCCCTCTTTGGGCTTAGCGTCGGCGAGCAGGTCCATCTGATCCCACCCCCAAACTGGGGCCGCCAGGGGCGTGGCTAGACCCAAGCCCGGGCCGGGAAGAGGGGCAGGGCAGACGCTCTTGGACGTGAGCCCCGGCCACATGGCGGCCAGGGTCCCCAGGCGCAATCCAGCTTGTCTCCTGGGAAGCAACCCACAGTCTTCACGCTCCCTCAGAAGACTGTTTCGGGGCGGCTGGACCCCCATGCGCGGCCCTCTTTGGGCTGAGCATCGGCCAGCAGGTCCAGCGGATCCCACACCCGGGCTGGGGCCGCCAGGGGCGTGGCTAGACCCAAGCCCGGGCCGGGAAGAGGGGCGGGGCTGACGCTCGGGGACGTGAGCCCCTGCCACATGGAGGCCAGGGTCCTCAGGCGCAATCCAGCTTGTCTCTTGGGAAGCAACCCACAGTCTACACGCTCCCTCGGAAGACTGTTTCGGGGAGGGTGCACCCCCATGTGCGGCCCTCTTTGGGCTTAGCGTGGGCGAGCAGGTACAGCTGATCCCACCCCCAGGCTGGGGCCGTCAGGGGCGTGGCTAGACCCAAGCCCGGGCCGGGAAGAGGGGCGGGGCTGACGCTCTTGGACGTGAGCCCCCGGCCACATGGCGGCCGGGGTCCTCAGGCGCAATCCAGCTTGTCTCCTGGGAAGCAACCCACAGTCTTCACGCTCCCTCGGAAAACAATTTCATGGCTGTTGGACCCCCACATGCGGCCCTCTTAGGGCTTAGCGTCGCCGAGCAGGTCCAGCCGAACCCACCACCCGGGCTGGGGCCGCCAGGGGCGTGGCTAGACCCAAGCCCGGGCTGGGAAGAGGGGCGGGGCTGACGCTCGGGGACGTGAGCCCCGGCCACATGGCGGCCAGGGTCCCCAGGCGCAATCCAGCTTGTATCCTGGGAAGCAACCCACAGTCTTCACGCTCCCTCGGAAAACAGTTTCATTGCGGTTGGACCCCAACGCGCGTCCCTCTTAGGGCTTAGCGTGGGCGAGCAGGTCCAGCCGATCCCACCCCCGGGCTGGGGCCGTTAGGGGCATGGATAGACCCAAGCCCGGGCCTGGAAGAGGGCGGGGCTGACGCTCGGGGACGTGAGCCCCGGCCACATGGCGGCCGGTGTCCCCAGGCACAATCCAGCTTGTCTCCTGGGAAGCAACCCACAGTCTTCACGCTCCCTCAGAAGACTGTTTCGGGGATGTTGCACCCCCATGCGAGGCCCTCTTTGGGCTTAGAGTCGGCAAGCAGGTACAGAGTATCCCACCCCCGGGCTGGGGCCGCCAGGGGCGTGGCTAGACCCAAGCCCGGGCCAGGAAGAGGGGCGGGGCTGACGCTCGGGCACGTGAGCCCCGGCCCCATGGCGGCCGGGGTCCCCAGGGGCATTCTAGCTTGTCTCCTGGGAAGAAACCCACAGTCTTCACGCTCCCTCGGAAGACTGTTTCTGGGCGGCTGGACCCCCATGCGCCACCCACTTTGGGCTTAGCATCGGCCAGCAGGTCCAGCGGATCCCACCCCCGGGCTGGTGCCGCCAGGGGCGTGGCTAGACCCAAGCCCGGGCTGGGAACAGGGACGGGGCTGACGCTCGGGGACGTGAGCCCCGGCCACATGGCGGCCAGGGTCCCCAGGCGCAATCCAGCTTGTATCCTGGGAAGCAACCCACAGTCTTCACGCTCCCTCGGAAAACAGTTTCATTGCGGTTGGACCCCAACGCGCGTCCCTCTTAGGGCTTAGTGTGGGCGAGCAGGTCCAGCCGATCCCACCCCCGGGCTGGGGCCGTTAGGGGCATGGATAGACCCAAGCCCGGGCCTGGAAGAGGGCGGGGCTGACGCTCGGGGACGTGAGCCCCGGCCACATGGCGGCCGGGGTCCCCAGGCGCAATCCAGCTTGTCTCCTGGGAAGCAACCCACAGTCTTCACGCTCCCTCGGAAGACTGTTTTGGTGCGGCTGGACCCCCACGCGCCGCCCTCTTTGGGCTTAGCGTGGGCGAGCAGGTCCAGCCGATCCCACCCCCGGGCTGGGGCCGCCAGGGGCGTGGCTAGACCCAAGCCCGGGTCTGGAAGAGGGCGGGGCTGATGCTCTTGGACGTGAGCCCCGGCCACATGGCGGCCGGGGTCCACAGGCGCAATCCAGCTTGTCTCCTGGAAAGCAACCCACAGTCTTCACGCTCCCTCAGAAGACTGTTTTGGTGCGGCTGGACCCCCACTTGCGGCCCTCTTTGGCCTTAGTGTCGGCGAGCAGGTCCAGCCGATCCCACCCCCGGGCTGGGGCCGTCAGGGGCGTGGCTAGACCCAAGCCCGGGCCGGGAAGAGGGGCGGGGCTGACGCTTGGGGACGTGAGCCCCGGCCACATGGAGGCCAGGGTCCTCAGGCGCAATCCAGCTTGTCTCTTGGGAAGCAACCCACAGTCTTCACGCTCCCTCGGAAGACTGTTTCGGTGTGGGTGCACCCCCATGTGCGGCCCTCTTTGGTCTTAGCGTGGGCGAGCAGGTACAGCTGATCCCACCCCCGGGCTGGGGCCGCCAGGGGCGTGGCTAGTCCCAAGCCCGGGCCGGGAAGAGGGGCGGGGCTGACGCTCGGGGACGTGAGCCCCGGCCACATGGCGGCCGGGTTCCCCAGGTGCATTCCAGCTTGTCTCCTGGGAAGCAACCCACAGTCTTCACGCTCCCTCGGAAGACTGTTTCATGGCGGCTGGACCCCCATGCGGGGCCCTCTTTGGGCTTAGCATCGGCCAGCAGGTCCAGTGGATCCCACCCCCGGGCTGGGTCCGCCAGGGGCGTGGCTGGACCCCCACGTGCTGCCTTCTTAGGGCTTAGCGTGGGCGAGCAGGTCCAGCTTATCCCACCCCCAGGCTGGGGCCGTCAGGGGCGTGGCTAGACCCAAGCCCGGGCCGGGAATAGGGGCGGGGCTGACGCTCGGGGATGTGAGCCCCGGCCACATGGCGGCCGGGGTCCCAGGCGCAATCCAGCTTGTCTCCTGGGAAGCAACCCACAGTCTTCATGCTCCCTCAGAAGACTGTTTCGGGGATGGTGCACCCCCATGCGCGGCCCACTTTGGGCTTAGCGTCGGCCAGCAGGTCCAGCCGATCCCACCCCCGGGCTGGGGCCGCCAGGGGCGTGGCTAGACCCAAGCCCGGGCCAGGAAGAGGGGCGGGGCTGACGCTCGGGCACGTGAGCCCTGGCCACATGGAGGCCAGGGTCCCCAGGCGCAATCCAGCTTGTCTTCTGGGAAGCAACCCATAGTATTCATGCTCCCTCGGAAGACTGTTTCGGGGAGGGTACACCCCCATGTGCGGCCCTCTTTGCGCTTAGTGTGGGCGAGCAGGTCCAGCCGATCCCACCCCCGGGCTGGGGCCGCCAGGGGCGTGGCTAGACCCAAGCCCGGGCTGGAAAGAGGGGCGGGGCTGACGCTCTAGGACGTGAGCCCCGGCCACATGGCGGCCGGGGTCCCCAGGCGCAATCCAGCTTGTCTCCTGGGACGCAACCCACAGTCTTCACGCTCCCTCAGAAGACTGTTTCGGGGATGTTGCACCCCCATGCGCGGCCCTCTTTGGGCTTAGAGTCAGCAAGCAGGTACAGAGTATCCCACCCCCGGGCTGGGGCCGCCAGGGGCGTGGCTAGACCCAAGCCCGGGCCAGGAAGAGGGGCGGGGCTGACGCTCGGGCACGTGAGCCCCGGCCACATGGCGGCCGGGGTCCCCAGGGGCATTCTAGCTTGTCTCCTGGGAAGAAACCCACAGTCTTCACGCTCCCTCGGAAGACTGTTTCTGGGCGGCTGGACCCCCATGCGCCACCCACTTTGGGCTTAGCATCGGCCAGCAGGTCCAGCGGATCCCACCCCCGGGCTGGTGCCGCCAGGGGCGTGGCTAGACCCAAGCCCGGGCTGGGAACAGGGACGGGGCTGACGCTCGGGGACGTGAGCCCCGGCCACATGGCGGCCAGGGTCCCCAGGCGCAATCCAGCTTGTATCCTGGGAAGCAACCCACAGTCTTCACGCTCCCTCGGAAAACAGTTTCATTGCGGTTGGACCCCAACGCGCGTCCCTCTTAGGGCTTAGTGTGGGCGAGCAGGTCCAGCCGATCCCACCCCCGGGCTGGGGCCGTTAGGGGCATGGATAGACCCAAGCCCGGGCCTGGAAGAGGGCGGGGCTGACGCTCGGGGACGTGAGCCCCGGCCACATGGCGGCCGGGGTCCCCAGGCGCAATCCAGCTTGTCTCCTGGGAAGCAACCCACAGTCTTCACGCTCCCTCAGAAGACTGTTTTGGTGCGGCTGGACCCCCACGCGCCGCCCTCTTTGGGCTTAGCGTGGGCGAGCAGGTCCAGCCGATCCCACCCCCGGGCTGGGGCCGCCAGGGGCGTGGCTAGACCCAAGCCCGGGTCTGGAAGAGGGCGGGGCTGATGCTCTTGGACGTGAGCCCCGACCACATGGCGGCCGGGGTCCACAGGCGCAATCCAGCTTGTCTCCTGGAAAGCAACCCACAGTCTTCACGCTCCCTCAGAAGACTGTTTTGGTGCGGCTGGACCCCCACTTGCGGCCCTCTTTGGCCTTAGTGTCGGCGAGCAGGTCCAGCCGATCCCACACCCGGGCTGGGGCCGTCAGGGGCGTGGCTAGACCCAAGCCCGGGCCGGGAAGAGGGGCGGGGCTGACGCTTGGGGACGTGAGCCCCGGCCACATGGAGGCCAGGGTCCTCAGGCGCAATCCAGCTTGTCTCTTGGGAAGCAACCCACAGTCTTCACGCTCCCTCGGAAGACTGTTTCGGTGTGGGTGCACCCCCATGTGCGGCCCTCTTTGGTCTTAGCGTGGGCGAGCAGGTACAGCTGATCCCACCCCCGGGCTGGGGCCGCCAGGGGCGTGGCTAGTCCCAAGCCCGGGCCGGGAAGAGGGGCGGGGCTGACGCTCGG
Source organism: Ochotona curzoniae (assembly GCF_017591425.1). NCBI lineage: Eukaryota > Metazoa > Chordata > Mammalia > Lagomorpha > Ochotonidae > Ochotona > Ochotona curzoniae. The sequence continues at coordinate 357,515 of NW_024465121.1, read as the reverse complement.
GGACGTGAGCCCCGGCCACATGGCGGCCGGGTTCCCCAGGTGCATTCCAGCTTGTCTCCTGGGAAGCAACCCACAGTCTTCACGCTCCCTCGGAAGACTGTTTCATGGCGGCTGGACCCCCACATGCGGCCCTCTTAGGGCTTAGCGTCGCCGAGCAGGTCCAGCCGATCCCACCCCCAAACTGGGGCCGCCAGGGGCGTGGCTAGAACCAAGCCCGGGCTGGGAAGAGGGGCGGAGCTGACGCTTGGGGACATGAGCCCCGGCCACATGGCGGCCAGGGTCCCCAGGCGCAATCCAGATTGTCTCCTGGGAAGCAACCCACAGTCCTCACGCTCCCTCGGAAGACTGTTTCGGGGAGCTTGCACCCCAATTCGCGGCCCTCTTTGGGCTTAGCGTCGCCGAGCAGGTCCAGCGGATCCCACCCCCGGGCTGGGGCCGCCAGGGGCGTGGCTAGATGCAAGCCCGGGCCTGGAAGAGGGGCGGGGCTGATGCTGGGGGACGTGAGCCCCGGCCACATGGCGACCAGGGTCCCCAGGTGCAATCCAGCTTGTCTCCTGGGAAGCAACCCACAGTCTTCACGCTCCCTCGGTAGACTGTTTTGGGGCGGCTGGACCCCCACCCGCGGCCCTCTTTGGGCTTAGCGTCGGCGAGCAGTTCCAGCCAATCCCACCCCCGGGCTGGGGCCGCCAGGGGCGTGGCTAGACCCAAGCCCGGGCCGGGAAGAGGGGCGGGGCTGACGCTCGGGGATGTGAGCCCCGGCCACATGGCGGCCGGGGTCCCCAGGCGCAATCCAGCTTGTCTCCTGGGAAGCAACCCACAGTCTTCACGCTCCCTCAGAAGACTGTTTCGTTGAGGGTGTACCCCCATGTGCGGCCCTCTTTGGGCTTAGCATCGGCCAGCAGTTCCAGCGGATCCCACCCCAGGGCTGGGGCAGCCAGGGGCGTGGCTAGACCCAAGCCCTGGCCAGGAAGAGGGACGGGGCTGACGCTCGGGGACGTGAGCACCGGCCACATGGCGGCCGGGGTCCCCAGGTGCAATCCACCTTGTCTCCTGGGAAGCAACCCACAGTCTTCACGCTCCCTCGGAAAACAGTTTCATTGCGGTTGGACCCCCATGCGCGGCCCTCTTAGGGCTTAGCGTCGCCGAGCAGGTCCAGCCGATCCCACCCCCAAACTGGGGCCGCCAGGGGCGTGGCTAGACCCAAGCCCGGGCCGGGAAGAGGGCGGGGCTGACGCTCGGGGACGTGAGCCCCGGCCACATGGAGGCCGGGGTCCCCAGGCGCAATCCAGCTTGCCTCCTGGGAAGCAACCCACAGTCTTCACGCTCCCTCAGAAGACTGTTTCGGGGAGGGTGCACCCCCATGCGCGGAACTCTTTGGGCTTAGCGTCGGCAAGCAGGTACAGCCGATCCCACCCCTGGTCTGGCGCCGCCAGGGGCGTGGCTAGACCCAAGCCCGGGCCGGGAAGAGGGGCGGGGCTGACGCTCGGGGACGTGAGCCCCGGCCACATGGCGGCCGGGGTCCCCAGGTGCAATCCAGCTTGTCTCTTGGGAAGCAACCCACAGTCTTCACGCTCCCTTGGAAGACTGCTTTGGGGCGGCTGGACCCCCACGCGGGGCCCTCTTTGGGCTTAGCATGGGCGAGCAGGTACAGCCGATCCCACCCCCGGGCTGGGGACGTCAGGGGCGTGGCTAGACCCAAGCCCGGGCCGGGAAGAGGGGCGAGGCTGACGCTCGGGGACGTGAGCCCCGGCCACATGGCGGTCGGGGTCCCCAGGCGCAATCAAGCTTGTCTCCTGGGAAGCAACCCACAGTCTTCACGCTCCCTCAGAAGAATGTTTCGGGGAGGGTACACCCCCATGTGCGGCCCTCTTTGGGCTTAGCGTCGGCAAGCAGGTACAGAGGATCCCACCCCCGGGCTGGGGCCGCCAGGGGCGTGGCTAGACCAAAGCCCGGGCCAGGAAGAGGGGCGGGGCTGACGCTCTTGGACGTGAGCCCTGGCCACATGGCGGCCAGGGTCCCCAGGCGCAATCCAGCTTGTCTCCTGGGAAGCAACCCACAGTCTTCACGCTCCCTCAGAAGACTGTTTCGGGGCGGCTGGACCCCCATGTGCGGCCCTCTTTGGGCTTAGCGTCGCCGAGCAGGTCCAGCCAATCCCACCCCCGGGCTGGGGCCGCCAGGGGCGTGGCTAGACCAAAGCCTGGGCCGGGAAGAGGGGCGGGGCTGAAGCTCGGGGACGTGAGCCCCGGCCACATGGCGGCCGGAGTCCCCAGGTGCAATCCAGCTTGTATCCTGGGAAGCAGCCCACAGTCTTCACGCTCCCTCAGGAGACTGTTTCGTGGCGGCTGGACCCCTACGTGCGGCCCTCTTTGGGATTAGCGTGGGCGAGCAGGTCCAGCCGATCCCACCCCCGGGCTGGGGCCGCCAGGGGCGTGGCTAGACCCAAGCCAGGGCCGGGAAGAGGGGCGGGGCTGACGCTCGGGGACGTGAGCCCAGGCCACATGGCGGCCAGGGTCCCCAGCCGCAATCAAGCTTGTCTCCTGGGAAGCAACCCACAGTCTTCACGCTCCCTCAGAAGACTGTTTCGGGGAGGGTGCACCCCCATGCGCAGCCCTCTTTGGGCTTAGCGTCGGCAAGCAGGTCCAGCCGATCCCACCCCCGGGCTGGGGCCGCCAGGGGCGTGGCTAGACCCAAGCCAGGGCCGGGAAGAGGGGCGGGGCTGACGCTCGGGGACGTGAGCCCCGGCCACATGGCGGCTGGGGTCCCCAGGCGCAATCCAGCTTGTCTCCTGGGAAGCAACCCACAGTCTTCACGCTCCCTCAGAAGACTGTTTCGTGGAGGGTGGACCCCTACGTGCGGCCTTCTTTGGGCTTAGCGTGGGCGAGCAGGTCCAGCCGATCCCACCCCCGGGCTGGGGCCGCCAGGGGCGTGGCTAGACCCAAGCCCGGGCCGGGAAGAGGGGCGGGGCTGACGCTCGGGGATTGAGCCCCGGCCACATGGCGGCCAGGGTCCCCAGGCGCAATCCAGCTTGTCTCCTGGGAAGCAACCCACAGTCTTCACGCTCCCTCAGAAGACTGTTTCGGGGAGGGTGCACCCCCATGCGCGGCCCTCTTTGGGCTTAGCGTGGGCGAGCAGGTACAGAGGATCCCACCCCCGGGCTGGGGCCGTCAGGGGCGTGGCTAGACCCAAGCCTGGGCCTGGAAGAGGGCGGGGCTGACGCTCGGGAACGTTTGCCACTGCCACATGGCGGCCAAGTTCCCCAGGCGCAATCCAGCTTGTCTCTTGGGAAGCAACCCACAGTCTTCATGCTCCCTCAGAAGACTGTTTCATGGCGGCTGGACCCCCGCGTGTGCGGCCCTCTTTGGGCTTAGCGTCGGCGAGCAGGTCCAGCCGATCCCACCCCCGGGCTGGGGTCGCCAGGGGCATGGCTAGACCCAAGCCCGGCCGGGAAGAGGGGCGGGGCTGACGCTCGGGGACGTGAGCCCCGGCCACATGGCGGCCAGGGTCCCCAGGCGCAATCCAGCTTGTCTCCTGGGAAGCAACCCACAGTCTTCATGCTCCCTCAGAAGACTGTTTTGGGGCGGCTGGACCCCCACGTGCGGCCCTCTTTGGGCTTAGTGTCGGCGAGCAGGTCCAGCCAATCCCACCCCCGGGCTGGGGCCGCCAGGGGCATGGCTAGACCCAAGCCCGGGCCGGGAGGAGGGGCAGGGCTGACGCTCGGGGACGTGAGCACCGGCCACATGGCGGCCAGGGTCCCGAGGCGCAATCCAGCTTGCCTCCTGGGAAGCAACCCACAGTCTTCACGCTCCCTCGGAAGACAGTTTCATGTGGTGTGGAACTCCACGCGCGGCCCTCTTTGGGCTTAGCGTGGGCAAGCAGGTGCAACGGATCCCACACCCGGGCTGGGGCCGCCAGGGGCGTGGCTAGACCCAAGCCCGGGCCGGGAAGAGGGGCGGGGCTGACGCTCGGGGACGTGAGCCCCGGCCTCATGGCGGCCGGGGTCCCCAGGTGCAATCCAGCTTGTCTCTTGGGAAACCACCCACAGTCTTCACACTCCCTCAGAAGACTGTTTCGGGCGGCTGGTCCCCCACGCGCGGCCCTCTTTTGGCTTAGTGTCGGTGAGCAGGTCCAGCCGATCCCACCCCCGGGCTGGGGCCGTCAGGGGCGTGGCTAGACCCAAGCGGGGGCTGGGAAGAGGGGCGGGGCTGACGCTCGGGCACGTGAGCCCCGGCCACATGGCGGTCGGGGTCCCCAGGCGCAATCCAGCTTGTCTCCTGGGAAGCAACCCACAGTCTTCACGCTCCCTCAGAAGACTGTTTCGGGGAGGGTGCACCCCCATGCGCGGCCCTCTTTGGGCTTAGCGTCGGCAAGCAGGTACAGCCGATCCCACCCCCGGGCTGGGGCCGCCAGGGGCGTGGCTAGACCCAAGCCCGGGCCGGGAAGAGGGGCGGGGCTGACGCTCGGGGATTGAGCCCCGGCCACATGGCGGCCGGGGTCCCCAGGTGCAATCCAGCTTGTCTCTTGGGAAGCCACCCACAGTCTTCACGCTCCCTCGGAAAACAATTTCATGGCGGCTGGACCCCCATGCGCGGCCCTCTTTGGGTATAGTGTCGGCAAGCAGGTCCAGCCGATCCCACCCCCGGGCTGGGGCCGTCAGGGGCGTGGCTAGACCCAAGCCCGGGCCGGGAAGAGGGGCGGGGCTGACGCTCTGGGACGTGAGCCCCGGCCGCATGGCGGCCGGGGTCCCCAGGCGCAATCCAGCTTGTCTCCTGGGAAGCAACCCACAGTCTTCACGCTCCCTCAGAAGACTGTTTTGGTGCGGCTGGACCCCCACTTGCGGCCCTCTTTGGCCTTAGTGTCGGCGAGCAGGTCCAGCCGATCCCACCCCCGGGCTGGGGCCGTCAGGGGCGTGGCTAGACCCAAGCCCGGGCCGGGAAGAGGGGCGGGGCTGACGCTTGGGGACGTGAGCCCCGGCCACATGGAGGCCAATGTCCTCAGGCGCAATCCAGCTTGTCTCTTGGGAAGCAACCCACAGTCTTCACGCTCCCTCGAAAGACTGTTTCGGGGTGGGTGCACCCCCATGTGCGGCCCTCTTTGGTCTTAGCGTGGGCGAGCAGGTACAGCTGATCCCACCCCCGGGCTGGGGCCGCCAGGGGCGTGGCTAGTCCCAAGCCCGGGCCGGGAAGAGGGGCGGGGCTGACGCTCGGGGACGTGAGCCCCAGCCACATGGCGGCCGGGGTCCCCAGGTGCATTCCAGCTTGTCTCCTGGGAAGCAACCCACAGTCTTCACGCTCCCTCGGAAGACTGTTTCATGGCGGCTGGACCCCCATGCGGGGCCCTCTTTGGGCTTAGCATCGGCCAGCAGGTCCAGTGGATCCCACCCCCGGGCTGGGTCCGCCAAGGGCGTGGCTGGACCCCCACGTGCTGCCTTCTTAGGGCTTAGCGTGGGCGAGCAGGTCCAGCTTATCCCACCCCCAGGCTGGGGCCGTCAGGGGCGTGGCTAGACCCAAGCCCGGGCCGGGAATAGGGGCGGGGCTGACGCTCGGGGATGTGAGCCCCGGCCACATGGCGGCCGGTGTCCCAGGCGCAATGCGGCTTGTCTCCTGGGAAGCAACCCACAGTCTTCACGCTCCCTCAGAAGACTGTTTCGGGGATGGTGCACCCCCATGCGCGGCCCTCTTTGGGCTTAGCGTCGGCCAGCAGGTACAGCCGATCCCACCCCCGGGCTGGGGCCGCCAGGGGCGTGGCTAGACCCAAGCCCGGGCCAGGAAGAGGGGCGGGGCTGACGCTCGGGCACGTGAGCCCTGGCCACATGGAGGCCAGGGTCCCCAGGCGCAATCCAGCTTGTCTTCTGGGAAGCAACCCACAGTATTCATGCTCCCTCGGAAGACTGTTTCGGGACGGCAGGACCCCCATGTGCGGCCCTCTTTGCGCTTAGTGTGGGCGAGCAGGTCCAGCCGATCCCACCCCCGGGCTGGGGCCGCCAGGGGCGTGGCTAGACCCAAGCCCGGGCTGGAAAGAGGGGCGGGGCTGACGCTCTAGGACGTGAGCCCCGGCCACATGTCGGCCGGGGTCCCCAGGTGCAATCCAGCTTGTCTCCTGGGAAGCAACCCACAGTCTTCACGCTCCCTCGGAAAACAATTTCATGGCTGTTGGACCCCCACATGCGGCCCTCTTAGGGCTTAGCGTCGCCGAGCAGGTCCAGCCGAACCCACCCCCCGGCTGGGGCCGCCAGGGGCGTGGCTAGAACCAAGCCCGGGCTGGGAAGAGGGGCGGAGCTGACAGTTGGGGACGTGAGCCCCGGCCACATGGCGGCCAGGGTCCCCAGGTGCAATCCAGATTGTCTCCTGGGAAGCAACCCACAGTCCTCACGCTCCCTCGGAAGACTGTTTCGGGCGGCTGGACCGCCTCGTGCGCGGCCCTCTTTGGGCTTAGTGTTGGCGAGCAGGTCCAGCCGATCCCACCCCCGGGCTGGGGCCACCAGGGGCGTGGCTAGACCCAAGACCTGGCCGGGAAGAGGGGCGGGGCTGATGCTCGGGGACGTGAGCCCCGGCCACATGGCGGCTGGGGTCCCCAGGCGCAATCCAGCTTGTCTCTTGGGAAGCAACCCACAGTCTTCACGCTCCCTCGGAAGACAGTTTCATGGCGGCTGGACCCCCATGCGCGGCCCTCTGGGCTTAGCGTCGGCAAGCAGGTCCAGCAGATCCCACCCCAGGGCTGGGGCCGCCAGGGGCATGGCTAGACCCAAGCCCTGGCCGGGAAGAGGGCGGGGCTGACGCTCGGGAACGTGTGCCACGGTCACAAGGCCGCCAGGGTCCCCAGGCGCAATCCAGCTTGCCTCCTGGGAAGCAACCCACAGTCTTCACGCTCCCTCAGAAGACTGTTTCGGGGAGGGTGCACCCCCATGCGCGGAACTCTTTGGGCTTAGCGTCGGCAAGCAGGTACAGCCGATCCCACCCCTGGGCTGGCGCCGCCAGGGGCGTGGCTAGACCCAAGCCCGGGCCGGGAAGAGGGGCGGGGCTGACGCTCGGGGACGTGAGCCCCGGCCACATGGCGGCCGGGGTCCCCAGGTGCAATCCAGCTTGTCTCTTGGGAAGCAACCCACAGTCTTCACGCTCCCTTGGAAGACTGCTTTGGGGCGGCTGGACCCCCACGCGGGGCCCTCTTTGGGCTTAGCATGGGCGAGCAGGTACAGCCGATCCCACCCCCGGGCTGGGGACGTCAGGGGCGTGGCTAGACCCAAGCCCGGGCCGGGAAGAGGGGCGAGGCTGACGCTCGGGGACGTGAGCCCCGGCCACATGGCGGTCGGGGTCCCCAGGCGCAATCAAGCTTGTCTCCTGGGAAGCAACCCACAGTCTTCACGCTCCCTCAGAAGAATGTTTCGGGGAGGGTACACCCCCATGTGCGGCCCTCTTTGGGCTTAGCGTCGGCAAGCAGGTACAGAGGATCCCACCCCCGGGCTGGGGCCGCCAGGGGCGTGGCTAGACCAAAGCCCGGGCCAGGAAGAGGGGCGGGGCTGACGCTCTTGGACGTGAGCCCTGGCCACATGGCGGCCAGGGTCCCCAGGCGCAATCCAGCTTGTCTCCTGGGAAGCAACCCACAGTCTTCACGCTCCCTCAGAAGACTGTTTCGGGGCGGCTGGACCCCCATGTGCGGCCCTCTTTGGGCTTAGCGTCGCCGAGCAGGTCCAGCCAATCCCACCCCCGGGCTGGGGCCGCCAGGGGCGTGGCTAGACCAAAGCCTGGGCCGGGAAGAGGGGCGGGGCTGAAGCTCGGGGACGTGAGCCCCGGCCACATGGCGGCCGGAGTCCCCAGGTGCAATCCAGCTTGTATCCTGGGAAGCAGCCCACAGTCTTCACGCTCCCTCAGGAGACTGTTTCGTGGCGGCTGGACCCCTACGTGCGGCCCTCTTTGGGATTAGCGTGGGCGAGCAGGTCCAGCCGATCCCACCCCCGGGCTGGGGCCGCCAGGGGCGTGGCTAGACCCAAGCCAGGGCCGGGAAGAGGGGCGGGGCTGACGCTCGGGGACGTGAGCCCAGGCCACATGGCGGCCAGGGTCCCCAGCCGCAATCAAGCTTGTCTCCTGGGAAGCAACCCACAGTCTTCACGCTCCCTCAGAAGACTGTTTCGGGGAGGGTGCACCCCCATGCGCAGCCCTCTTTGGGCTTAGCGTCGGCAAGCAGGTCCAGCCGATCCCACCCCCGGGCTGGGGCCGCCAGGGGCGTGGCTAGACCCAAGCCAGGGCCGGGAAGAGGGGCGGGGCTGACGCTCGGGGACGTGAGCCCCGGCCACATGGCGGCTGGGGTCCCCAGGCGCAATCCAGCTTGTCTCCTGGGAAGCAACCCACAGTCTTCACGCTCCCTCAGAAGACTGTTTCGTGGAGGGTGGACCCCTACGTGCGGCCTTCTTTGGGCTTAGCGTGGGCGAGCAGGTCCAGCCGATCCCACCCCCGGGCTGGGGCCGCCAGGGGCGTGGCTAGACCCAAGCCCGGGCCGGGAAGAGGGGCGGGGCTGACGCTCGGGGATTGAGCCCCGGCCACATGGCGGCCAGGTTCCCCAGGCGCAATCCAGCTTGTCTCCTGGGAAGCAACCCACAGTCTTCACGCTCCCTCAGAAGACTGTTTCGGGGAGGGTGCACCCCCATGCGCGGCCCTCTTTGGGCTTAGCGTGGGCGAGCAGGTACAGAGGATCCCACCCCCGGGCTGGGGCCGTCAGGGGCGTGGCTAGACCCAAGCCTGGGCCTGGAAGAGGGCGGGGCTGACGCTCGGGAACGTTTGCCACTGCCACATGGCGGCCAAGTTCCCCAGGCGCAATCCAGCTTGTCTCTTGGGAAGCAACCCACAGTCTTCATGCTCCCTCAGAAGACTGTTTCATGGCGGCTGGACCCCCGCGTGTGCGGCCCTCTTTGGGCTTAGCGTCGGCGAGCAGGTCCAGCCGATCCCACCCCCGGGCTGGGGTCGCCAGGGGCATGGCTAGACCCAAGCCCAGCCGGGAAGAGGGGCGGGGCTGACGCTCGGGGACGTGAGCCCCGGCCACATGGCGGCCAGGGTCCCCAGGCGCAATCCAGCTTGTCTCCTGGGAAGCAACCCACAGTCTTCATGCTCCCTCAGAAGACTGTTTTGGGGCGGCTGGACCCCCACGTGCGGCCCTCTTTGGGCTTAGTGTCGGCGAGCAGGTCCAGCCAATCCCACCCCCGGGCTGGGGCCGCCAGGGGCATGGCTAGACCCAAGCCCGGGCCGGGAGGAGGGGCAGGGCTGACGCTCGGGGACGTGAGCACCGGCCACATGGCGGCCAGGGTCCCGAGGCGCAATCCAGCTTGCCTCCTGGGAAGCAACCCACAGTCTTCACGCTCCCTCGGAAGACAGTTTCATGTGGTGTGGAACTCCACGCGCGGCCCTCTTTGGGCTTAGCGTGGGCAAGCAGGTGCAACGGATCCCACACCCGGGCTGGGGCCGCCAGGGGCGTGGCTAGACCCAAGCCCGGGCCGGGAAGAGGGGCGGGGCTGACGCTCGGGGACGTGAGCCCCGGCCTCATGGCGGCCGGGGTCCCCAGGTGCAATCCAGCTTGTCTCTTGGGAAACCACCCACAGTCTTCACACTCCCTCAGAAGACTGTTTCGGGCGGCTGGTCCCCCACGCGCGGCCCTCTTTTGGCTTAGTGTCGGTGAGCAGGTCCAGCCGATCCCACCCCCGGGCTGGGGACGTCAGGGGCGTGGCTAGACCCAAGCCCGGGCCGGGAAGAGGGGCAGGGCTGACGCTCTTGGACGTGAGCCCCGGCCACATGGCGGTCGGGGTCCCCAGGCGCAATCCAGCTTGTCTCCTGGGAAGCAACCCACAGTCTTCACGCTCCCTCAGAAGACTGTTTCGGGGAGGGTGCACCCCCATGCGCGGCCCTCTTTGGGCTTAGCGTCGGCAAGCAGGTACAGCCGATCCCACCCCCGGGCTGGGGCCGCCAGGGGCGTGGCTAGACCCAAACCCGGGACGGGAAGAGGGGCGGGGCTGACGCTCGGGGATTGAGCCCCGGCCACATGGCGGCCGGGGTCCCCAGGTGCAATCCAGCTTGTCTCTTGGGAAGCCACCCACAGTCTTCACGCTCCCTCGGAAAACAATTTCATGGCGGCTGGACCCCCATGCGGGGCCCTCTTTGGGCTTAGCATCGGCCAGCAGGTCCAGTGGATCCCACCCCCGGGCTGGGTCCGCCAAGGGCGTGGCTGGACCCCCACGTGCTGCCTTCTTAGGGCTTAGCGTGGGCGAGCAGGTCCAGCTTATCCCACCCCCAGGCTGGGGCCGTCAGGGGCGTGGCTAGACCCAAGCCCGGGCCGGGAATAGGGGCGGGGCTGACGCTCGGGGATGTGAGCCCCGGCCACATGGCGGCCGGTGTCCCAGGCGCAATGCGGCTTGTCTCCTGGGAAGCAACCCACAGTCTTCACGCTCCCTCAGAAGACTGTTTCGGGGATGGTGCACCCCCATGCGCGGCCCTCTTTGGGCTTAGCGTCGGCCAGCAGGTCCAGCCGATCCCACCCCCGGGCTGGGGCCGCCAGGGGCGTGGCTAGACCCAAGCCCGGGCCAGGAAGAGGGGCGGGGCTGACGCTCGGGCACGTGAGCCCTGGCCACATGGAGGCCAGGGTCCCCAGGCGCAATCCAGCTTGTCTTCTGGGAAGCAACCCACAGTATTCATGCTCCCTCGGAAGACTGTTTCGGGACGGCAGGACCCCCATGTGCGGCCCTCTTTGCGCTTAGTGTGGGCGAGCAGGTCCAGCCGATCCCACCCCCGGGCTGGGGCCGCCAGGGGCGTGGCTAGACCCAAGCCCGGGCTGGAAAGAGGGGCGGGGCTGACGCTCTAGGACGTGAGCCCCGGCCACATGTCGGCCGGGGTCCCCAGGTGCAAACAGCTTGTCTCCTGGGAAGCAACCCACAGTCTTCACGCTCCCTCGGAAAACAATTTCATGGCTGTTGGACCCCCACATGCGGCCCTCTTAGGGCTTAGCGTCGCCGAGCAGGTCCAGCCGAACCCACCCCCCGGCTGGGGCCGCCAGGGGCGTGGCTAGAACCAAGCCCGGGCTGGGAAGAGGGGCGGAGCTGACAGTTGGGGACGTGAGCCCCGGCCACATGGCGGCCAGGGTCCCCAGGTGCAATCCAGATTGTCTCCTGGGAAGCAACCCACAGTCCTCACGCTCCCTCAGAAGACTGTTTCGGGCGGCTGGACCGCCTCGTGTGCGGCCCTCTTTGGGCTTAGTGTTGGCGAGCAGGTCCAGCCGATCCCACCCCCGGGCTGGGGCCACCAGGGGCGTGGCTAGACCCAAGACCTGGCCGGGAAGAGGGGCGGGGCTGATGCTCGGGGACGTGAGCCCCGGCCACATGGCGGCTGGGGTCCCCAGGCGCAATCCAGCTTGTCTCTTGGGAAGCAACCCACAGTCTTCACGCTCCCTCGGAAGACAGTTTCATGGCGGCTGGACCCCCATGCGCGGCCCTCTGGGCTTAGCGTCGGCAAGCAGGTCCAGCAGATCCCACCCCAGGGCTGGGGCCGCCAGGGGCATGGCTAGACCCAAGCCCTGGCCGGGAAGAGGGCGGGGCTGACGCTCGGGAACGTGTGCCACGGTCACAAGGCCGCCAGGGTCCCCAGGCGCAATCCAGCTTGCCTCCTGGGAAGCAACCCACAGTCTTCACGCTCCCTCAGAAGACTGTTTCGGGGCGGCTGGACCCCCATGCGCCAACCTCTTCGGGCTTAGCATCGGCCAGCAGGCCCAGCCGATCCCACCCCCGGGCTGGTGCCGCCAGGGGCGTGGCTAGACCCAAGCGCGGGCTGGGAAGAGGGACGGGGCTGACGCTCGGGGACGTGAGCCCCGGCCGCATGGCGGCCGGGGTCCCCAGGCGCAATCAAGCTTGTCTCCTGGGAAGCAAGCCATAGTCCTCACGCTCCCTCGGAAAACAGTTTCATTGCGATTGGACCCCAACCCGCGTCCCTCTTAGGGCTTACTGTTGGCGAGCAGGTCCAGCTGATCCCACCCCCGGTCTGAGGCCGTTAGGGGCATGGATAGACCCAAGCAAGGGCCTGGAAGAGGGCGGGGCTGACGATCGGGGACGTGAGCCCTGGCCACATGGCGGCCGGGGTCCCACGCATAATCCAGCTTGTCTCCTGGGAAGCAACCCACAGTCTTCACGCTCCCTCGGAAGATTGTTTTGGGGCGGCTGGACACCCATGCGCGGCCCTCTTTGGGCTTAGTGTCGGCGAGCAGGTACAGCCGATCCCACCCCAGGGCTGGGGCCGCCAGGGGCGTGGCTAGACCCAATACCTGGCCAGGAAGAGGGGCGGGGCTGATGCTCGTGGACGTGAGCCCCGGCCACATGGTGGCCAGGGTCCCCAGGCGCAATCCATCTTGTCTCCTGGGAAGCAACCCACAGTCTTCACGCTCCCTCGGAAGACTGTTTCTGGGTGGCTGGACCCCCACGCGCCGCCCTCTTTGGGCTTAGCGTCGGCAAGCAGGTCCAGCCAATCCCACCCCCGGGCTGGGGCCGCCAGGGGCGTGGCTAGACCCAAGCCCGGGCCAGGAAGAGGGGCGGGGCTGACGATCGTGGATGTGAGCCCCGGCCACATGGCGGCCGGGGTCCCAGGAGCAATCAAGCTTGTCTCCTGGGAAGCAACCAACAGTCTTCACGCTCCCTCAGAAGACTGTTTCGGGGATGGTGCACCCCCATGCGCGGCCCTCTTTGGGCTTAGCGTCGGCAAGCAGGTCCAGCCGATCCCACCCCGGGCTGGGGCCGCCAGGGGCGTGGCTAGACCCAAGCCCTGGCCAGGAAGAGGGCGGGGCTGACGCTCGGGAACGTGTGCCACGGTCACAAGGCCGCCAGGGTCCCCAGGCGCAATCCAGCTTCTCTCTTGGGAAGCAACCCTCAGTCTTCACGCTCCCTCAGAAGACTGTTTCGGGGCGGCTGGACCCCCATGCGCCACCCTCTTCGGGCTTAGCATCGGCCAGCAGGTCCAGCCGATCCCACCCCAGGGCTGGTGCCGCCAGGGGCGTGGCTAGACCCAAGCGCGGGCTGGGAAGAGGGGCGGGGCTGACGCTCGGGGACGTGAGAAACGGCCACATGGCGGCCGGGGTCCCCAGGCGTAATCCAGCTTGTCTCCTGGGAAGCAAGCCACAGTCTTCACGCTCCCTCGGAAAACAGTTTCATTGCGATTGGACCCCAACGCGCGTCCCTCTTAGGGCTTACGGTTGGCGATCAGGTCCAGCTGATCCCACCCCCGGGCTGAGGCCGTTAGGGGCATGGATAGACCCAAGCCTGGGCCTGGAAGAGGGCGGGGCTGACGCTCGGGGACGTGAGCCCTGGCCACATGGCGGCCGGGGTCCCACGCATAATCCAGCTTGTCTCCTGGGAAGCAACCCACAGTCTTCACGCTCCCTCGGAAGATTGTTTTGGGGCGGCTGGACACCCATGCACGGCCCTCTTTGGGCTTAGTGTCGGCGAGCAGGTACAGCCGATCCCACCCCAGGGCTGGGGCCGCCAGGGGCGTGGCTAGACCCAATACCTGGCCAGGAAGAGGGGCGGGGCTGATGCTCTTGGACGTGAGCCCCGGCCACATGGCGGCCAGGTTCCCCAGGCGCAATCCATCTTGTCTCCTGGGAAGCAACCCACAGTCTTCACGCTCCCTCGGAAGACTGTTTCTGGGTGGCTGGACCCCCACGCGCCGCCCTCTTTGGGCTTAGCGTCGGCAAGCAGGTCCAGCCAATCCCACCCCCGGGCTGGGGCCGCCAGGGGCGTGGCTAGACCCAAGCCCGGGCCAGGAAGAGGGGCGGGGCTGATGCTCGGGGATGTGAGCCCCGGCCACATGGCGGCCGGGGTCCCAGGCGCAATCAAGCTTATCTCCTGGGAAGCAACCAACAGTCTTCACGCTCCCTCAGAAGACTGTTTCGGGGATGGTGCACCCCCATGCGCGGCCCTCTTTGGGCTTAGCGTCGGCAAGCAGGTCCAGCCGATCCCACCCCCGGGCTGGGGCCGCCAGGGGCGTGGCTAGACCCAAGCCCGGGCCAGGAAGAGGGGCGGGGCTGACGCTCTTGGACGTGAGCCCTGGCCACATGGCGGCCAGCGTCCCCAGGCGCAATCCAGCTTGTCTTCTGGGAAGCAACCCACAGTCTTCATGCTCCCTCAGAAGACTGTTTCGGGACGGCAGGACCCCCATGCGCGGCCCTCTTTGGGCTTAGTGTGGGCGAGCAGGTCCAGCCGATCCCACCCCCGGGCTGGGGCCGCCAGGGGCGTGGCTAGACCCAAGCCCGGGCTGGAAAGAGGGGCGGGGCTGACGCTCTTGGACGTGAGCACCCGGACACATGGCGGCCGGTGTCCCCAGGTGCAATCCAGCTTGTCTCCTGGGAAGCAACCCTCAGTCTTCACGCTCCCTCGGAAAACAATTTCATGGCTGTTGGACCCCCACATGCGGCCCTCTTAGGGCTTAGCGTCGCCGAGCAGGTCCAGCTGAACCCACCCCCCGGGCTGGGGCCGCCAGGGGCGTGGCTAGACCCAACCCCGGGCCGGGAAGAGGGGCGGGGCTGACGCTCGGGGACGTGAGCCCCGGCCACATGGCGGCTGGGGTCCCCAGGCGCAATCCAGCTTGTCTCTTGGGAAGCAACCCACAGTCTTCACGCTCCCTCAGAAGACTGTTTCGGGGCGGCTGGACCACCATGCGCCACCCTCTTTGGGCTTAGCATCGGCCAGCAGGTCCAGCGGATCCCACCCCCGGGCTGGGGCCGCCAGGGGCTTGGCTAGACCCAAGCCCGGGCCGGGAAGAGGGGCGGGGCTGACGCTCTGGGACGTGAGCCCCGGCCACATGGCGGCCGGGGTCCCCAGGGGCATTCCAGCTTGTCTCCTGGGAAGCAACCCACAGTCTTCACGCTCCCTCAGAAGACTGTTTCGGGCGGCTGGACCACCATGCGCCACCCTCTTTGGGCTTAGCATCGGCCAGCAGGTCCAGCGGATCCCACCCCCGGGCTGGGGCCGCCAGGGGCGTGGCTAGACCCAAGCCCGGGCCGGGAAGAGGGCGGGGCTGACGCTCGGGGACGTGAGCCCCCGGACACATGGCGGCCGGGGTCCCCAGGTGCAATCCAGCTTGTCTCCTGGGAAGCAACCCACAGTCTTCACGCTCCCTCAGAAGACTGTTTCATGGCGGCTGGACCCGACTCGCCGCCCTCCTTGGGCTTAGCATGGGCGAGCAGGTCCAGCCAATCCCACCCCCAGGATGGGTCCGCCAGGGGCGTGGCTAGACCCAAGCCCGGGCCGGGAAGAGGGGCGGGGCTGACGCTCGGGGACGTGAGCCCCGGCCACATGGCGGCCACGGTCCCCAGGCGCAATCCAGCTTGTCTCCTGGGAAGCAACCCACAATGTTCACGCTCCCTTGGAAGACTGCTTTGGGGCGGCTGGACCCCCACGTGCGGCCCTCTTTGGGCTTAGCGTCGCCGAGCAGGTCCATCCGATCCCACCCCAGGGCTGGGGCCGCCAGGGGCGTGGCTAGACCCAAGCCCAGGCCGGGAAGAGGGGCGGGGCTGACGCTCTGGGACGTGAGCCCCGGCCACATGGCTGCCAGGGTCCCCAGGCGCAATCCAGCTTTTCTCCTGGGAAGCAACCCACAGTCTTCACGCTCCCTCAGAAGACTGTTTCGGGGCGGCTGGACCCCCACTCGCGGCCCACTTTGGGCTTAGCGTGGGCGAGAAGGTACCGCCGATCCCACCCCCGGGCTGGGACCGCCAGGGGCGTGGCTAGTCCCAAGCCCTGGCCGGGAAGAGGGGCGGGGCTGACGCTCCTGGACGTGAGCCCCGGCCACATGGAGGCCAGGGTCCTCAGGCGCAATCCAGCTTGTCTCTTGGGAAGCAACCCACAGTCTTCACGCTCCCTCAGAAGACTGTTTCGGGGAGGGTGCACCCCCATGTGCGGCCCCCTTTGGGCTTAGCGTGGGCGAGCAGGTACAGCTGATCCCACCCCCAGGCTGGGGCCGTCAGGGGCGTGGCTAGACCCAAGCCCAGGCCAAGAAGAGGGCGGGGCTGATGCTCGGGGACGTGAGCCCCGGCCACATGGCGGCTGGGGTCCCCAGGCGCAATCCAGCTTGTCTCCTGGGAAGCAACCCACAGTCTTCACGATCCCTCGGAAGACTGTTTTGGGGTGGCTGGACCCCACGCGCCGCCCTCCTTGGGCTTAGCATGGGCGAGCAGGTCCAGCCAATCCCACCCCCAGGATGGGTCCGCCAGGGGCGTGGCTAGACCCAAGCCCGGGCCGGGAAGTGGGGCGGGGCTGACGCTCTTGGACGTGAGCCCCGGCCACATGGCGGCCAGGGTCCCCAGGCGCAATCCAGCTTGTCTCCTGGGAAGCAACCCACAGTCTTCACACTCCCTCAGAAGACTGTTTTGGGGCGGCTGGACCCCCACGCGCGGCCCTCTTTGGGCTTAGCGTCGGCAAGCAGGTCCAGCGGATCCCACCCCAGGGCTGGGGCGCCAGGGGCGTGGCTAGACCCAAGCCCGGGCCGGAAAGAGGGGCGGGGCTGACGCTCTTGGACGTGAGCCCCCGGCCACATGACGGCCAGGGTCCCCAGGCGCAATCCAGCTTGTCTCCTGGGAAGCAACCCACAGTCTTCACGCTCCCTCGGAAGACTGTTTTGGGGTGGCTGGACCCCCACGAGCGGCCCTCTTTGGGCTTAGCGTGGGCAAGCAGGTCCAACCGATCCCACCCCCGGGCTGGGGCTGCCAGGGGCGTGGCTAGACCCAAGCCCGGGCTGGGAAGAGGGGCGGGGCTGACTTTTGGGGACGTGAGCCCCAGCCACATGGCGGCCGGTGTCCCCAGGCGCAATCCAGCTTGCCTCTTGGGAAGCAACCCACAGTCTTCACGCTCCCTCGGAATGTTGTTTCGGGGCGGCTGGACCCCCATGTGCGGCCCTCTTTGGGCTTAGCGTCGGCGAGCAGGTCCAGCCGATCCCACCCCCGGGCTGGGGCTGCCAGGGGCGTGGATAGACGCAAGCCCGGGCCGGGAAGAGGGGCGGGGCTGACGCTCGGGGACGTGAGCCCCGGCCACATGGCGGCCAGGGTCCCCAGGCGCAATCCATCTTGTCTCCTGGGAAGCAACCCACAGTCTTCACGCTCCCTCAGAAGACAGTTTTAGGGCGGCTGGACCCCCACGCGCCGCCCTCTTTGGGCTTAGCGTGGGCGAGCAGGTCCAGCCAATCCCACCCCCGGGCTGGGGCCGCCAGGGGCGTGGCTAGACCCAAGCCCAGGCCGGGAAGAGGGGCGGGGCTGACGCTCTTGGACGTGAGCCCCGGCCACATGGCGGCCGGGGTCCCCAGGCGCAATCCAGCTTGTCTCCTGGGAAGCAACCCACAGTCTTCACGCTCCCTCGGAAGACTGTTTTTGGGGCGGCTGGACCCCCACGAGCGGCCCTCTTTGGGCTTAGCGTGGGCAAGCAGGTCCAGCGGATCGCACCCCCGGGCTGGGGCTGCCAGGGGCGTGGCTAGACCCAAGCCCGGGCTGGGAAGAGGGGCGGGGCTGACTTTTCGGGACGTGAGCCCCGGCCACATGGCGGCCAAGGTCCCCAGGCGCAATCCAGCTTGTCTCTTGGGAAGCAACCCACAGTCTTCACGCTCCCTCAGAAGACTGTTTCGGGGCGGCTGGACCCCCATGTGCGGCCCTCTTTGGGCTTAGCGTCGCCGAGCAGGTCCAGCCGATCCCACCCCCGGGCTGGGGCCGCCAGGGGCGTGGCTAGACCCAAGCCCGGGCCTGGAAGAGTGGCGGGGCTGATGCTCGGGGACGTGAGCCCCGGCCACATGGCGGCCAGGGTCCCCAGGCGCAATCCATCTTGTCTCCTGGGAAGCAACCCACAGTCTTCACGCTCCCTCGGTAGACTGTTTTGGGGCGTCTGGACCCCCACGCGCCGCCCTCTTTGGGCTTAGCATGGGCGAGCAGGTCCAGCCGATCCCACCCCAGGGCTGGGGCCGCCAGGGGTGTGGCTAGACCCAAGCCCGGGTCGGGAGGAGGGGCGGGGCTGACGCTCTTGGACGTGAGCACCCGGACACATGGCGGCCGGGGTCCCCAGGCGCAATCCAGCTTGTCTCCTGGGAAGCAACCCACAGTCTTCACGCTTCCTCAGAAGACTGTTTCGGGGCGGCTGGACCCCCACGAGCGGCCCTCTTTGGGCTTAGCGTGGGTAAGCAGGTACAGCCGATCCCACCCCTGGGCTGGGGCTGCCAGGGGCGTGGCTAGACCCAAGCCCGGGCTGGGAAGAGGGGCGGGGCTGACGCTCTTGGACGTGAGCCCCCGGCCACATGGCGGCCAGGGTCCCCAGGCGCAATCCAGCTTGTCTCCTGGAAAGCAACCCACAGTCTTCACGCTCCCTCGGAAGACTGTTTCTGGGTGGCTGGACCCCCACGAGCGGCCCTCTTTGGGCTTAGCGTGGGCAAGCAGGTCCAACCGATCCCACCCCCGGGCTGGGGCTGCCAGGGGCGTGGCTAGACCCAAGCCCGGGCTGGGAAGAGGAGCGGGGCTGACGCTCTGGTACGTGAGACTTGGCCACATGGCGGCCAGGGTCCCCAGGCGCAATCCAGCTTGTCTCTTGGGAAGCAACCCACAGTCTTCACGCTCCCTCGGAAGGCTGTTTCGGGGCGGCTGGACCCCCACGCGCCGCCCTCTTTGGGCTTAGCGTCGCCGAGCAGGTCCAGCCGATCCCACCCCCGGGCTGGGGCCGTCAGGGGCGTGGATAGACCCAAGCCCGGGCCTGGAAGAGTGGCAGGGCTGACGCTCCGGGACGTGAGCCCCGGCCACATGGCGGCCAGGGTCCCCAGGCGCAATCCATCTTGTCTCCTGGGAAGCAACCCACAGTCTTCACGCTCCCTCGGTAGACTGTTTTGGGGCGCCTGGACCCCCACGCGCCGCCCTCTTTGGGCTTAGCGTCGCCGAGCAGGTCCAGCCGATCCCACCCCCGGGCTGGGGCCGCCAGGGGCGTGGCTAGACCCAAGCCCGGGCCTGGAAGAGTGGCGGGGCTGATGCTCGGGGACGTGAGCCCCGGCCACATGGCGGCCAGGGTCCCCAGGCGCAATCCATCTTGTCTCCTGGGAAGCAACCCACAGTCTTCACGCTCCCTCGGTAGACTGTTTTGGGGCGTCTGGACCCCCACGCGCCGCCCTCTTTGGGCTTAGCATGGGCGAGCAGGTCCAGCCGATCCCACCCCAGGGCTGGGGCCGCCAGGGGTGTGGCTAGACCCAAGCCCGGGTCGGGAGGAGGGGCGGGGCTGACGCTCTTGGACGTGAGCACCCGGACACATGGCGGCCGGGGTCCCCAGGCGCAATCCAGCTTGTCTCCTGGGAAGCAACCCACAGTCTTCACGCTTCCTCAGAAGACTGTTTCGGGGCGGCTGGACCCCCACGAGCGGCCCTCTTTGGGCTTAGCGTGGGTAAGCAGGTACAGCCGATCCCACCCCTGGGCTGGGGCTGCCAGGGGCGTGGCTAGACCCAAGCCCGGGCTGGGAAGAGGGGCGGGGCTGACGCTCTTGGACGTGAGCCCCCGGCCACATGGCGGCCAGGGTCCCCAGGCGCAATCCAGCTTGTCTCCTGGAAAGCAACCCACAGTCTTCACGCTCCCTCGGAAGACTGTTTCTGGGTGGCTGGACCCCCACGAGCGGCCCTCTTTGGGCTTAGCGTGGGCAAGCAGGTCCAACCGATCCCACCCCCGGGCTGGGGCTGCCAGGGGCGTGGCTAGACCCAAGCCCGGGCTGGGAAGAGGAGCGGGGCTGACGCTCTGGTACGTGAGACTTGGCCACATGGCGGCCAGGGTCCCCAGGCGCAATCCAGCTTGTCTCTTGGGAAGCAACCCACAGTCTTCACGCTCCCTCGGAAGGCTGTTTCGGGGCGGCTGGACCCCCATGTGCGGCCCTCTTTGGGCTTAGCGTCGGCGAGCAGGTCCAGCCGATCCCACCCCCGGGCTGGGGCCGTCAGGGGCGTGGATAGACCCAAGCCCGGGCCTGGAAGAGTGGCAGGGCTGACGCTCCGGGACGTGAGCCCCGGCCACATGGCGGCCAGGGTCCCCAGGCGCAATCCATCTTGTCTCCTGGGAAGCAACCCACAGTCTTCACGCTCCCTCGGTAGACTGTTTTGGGGCGCCTGGACCCCCACGCGCCGCCCTCTTTGGGCTTAGCGTGGGTGAGCACGTCCAGCCAATCCCACCCCCGGGATGGGGCCGCCAGGGGTGTGGCTAGACCCAAGCCCGGGCCGGGAAGAGGGGCGGGGCTGACGCTCTTAGACGTGAGCACCCGGACACATGGCGGCCGGGGTCCCCAGGCGCAATCCAGCTTGTCTCCTGGGAAGCAACCCACAGTCTTCACGCTCCCTCAGAAGACTGTTTCGGGGCGGCTGGACCCCCACGCGCGGCCCTCTTTGGGCTTAGCGTCGGCAAGCAGGTCCAGCGGATCCCACCCCAGGGCTGGGGCGCCAGGGGCGTGGCTAGACCCAAGCCCGGGTCGGAAAGAGGGGCGGGGCTGACGCTCTTGGACGTGAGCCCCGGCCACATGACGGCCAGGGTCCCCAGGCGCAATCCAGCTTGTCTCCTGGGAAGCAACCCACAGTCTTCACGCTCCCTCGGAAGACTGTTTTGGGGTGGCTGGACCCCCACGAGCAGCCCTCTTTGGGCTTAGCGTGGGCAAGCAGGTCCAACCGATCCCACCCCCGGGCTGGGGCTGCCAGGGGCGTGGCTAGACCCAAGCCCGGGCTGGGAAGAGGGGCGGGGCTGACTTTTGGGGACGTGAGCCCCAGCCACATGGCGGCCAGGGTCCCCAGGCGCAATCCAGCTTGTCTCTTGGGAAGCAACCCACAGTCTTCACGCTCCCTCGGAAGACTGTTTCGGGGCGGCTGGACCCCCATGTGCGGCCCTCTTTGGGCTTAGCGTGGGCGAGCAGGTCCAGCCAATCCCACCCCAGTGATGGGTCCGCCAGGGGCGTGGCTAGACCCAAGCCCGGGCCGGGAAGTGGGGCGGGGCTGACGCTCTTGGACGTGAGCCCCGGCCACATGGCGGCCGGGGTCCCCAGGCGCAATCCAGCTTGTCTCCTGGGAAGCAACCCACAGTCTTCACACTCCCTCAGAAGACTGTTTCAGGGCGGCTGGACCCCCACGCGCCGCCCTCTTTGGGCTTAGTGTCGGCGAGCAGGTCCAGCCGATCCCACCCCCGGGCTGGGGCCGCCAGGGGCGTGGCTAGACCCAAGCCCGGGCCGGAAAGATGGGCGGGGCTGACGCTCTTGGACGTGAGCCCCCGGCCACATGGCGGCCAGGGTCCCCAGGTGCAATCCAGCTTGTCTCCTGGGAAGCAACCCACAGTCTTCACACTCCCTCGGAAGACTGTTTTTGGGGCGGCTGGACCCCCACGAGCGGCCCTCTTTGGGCTTAGCGTGGGCAAGCATGTCCAACCGATCGCACCCCCGGGCTGGGGCTGCCAGGGGCGTGGCTAGACCCAAGCCCTGGCTGGGAAGAGGGGCGGGGCTGACTTTTCGGGACGTGAGCCCCGGCCACATGGCGGCCAGGGTCCCCAGGCGCAATCCAGCTTGTCTCTTGGGAAGCAACCCACAGTCTTCACGCTCCCTCGGAAGGCTGTTTCTGGGTGGCTGGACCCCCACGCGCGGCCCTCTTTGGGCTTAGCGTGGGCAAGCAGGTCCAACCGATCCCACCCCCGGGCTGGGGCTGCCAGGGGCGTGGCTAGACCCAAGCCCGGGCTGGGAAGAGGGGCGGGGCTGATGCTCTGGTACGTGAGCCCCGGCCACATGGTGGCCAGGGTCCCCAGGCGCAATCCAGCTTGTCTCTTGGGAAGCAACCCACAGTCTTCACGCTCCCTCGGAAGGCTGTTTCGGGGCTGCTGGACCCCCATGTGCCGCCCTCTTTGGGCTTAGCGTGGGCGAGCAGGTCCAGCCAATCCCACCCCCGGGCTGGGGCCGCCAGGGGCGTGGCTAGACCCAAGCCCGGGCCGGGAAGTGGGGCGGGGCTGACGCTCGGGCACGTGAGCCCCGGCCACATGGCGGCCAGGGTCCCCAGGCGCAATCCAGCTTGTCTCCTGGGAAGCAACCCACAGTCTTCACGCTCCCTCAGAAGACTGTTTCGGGGAGGGTGCACCCCCATGCGCGGCCCTCTTTGGGCTTAGCATCGGCCAGCAGGTCCAGCGGATCCCACCCCCGGGCTGGGGCCGCCAGGGGCGTGGCTAGACCCAAGCCCGGGCTGGGAAGAGGGGCGGGGCTGACGCTCTTGGATGTGAGACCCCGGCCACATGGCGGCCAGGGTCCCCAGGCGCAATCCAGCTTGTCTCCTGGGAAGCAACCCACAGTCTTCACGCTCCCTCACAAGACTGTTTCGGGGTGGCTGGACCCCCATGTGCGGCCCTCTTTGGGCTTAGTGTGGGCGAGCAGGTCCAGCCGATCCCACCCCCAAACTGGGGCCGCCAGGGGCGTGGCTAGACCCAAGCCCGGGCCGGAAAGAGGGGCGGGGCTGACGCTCGGGGACGTGAGCCCCGGCCACATGGCGGCCGGGGTCCCCAGGCGCAATCCAGCTTGTCTCCTGGGAAGCAACCCAAAGTCTTCACGCTCCCTCAGAAGACTGTTTCGGGGATGTTGCACCCCCATGCGCGGCCCTCTTTGGGCTTAGCGTCGGCAAGCAGGTACAGAGGATCCCACCCCCGGGCTGGGGCTGCCAGGGGCGTGGCTAGACCCAAGCCCGGGCCGGAAAGATGGGCGGGGCTGACGCTCTTGGACGTGAGCCCCCGGCCACATGGAGGCCAGGGTCCCCAGGTGCAATCCAGCTTGTCTCCTGGGAAGCAACCCACAGTCTTCACGCTCCCTCGGAAGACTGTTTTTGGGGCGGCTGGACCCCCACGAGCGGCCCTCTTTGGGCTTAGCGTGGGCAAGCAGGTCCAGCGGATCGCACCCCCGGGCTGGGGCTGCCAGGGGCGTGGCTAGACCCAAGCCCGGGCTGGGAAGAGGGCGGGGCTGACTTTTCGGGACGTGAGCCCCGGCCACATGGCGGCCAAGGTCCCCAGGCGCAATCCAGCTTGTCTCTTGGGAAGCAACCCACAGTCTTCACGCTCCCTCAGAAGACTGTTTCGGGGCGGCTGGACCCCCATGTGCGGCCCTCTTTGGGCTTAGCGTCGCCGAGCAGGTCCAGCCGATCCCACCCCCGGGCTGGGGCCGCCAGGGGCGTGGCTAGACCCAAGCCCGGGCCTGGAAGAGTGGCGGGGCTGATGCTCGGGGACGTGAGCCCCGGCCACATGGCGGCCAGGGTCCCCAGGCGCAATCCATCTTGTCTCCTGGGAAGCAACCCACAGTCTTCACGCTCCCTCGGTAGACTGTTTTGGGGCGTCTGGACCCCCACGCGCCGCCCTCTTTGGGCTTAGCGTGGGCGAGCAGGTCCAGCCGATCCCACCCCAGGGCTGGGGCCGCCAGGGGTGTGGCTAGACCCAAGCCCGGGTCGGGAGGAGGGGCGGGGCTGAC
Organism: Ochotona curzoniae; assembly: GCF_017591425.1. Lineage (NCBI taxonomy): Eukaryota > Metazoa > Chordata > Mammalia > Lagomorpha > Ochotonidae > Ochotona > Ochotona curzoniae. The sequence continues at coordinate 334,042 of NW_024465121.1, read as the reverse complement.
GCTCTTGGACGTGAGCACCCGGACACATGGCGGCCGGGGTCCCCAGGCGCAATCCAGCTTGTCTCCTGGGAAGCAACCCACAGTCTTCACGCTTCCTCAGAAGACTGTTTCGGGGCGGCTGGACCCCCACGAGCGGCCCTCTTTGGGCTTAGCGTGGGCAAGCAGGTACAGCCGATCCCACCCCTGGGCTGGGGCTGCCAGGGGCGTGGCTAGACCCAAGCCCGGGCTGGGAAGAGGGGCGGGGCTGACGCTCTTGGACGTGAGCCCCCGGCCACATGGCGGCCAGGGTCCCCAGGCGCAATCCAGCTTGTCTCCTGGAAAGCAACCCACAGTCTTCACGCTCCCTCGGAAGACTGTTTCTGGGTGGCTGGACCCCCACGAGCGGCCCTCTTTGGGCTTAGCGTGGGCAAGCAGGTCCAACCGATCCCACCCCCGGGCTGGGGCTGCCAGGGGCGTGGCTAGACCCAAGCCCGGGCTGGGAAGAGGAGCGGGGCTGACGCTCTGGTACGTGAGACTTGGCCACATGGCGGCCAGGGTCCCCAGGCGCAATCCAGCTTGTCTCTTGGGAAGCAACCCACAGTCTTCACGCTCCCTTGGAAGGCTGTTTCGGGGCGGCTGGACCCCCATGTGCGGCCCTCTTTGGGCTTAGCGTCGGCGAGCAGGTCCAGCCGATCCCACCCCCGGGCTGGGGCCGTCAGGGGCGTGGATAGACCCAAGCCCGGGCCTGGAAGAGTGGCAGGGCTGACGCTCCGGGACGTGAGCCCCGGCCACATGGCGGCCAGGGTCCCCAGGCGCAATCCATCTTGTCTCCTGGGAAGCAACCCACAGTCTTCACGCTCCCTCGGTAGACTGTTTTGGGGCGCCTGGACCCCCACGCGCCGCCCTCTTTGGGCTTAGCGTGGGTGAGCACGTCCAGCCAATCCCACCCCCGGGATGGGGCCGCCAGGGGTGTGGCTAGACCCAAGCCCGGGCCGGGAAGAGGGGCGGGGCTGACGCTCTTAGACGTGAGCACCCGGACACATGGCGGCCGGGGTCCCCAGGCGCAATCCAGCTTGTCTCCTGGGAAGCAACCCACAGTCTTCACGCTCCCTCAGAAGACTGTTTCGGGGCGGCTGGACCCCCATGTGCGGCCCTCTTTGGGCTTAGCGTGGGCGAGCAGGTCCAGCCAATCCCACCCCAGTGATGGGTCCGCCAGGGGCGTGGCTAGACCCAAGCCCGGGCCGGGAAGTGGGGCGGGGCTGACGCTCTTGGACGTGAGCCCCGGCCACATGGCGGCCGGGGTCCCCAGGCGCAATCCAGCTTGTCTCCTGGGAAGCAACCCACAGTCTTCACACTCCCTCAGAAGACTGTTTCAGGGCGGCTGGACCCCCACGCGCCGCCCTCTTTGGGCTTAGTGTCGGCGAGCAGGTCCAGCCGATCCCACCCCCGGGCTGGGGCCGCCAGGGGCGTGGCTAGACCCAAGCCCGGGCCGGAAAGATGGGCGGGGCTGACGCTCTTGGACGTGAGCCCCCGGCCACATGGCGGCCAGGGTCCCCAGGTGCAATCCAGCTTGTCTCCTGGGAAGCAACCCACAGTCTTCACACTCCCTCGGAAGACTGTTTTTGGGGCGGCTGGACCCCCACGAGCGGCCCTCTTTGGGCTTAGCGTGGGCAAGCATGTCCAACCGATCGCACCCCCGGGCTGGGGCTGCCAGGGGCGTGGCTAGACCCAAGCCCTGGCTGGGAAGAGGGGCGGGGCTGACTTTTCGGGACGTGAGCCCCGGCCACATGGCGGCCAGGGTCCCCAGGCGCAATCCAGCTTGTCTCTTGGGAAGCAACCCACAGTCTTCACGCTCCCTCGGAAGGCTGTTTCTGGGTGGCTGGACCCCCACGCGCGGCCCTCTTTGGGCTTAGCGTGGGCAAGCAGGTCCAACCGATCCCACCCCCGGGCTGGGGCTGCCAGGGGCGTGGCTAGACCCAAGCCCGGGCTGGGAAGAGGGGCGGGGCTGATGCTCTGGTACGTGAGCCCCGGCCACATGGTGGCCAGGGTCCCCAGGCGCAATCCAGCTTGTCTCTTGGGAAGCAACCCACAGTCTTCACGCTCCCTCGGAAGGCTGTTTCGGGGCTGCTGGACCCCCATGTGCCGCCCTCTTTGGGCTTAGCGTGGGCGAGCAGGTCCAGCCAATCCCACCCCCGGGCTGGGGCCGCCAGGGGCGTGGCTAGACCCAAGCCCGGGCCGGGAAGAGGGGCGGGGCTGACGCTCTTGGACGTGAGCCCCGGCCACATGGCGGCCAGGGTCCCCAGGCGCAATCCAGCTTGTCTCCTGGGAAGCAACCCACAGTCTTCACGCTCCCTCGGTAAACTGTTTTGGGGCGCCTGGACCCCCACGCGCGGCCCTCTTTGGGCTTAGCGTGGGCGAGCAGGTCCAGCCGATCCCACCCCCGGGCTGGGGCCGCCAGGGGTGTGGCTAGACCCAAGCCCGGGCCGGGAAGAGGGGCGGGGCTGACGCTCTTGGACGTGAGCCCCCGGACACATGGCGGCCAGGGTCCCCAGGCGCAATCCAGCTTGTCTCCTGGGAAGCAACCCACAGTCTTCACGCTCCCTCAGAAGACTGTTTCATGGCGGCTGGACCCCACGCGCCGCCCTCCTTGGGCTTAGCATGAGCGAGCAGGTCCAGCCAATCCCACCCCAGTGATGGGTCCGCCAGGGGCGTGGCTAGACCCAAGCCCGGGCCGGGAAGTGGGCGGGGCTGACGCTCTTGGACGTGAGCCCCGGCCACATGGCGGCCGGGGTCCCCAGGCGCAATCCAGCTTGTCTCCTGGGAAGCAACCCACAGTCTTCACGCTCCCTCGGTAGACTGTTTTGGGGCATCTGGACCCCCACGCGCCGCCCTCTTTGGGCTTAGCGTGGGCGAGCAGGTCCAGCCGATCCCACCCCAGGGCTGGGGCCGCCAGGGGTGTGGCTAGACCCAAGCCCGGGTCGGGAGGAGGGGCGGGGCTGACGCTCTTGGACGTGAGCACCCGGACACATGGCGGCCGGGTCCCCAGGCGCAATCCAGCTTGTCTCCTGGGAAGCAACCCACAGTCTTCACGCTTCCTCAGAAGACTGTTTCGGGGCGGCTGGACCCCCACGAGCGGCCCTCTTTGGGCTTAGCGTGGGCAAGCAGGTACAGCCGATCCCACCCCTGGGCTGGGGCTGCCAGGGGCGTGGCTAGACCCAAGCGCGGGCCGGAAAGAGTGGCGGGGCTGACGCTCTTGGACGTGAGCCCCCGGCCACATGGCGGCCAGGGTCCCCAGGCGCAATCCAGCTTGTCTCCTGGGAAGCAACCCACAGTCTTCACGCTCCCTCGGAAGACTGTTTCTGGGTGGCTGGACCCCCACGAGCGGCCCTCTTTGGGCTTAGCGTGGGCAAGCAGGTCCAAACCGATCCCACCCCCGGGCTGGGGCTGCCAGGGGCGTGGCTAGACCCAAGCCCGGGCTGGGAAGAGGAGCGGGGCTGACGCTCTGGTACGTGAGACTTGGCCACATGGCGGCCAGGGTCCCCAGGCGCAATCCAGCTTGTCTCTTGGGAAGCAACCCACAGTCTTCACGCTCCCTCAGAAGACTGTTTCGGGGCGGCTGGACCCCCATGTGCGGCCCTCTTTGGGCTTAGCGTCGGCAAGCAGGTCCAGCCAATCCCACCCCCGTGCTGGGGCCGTCAGGGGCGTGGATAGACCCAAGCCCGGGCCGGGAAGAGGGGCGGGGCTGACGCTCGGGGACGTGAGCCCTGGCCACATGGCGGCCAGGGTCCCCAGGCGCAATCCAGCTTGTCTCCTGGGAAGCAACCCACAGTCTTCACGCTCCCTCGGAAGACTGTTTCTGGGTGGCTGGACCGCCTCGTGCGCGGCCCTCTTTGGGCTTAGCGTGAGCGAGCAGGTCCAGCCGATCCCACCCCCGGGCTGGGGCTGCCAGGGGCGTGGCTAGACCCAAGACATGGCCGGGAAGAGGGGCGGGGCTGACGCACTTGGACGTGAGCCCCGGCCACATGGCGGCCAGGGTCCCCAGGCGCAATCCAGCTTGTCTCTTGGGAAGCAACCCACAGTCTTCACGCTCCCTCAGAAAACTGTTTCGGGGAGGGTGCACCCCCATGTGCGGCCCTCTTTGGGCTTAGCATCGGCCAGCAGGTCCAGCGGATCCCACCCCTGGGCTGGGGCCGCCAGGGGCGTGGATAGACCCAAGCCCGGGCCGGAAAGAGGGGCGGGGCTGACGCTCGGGGACGTGAGCCCCGGCCACATGGCGGCTGGGGTCCCCAGGCGCAATCCAGCTTGTCTCCTGGGAAGCAACCCACAGTCTTCACGCTTCCTCAGAAGACTGTTTCGGGGCGGCTGGACCCCCACGAGCGGCCCTCTTTGGGCTTAGCGTGGGCAAGCAGGTACAGCTGATCCCACCCCTGGGCTGGGGCTGCCAGGGGCGTGGCTAGACCCAAGCCCGGGCCGGAAAGAGGGGCGGGGCTGACGCTCTTGGACGTGAGCCCCCGGCCACATGGCGGCCAGGGTCCCCAGGCGCAATCCAGCTTGTCTCCTGGGAAGCAACCCACAGTCTTCACGCTCCCTCGGAAGACTGTTTCTGGGTGGCTGGACCCCCACGAGCGGCCCATTTGGGCTTAGCGTGGGCAAGCAGGTCCAGCAGATCCCACGCCCGGGCGGGTGCCGCCAGGGGCGTGGCTAGACCCAAGCCCGGGCCAGGAAGAGGGGCGGGGCTGACGCTCGGGCACGTGAGCCCCGGCCACATGGCGGCCAGGGTCCCCAGGCGCAATCCAGCTTGTCTCCTGGGAAGCAACCCACAGTCTTCACGCTCCCTCAGAAGACTGTTTCGGGGAGGGTGCACCCCCATGCGCGGCCCTCTTTGGGCTTAGCATCGGCCAGCAGGTCCAGCGGATCCCACCCCCGGGCTGGGGCCGCCAGGGGCGTGGCTAGACCCAAGCCCGGGCTGGGAAGAGGGGCGGGGCTGACGCTCTTGGATGTGAGCCCCCGGCCACATGGCGGCCAGGGTCCCCAGGCGCAATCCAGCTTGTCTCCTGGGAAGCAACCCACAGTCTTCACGCTCCCTCACAAGACTGTTTCGGGGTGGCTGGACCCCCATGTGCGGCCCTCTTTGGGCTTAGTGTGGGCGAGCAGGTCCAGCCGATCCCACCCCCAAACTGGGGCCGCCAGGGGCGTGGCTAGACCCAAGCCCGGGCCGGAAAGAGGGGCGGGGCTGACGCTCGGGGACGTGAGCCCCGGCCACATGGCGGCCGGGGTCCCTAGGCGCAATCCAGCTTGTCTCCTGGGAAGCAACCCACAATCTTCACGCTCCCTCATAAGACTGTTTCGGGGCGGCTGGACCCCCATGTGCGGCCCTCATTGGGGTTAGCGTGGGCGAGCAGGTACAGCTGATCCCACCCCCAGGCTGGGGCCGTCAGGGGCGTGGCTAGACCCAAGCCCGGGCCGGGAAGAGGGGCGGGGCTGACGCTCTTGGACGTGAGCCCCGGCCACATGGCGGCTGGGGTCCCCAGGCGCAATCCAGCTTGTCTCTTGGGAAGCAACCCACAGTCTTCACGCTCCCTCAGAAGACTGTTTCGGGGCGGCTGGACCCCCATGTGCGGCCCTCATTGGGCTTAGCGTGGGCGAGCAGGTCCAGCCGATCCCACCCCCGGGCTGGGGCTGCCAGGGGCGTGGCTAGACCCAAGACCTGGCCGGGAAGAGGGGCGGGGCTGACGCTCTTGGACGTGAGCCCCGGCCACATGGCGGCTGGGGTCCCCAGGCGCAATCCAGCTTGTCTCTTGGGAAGCAACCCACAGTCTTCACGCTCCCTCAGAAGACTGTTTCGGGGAGGGTGCACCCCCATGTGCGGCCCTCTTTGGGCTTAGCATCGGCCAGCAGGTCCAGCGGATCCCACCCCTGGGCTGGGGCCGCCAGGGGCGTGGCTAGACCCAAGCCCGGGCCGGAAAGAGGGGCGGGGCTGACGCTCGGGGACGTGAGCCCCGGCCACATGGCGGCCAGGGTCCCCAGGCGCAATCCAGCTTGTCTCCTGGGAAGCAACCCACAGTCTTCACGCTCCCTCGGTAGACTGTTTTAGGGCGGCTGGACCCCCAATCGCCGCCCTCTTTGGGCTTAGCGTCGCCGAGCAGGTCCAGCCGATCCCACCCCCGGGCTGGGGCTGCCAGGGGCGTAGCTAGACCCAAGCCCGGGCCGGGAAGAGGGCGGGGCTGACGCTCGGGGACGTGAGCCCCGGCCACATGGCGGCCAGGGTCCCCAGGCGCAATCCAGCTTGTCTCCTGGGAAGCAACCCACAGTCTTCACGCTCCCTCGGAAAACAGTTTCATGGCGGCTGGACCACACGCGCCGCCCTCCTTGGGCTTAGCGTGGGCGAGCAGGTCCAGCCAATCCCACCCCCGGGTATGGGTCCGCCAGGGGCGTGGCTAGACCCAAGCCCGGGCCGGGAAGAGGGGCGGGGCTGATGCTCGGGGACGTGAGCCCCGGCCACATGGCGGCCGGGGTCCCCAGGCGCAATCCAGCTTGTCTCCTGGGAAGCAACCCAGAGTCTTCACACTCCGTCAGAACACTGTTTCAGGGCGGCTGGACCCCCACGCGCGGCCCTCTTTGGGCTTAGCGTAGGCAAGCAGGTCCAGCCGATCCCACCCCTGGGCTGGGTCAGCCATGGGCTTGGCTAGACCCAAGCCCGGGCCGGAAAGAGGGGCGGGGCTGACGCTCTTGGACGTGAGCCCCCGGCCACATGGCGGCCGGGGTCCCCAGGTGCAATCCAGCTTGTCTCCTGGGAAGCAACCCACAGTCTTCACGCTCTCTCAGAAGACTGTTTCGGGGAGGGTGCAGCCCCATGCGCGGCCCTCTTTGGGCTTAGCATCGGCAAGCAGGTCCAACCGATCCCACCCCTGGGCTGGGGCTGCCAGGGGCGTGGCTAGACCCAAGCCCGGGCTGGGAAGAGGGGCGGGGCTGACTTAAAGGGACGTGAGCCCCGGCCACATGGCGGCCAGGGTCCCCAGGCGCAATCCAGCTTGTCTCTTGGGAAGCAACCCACAGTCTTCACGCTCCCTCGGAAGGCTGTTTCGGGGCGGCTCGACCCCCATGTGCGGCCCTCTTTGTGCTTAGCGTGGGCGAGCAGGTCCAGCCGATCCCACCCCCGGGCTGGGGCCGTCAGGGGCGTGGATAGACCCAAGCCCGGGCCTGGAAGAGTGGCAGGGCTGACGCTCGGGGACGTGAGCCCCGGCCACATGGCGGCCAGGGTCCCCAGGCGCAATCCATCTTGTCTCCTGGGAAGCAACCCACAGTCTTCACGCTCCCTCGGTAGACTGTTTTGGGGCGCCTGGACCCCCACGCGCCGCCCTCTTTGGGCTTAGCGTGGGCGAGCACGTCCAGCCGATCCCACCCCCAGGCTGGGGCCGCCAGGGGTGTGGCTAGACCCAAGCCCGGGCCGGGAAGAGGGGCGGGGCTGACGCTCGGGGACGTGAGCCCTGGCCACATGGCGGCCGTGGTCCCCAGGCGCAATCCAGCTTGTCTCCTGGGAAGCAACCCACAGTCTTCACGCTCCCTCAGAAGACTGTTTCGGGGCGGCTGGACCCCCACGAGCGGCCCTCTTTGGGCTTAGCGTGGGCAAGCAGGTACAGCCGATCCCACCCCAGGGCTGGGGCTGCAAGGGGCGTGGCTAGACGCAATCCCGGGCTGGGAAGAGGGGCGGGGCTGACGCTCGGGGACGTGAGCCCCGGCCACATGGCGGCCGGGGTCCCCAGGCGCAATCCAGCTTGTCTCTTGGGAAGCAACCCAGTCTTCACGCTCCCTCGGAAGACTGTTTTGGGGCGGCTGGACCCCAATGCACGGCCCTCCGAGGGCTTAGCATCGACGAGCAGGTCCAGCCGATCCCACCCCCGGGCTGGGTCAGCCAGGGGCGTGGCTAGACCCAAGCCCGGGCCGGGAAGAGGGTCGGGGCTGATGCTCGGGGACGTGAGCCCCGGCCACATGGCGGCCGGGGTCCCCAGGCGCAATCCAGCTTGTCTCCTGGGAAGCAACCCACAGTCTTCACGCTCCCTCAGAAGCCTGTTTCGGGGCGGCTGGACCCCCACGTGCGGCCCTCTTTGGGCTTAGCGTGGGCGAACAGGTCCAGCCGATCCCACCCCCGGGCTGGGGCCGCCAGGGGCGTGGCTAGACCCAAGCCTGGGCCGGGAAGAGGGGCGGGGCTGACGCTCGGGGACGTGAGCCCTGGCCACATGGCGGCAGGGGTCCCCAGTTGCAATCCAGCTTGTCTCTTGGGAAGCAACCCACAGTCTTCACGCTCCCTCGGAAGGCTGTTTCGGGGCTGCTGGACCTCCACGCGCGGCCCTCTTTGGGCTAAGCGTGGGCGAACAGGTCCAGCCGATCCCACCCCTCGGCTGGGGCCGCCAGGGGCGTGGCTAGACCCAACCCCGGGCTGGGAAGAGGGGCGGGGCTGACGCTCGGGAACGTGTGCCACTGCCACATGGCGGCCAGGGTCCCCAGTCGCAATCCATCTTGTCTCCTGGGAAGCAACCCACAGTCTTCACGCTCCCTCGGAAGACTGTTTCTGGGTGGCTGGACCCCCACGCGCCGCCCTCTTTGGGCTTAGTGTCGGCAAGCAGGTCCAGCCGATCCCACCCCTGGGCTGGGGCTGCAAGGGGCGTGGCTAGAACAAAGCCCGGGCCAGGAAGAGGGGCGGGCTGACGCTCGGGGATGTGAGCCCCGGCCACATGGCGGCCGGGGTCCCAGGCGCAATCAAGCTTGTCTCCTGGGAAGCAACCCACAGTCTTCACGCTCTCTCAGAAGACAGTTTCGGGGAGGGTGCACCCCCATGCGCGGCCCTCTTTGGGCTTAGCGTCGGCAAGCAGGTACAGAGGATCCCACCCCCGGGCTGGGGCCGCCAGGGGCGTGGCTAGACCCAAGCCTGGGCCAGGAAGAGGGGCGGGGCTGACGATCGGGCACATGAGCCCTGGCCACATGGAGGCCAGGGTCCCCAGGCGCAATCCAGCTTGTCTTCTGGGAAGCAACCCAAAGTCTTCACGCTCCCTCGGAAAACAGTTTTAGGGCGGCTGGACCCCCACGCGCCGCCCTCTTTGGGCTTAGCGTGGGCGAGCAGGTCCAGCCGATCCCACCCACGGGTAGGGACGCCAGGGGCGTGGCTAGACCCAAGCCCGGGCCGTAAAGAGGGGCGGGGCTGACGCTCTTGGACGTGAGCCCCCGGCCACATGGCGGCCAGGGTCCCTAGGCGCAATCCAGCTTGTCTCCTGGGAAGCAACCCACAGTCTTCACGCTCCCTCGGAAGACTGTTTCTGGGTGGCTGGACCCCCACGCGCGGCCCTCTTTGGGCTTAGCGTGGGCCAGCAGGTCCAACCGATCCCACCCCCGGGCTGGGGCTGCCAGGGGCGTGGCTAGACCCAAGCCCGGGCTGGGAAGAGGGGCGGGGCTGACGCTCTGGTACGTGAGCCCCGGCCACATGGTGGCCAGGGTCCCCAGGCGCAATCCAGCTTGTCTCCTGGGAAGCAACCCACAGTCTTCACGCTCCCTCAGAAGACTGTTTCGGGGCGGCTGGACCCCCATGTGCGGCCCTCTTTGGGCTTAGCTTCGGCAAGCAGGTCCAGCCGATCCCACCCCCGGGCTGGGGCCGCCAGGGGCGTGGCTAGACCAAAGCCCGGGCCGGGAAGAGGGGTGGGGCTGATGCTCGGGGACGTGAGCCCAGCCACATGGCGGCCAGGGTCCCCAGGCGCAATCCAGCTTGTCTCCTGGGAAGCAACCCACAGTCTTCACGCTCCCTCGGAAGACTGTTTCGGGGCGGCTGGACCCCCACGTGCTGCCCTCTTTGGGCTTAGCGTCAGCGAGCAGGTACAGCCAATCCCACCCCCGGGCAGGGGCCGCCAGGGCGTGGCTAGACCCAAGCCCGGGCGGGAATATGGGCGGGGCTGACGCTCGGGGACATGATCCCGGCCTCATGGCGGCCAGGGTCCCCAGGCGCAATCCAGCTTGTCTCCTGGGAAGCAACCCACAGTCTTCACGCTCCCTCGGAAGACTGTTTTGGGGCGGCTAGACCCCCATGTGCGGCCCTCTTTTTGCTTAGCATGGGCCAGCAGGTACAGCCGATCCCACCCCCGGGCTGGGGCCGCCAGGGGCGTGGCTAGACCCAAGCCCGGGACAAGAAGAGGGGCGGGGCTGACGCTCGGGGACGTGAGCCCCGGCCATATGGCGGCCGGGGTCCCAACTCATAATCCAGCTTGTCTCCTGGAAAGCAACACACAGTCTTCCCGCTCCCTCGAAAGACTGTTTTGGGGCGGCTGGACCCCCACGTGCGGCCCTCTTTGGGCTTAGCTTGGGCAAGCAGGTCCAGCCTATCGCACCCCCGGGCTGGGGCCGCCAGGGGCGTGGCTAGACCCAAGCCCGGGCCGGGAACAGGGGCGGGGCTGACGCTCGGGGACGTGAACCCTCTCCACATGGCGGCCGGGGTCCCCAGGCGCAATCCAGCTTGTTTCCTGGGAAGCAACCCACAGTCTTCACGCTCCCTCGGAAGACTGTTTCACGGCAGCTGGACCCCGGCGTGCACGGCCCTCTTTGGGCTTAGCGTCGGCAAGCAGGTACAGCCTATCCCACCCCCGGGCTGGGGCCGCCAGGGGCGTGGCTAGACCCAAGCTCGGGCCGGGAAGAGGGGCGGGGCTGACGCTTGGGGACGTGAGCCCCGGCCACATGGCGGCCGGGGTCCCACTCATAATCCAGCTTGATTCCTGGGAAGCAACCCACAGTCTTCACGCTCCCTCGGAAGACTGTTTCGGGGTGGCTGGACTCCCACGCACGGCCCTCTTTGGGCTTAGCTTCGGCCAGCAGGTACAGCCTATCCCACCCCCAGGCTGGGGCCGCAAGGGGCATAGATAGACCAAAGCCTGGGCCGGGAAGAGGTTCGGGGCTGATGCTCGGGGACATGACCCCCGGCCACATGGCAGCCAGGGTCCCCAGGCGCAATCCAGCTTGTCTCCTGGGAAGCAACCCACAGTCTTCACGCTCCCTCGGAAGACTGTTTCGGGGCGGCTGGACCACCACGCGCGGCCCTCTTTGGGCTTAGCATGGGCCAGCAGGTCCAGCCGATCCCACCCCCGGGCTGGGGCCGCCAGGGGCGTGGCTAGACCCAAGCCCGGGCCGGGAAGAGGGGCGGGGCTGACGCTTGGGGACGTGAGCCCCGACCACATGGCGGCCAGGGTCCCCAGGCGCAATCCAGCTTGTCTCCTGGGAAGCAACCCACTGTCTTCACGCTCCCTCGGAAGACTGTTTCGGTACGGCTGGACCCCCATGTGCGGCCCTCTTTGGGCTTAGCGTCGGCCAGCAGGTACAGCCGATCCCACCCCCGGGCTGGGGCTGCCAGGGGCGTGGCTAGACCCAAGCCCGGGCCGGGAAGAGGGGCGGGGCTGACGCTTGGAGACCTGAGCCCCGGCCACATGGCGGCCGGGGTCCCACGCATAATCCAGCTTGATTCCTGGGAAGCAACCCACAGTCTTCACGCTCCCTCAGAAGACTGTTTCGGGACGGCTGGACTCCCACGCGCGGCCCTCTTTGGGCTTAGCGTCGGCCAGCAGGTACAGCCTATCCCACCCCCGGGCTGGGGCCGCAAGGGGCATAGATAGACCCAAGCCCGGGCCGGGAAGAGGGGCGGGGCTGACGCTTGGGGACTTGAGCCCCGGCCACATGGGGGCCGGGGTCCCCAGGCGCAATCCAGCTTGTCTCCTGGGAAGCAACCCACAGTCTTCACGCTCCCTCGGAAGACTGTTTCAGGGCGGCTGGACCCCCACGCGCGGCCCTCTTTGGGCTTAGCATGGGCTAGCAGGTCCAGCCGATCCCACCCCCGGGCTGGGGCCGCCAGGGGTGTCGCTAGACCCAAGCCCGGGCCGGGAAGAGGGGCGTGGCTGACGCTCGGGGACATGATCCCGGCCTCATGGCGGCCAGGGTCCCCAGGCGCAATCCAGCTTGTCTCCTGGGAAGCACCCACAGTCTTCACGCTCCCTCGGAAGACTGTTTCATGGCGGCTGGACCCCCGCGTGCGCGGCCCTCTTTGGGCTTAGCTTCGGCAAGCAGGTCCAGCCGATCCCACCCCCGGGCTGGGGCCGCCAGGGGCGTGGCTAGACCCAAGCCCGGGCCGGGAGGAGGGGCGCAGCTGACGCTTGGGGACGTGAGCCCCGGCCACATGGCGGCCAGGGTCCCCAGGCGCAATCCAGCTTGTCACCTGGGAAGCAACCCACAGTCTTCACGCTCCCTCGGAAGACTGTTTCGGGGAGGCTGGACTCCCACGCGCGGCCCTCTTTGGGCTTAGTGTCGGCAAGCAGGTACAGCCTATCCCACCCCCGGGCTGGGGCCGCCAGGGTCATGGATAGACTCAAGCCCGGGAGGGGAAGACGGGCGGGGCTGACGCTTGGGCACATGAGTCCCGGCCAAATGGCGGCCAGGGTCCCCAGGCGCAATCCAGCTTGTCTCCTGGGAAGCAACCCACAGTCTTCACGCTCCCTCGGAAGACTGTTTCGGGGCGGCTGGACCCCCATGCGCGGCCCTCTTTGGGCTTAGCGTCGGCCAGCAGGTACAGCCGATCCCACCCCCGGGCTGGGCCCGCCAGGGGCGTGGCTAGACCCAAGCCTGGGCCGGGAAGAGGTGCGGGGCTGATGCTCGGGCACGAAAGCCCCGGCCAAATGGGGGCCGGGGTACCCAGGCGCAATCCAGCTTGTCTCCTGGGAAGCAACCCACAGTCTTCACGCTCCCTCGGAAGACTGTTTCGGGGCGGCTGGACCCCCATGCGCGGCCCTCTTTGGGCTTAGTGTCGGCCAGCAGGTCGAGCCGATCCCACCCCCGGGCTGGGGCCGCCAGGGGCGTGGCTAGACCCAAGCCCGGGCCAGGAAGAGGGGCGGGGCTGATGCTCGGGGACGTGACCCCCGGCCACATGGGGGCCGGGGTCCCCAGGCGCAATCCAGCTTGTCTCCTGGGAAGCAACCCACAGTCTTCACGCTCCCTCGGAAGACTGTTTCATGGCGGCTGGACCCCCGCGTGTGCGGCCCTCTTTGGGCTTAGCTTCGGCAAGCAGGTCCAGCCGATCCCACCCCCGGGCTGGGGCCGCCAGGGGCGTGGCTAGACCCAAGCCCGGGCCGGGAAGAGGGGCGGGGCTGACGCTTGGGGACGTGAGCCCCGGCCACATGGCGGCCGGGGTCCCACGCATAATCCAGCTTGATTCCTGGGAAGCAACCCACAGTCTTCACGCTCCCTCGGAAGACTGTTTCAGGGCGACTGGACCCCACGCGCGGCCCTCTTTGGGCTTAGCATGGGCGAGCAGGTACAACTGATCCCACCCCCGGGCTGGGGCCGCCAGGGGTGTGGCTAGACTGAAGCCCGGGCCGGGAAGAGGGGCGGGGCTGACGCTTGGGGACTTGAGCCCCGGCCACATGGGGGCCGGGGTCCCCAGGCGCAATCCAGCTTGTCTCCTGGGAAGCAACCCACAGTCTTCACGCTCCCTCGGAAGACTGTTTCGGGGCGGCTGGACCCCCATGTGCGGCCCTCTTTGGGCTTAGTGTCGGCCAGCAGGTTCAGCATATCCCACCCCCGGGCTGGGGCCGCAAGGGGCGTGGCTAGAACTAAGCCCGGGCGGGGAAGAGGGGTGGGGCTGACGCTGAGGGACGTGAGCCCCGGCCACATGGCGGCCGGGGTCCCCAGGCGCAATCCAGCTTGTCTCCTGGGAAGCAACCCACAGTCTTCACGCTCCCTCGGAAGACTGTTTTGGTGCGGCTGGACTCCCACGCCCGGCCCACTTTGTGCTTAGCGTCGGCCAGCAGGTCCAGCCGATCCCACCCCCGGGCTGGGGCCGCCAGGGGCGTGGCTAGACCCAAGCCCGGGCCGGGAAGAGGGGCGGGGCTGATGCTCGGGGACGTGAGCTCCGGCCACATGGCGGCCAGGGTCCCCAGGCGCAATCCAGCTTGTCTCCTGGGAAGCAACCCACAGTCTTCACGCTCCCTCGGAAGACTGTTTCGGGGCGGCTGGACCCCCACGTGCTGCCCTCTTTGGGCTTAGCGTCGGCGAGCAGGTACAGCCAATCCCACCCCCGGGCAGGGGCCGCCAGGGCGTGGCTAGACCCAAGCCCGGGCCAGGAAGAGGGGCGGGGCTGACGCTCGGGGACATGATCCCGGCCTCATGGCGTCCAGGGTCCCCAGGCGCAATCCAGCTTGTCTCCTGGGAAGCACCCACAGTCTTCACGCTCCCTCAGAAGACTGTTTCGGGGCGGCTGGACCCCCGCGTGCGCGGCCCTCTTTGGGCTTAGCTTCGGCAAGCAGGTCCAGCCGATCCCACCCTCGGGCTGGGGCCGCCAGGGGCGTGGCTAGACCCAAGCCCGGGCCGGGAAGAGGGGCGCAGCTGACGCTCTTGGACGTGAGCCCCGGCCACATGGCGGCCAGGGTCCCCAGGCGCAATCCAGCTTGTCTCCTGGGAAGCAACCCACAGTCTTCACGCTCCCTCGGAAGACTGTTTCGGGGAGGCTGGACTCCCACGCGCGGCCCTCTTTGGGCTTAGTGTCGGCAAGCAGGTACAGCCTATCCCACCCCCGGGCTTGGGCCGCAAGGGGCATGGATAGACCCGAGCCTGGGCCGGGAAGAGGTTCGGGGCTGATGCTCGGGGACATGACCCCCGGCCACATGGCAGCCAGTGTCCCCAGGCGCAATCCAGCTTGTCTCCTGGGAAGCAACCCACATTCTTCACGCTCCCTCGGAAGACTGTTTCGGGGCGGCTGGACCCCCATGCGCGGCCCTCTTTGGGCTTAGCGTGGGCCAGCAGGTCCAGCCGATCCCACCCCCAGGCTGGGGCCGCCAGGGGCGTGGCTAGACCTATACGCGGGCGGGAATATGGGCGGGGCTGACGCTGAGGGACGTGAGCCCCGGCCACAAGGCGGCCGGGGTCCCCAGGCGCAATCCAGCTTGTCTCCTGGGAAGCAACCCACAGTCTTCATACTCCCTCGAAAGACAGTTTCGGGGCGGCTGGACCCCCACACGCGCGGCCCACTTTGGGCTTAGCATGGGCCAGCAGGTCCAGCCGATCCCACCCCCGGGCTGGGGCCGCCAGGGTCATGGATAGACTCAAGCCCGGGAGGGGAAGAGGGGCGGGGCTGACGCTTGGGCACATGAGTCCCGGCCAAATGGCGGCCAGGGTCCCCAGGCGCAATCCAGCTTGTCTCCTGGGAAGCAACCCACAGTCTTCACGCTCCCTCGGAAGACTGTTTCGGGGCGGCTGGACCCCCATGCGCGGCCCTCTTTGGGCTTAGCATGGGCCAGCAGGTCCAGCCGATCCCACCCCCGGGCTGGGGCCGCCAGGGGCGTGGCTAGAACCAAGCCTGGGCCGGGAAGAGGTGCGGGGCTGATGCTCGGGCACGAAAGCCCCGGCCAAATGGAGGCCGGGGTACCCAGGCGCAATCCAGCTTGTCTCCTGGGAAGCAACCCACAGTCTTCACGCTCCCTCGGAAGACTGTTTCGGGGTGGGTGGACCCCCATGCGCGGCCCTCTTTGGGCTTAGCGTCGGCAAGCAGGTACAGCCGATCCCACCCCCGGGCTGGGGCCGCCAGGGGCGTGGCTAGACCCAAGCCCGGGCCAGGAAGAGGGGCGGGGCTGATGCTCGGGGACGTGACCCCCGGCCACATGGCGGCCGGGGTCCCCAGGCGCAATCCAGCTTGTCTCCTGGGAAGCAACCCACAGTCTTCACGCTGCCTCGGAAGACTGTTTCATGGCGGCTGGACCCCCACGCGCAGCCCTCTTTGGGCTTAGCATGGGCTAGCAGGTCCAGCCGATCCCACCCCCGGGCTGGGGCCACCAGGGGCGTGGCTAGACCCAAGCCCGGGCCGGGAAGAGGGGCGGGGCTGATGCTTGGGGACATGAGCCCCGGCCACATGGCGGCCAGGGTCCCCAGGCGCAATCCAGCTTGTCTCCTGGGAAGCAACCCACAGTCTTCACGCTCCCTCAGAAGACTGTTTTGGGGCGACTGGACCCCACGCGCGGCCCTCTTTGGGCTTAGTGTCGGCGAGCAGGTACAACCGATCCCACCCCCGGGCTGGGGCCGCCAGGGGCGTGGCTAGACCCAAGCCCGGGCCAGGAAGAGGGGCGGGGCTGATGCTCGGGGACGTGACCCCCGGCCACATGGCGGCCAGGGTCCCCAGGCGCAATCCAGCTTGTCTCCTGGGAAGCAACCCACAGTCTTCATGCTCCCTCGAAAGAGTTTCGGGGCGGCTGGACTCCCACGCGCGTCCCTCTTTGCGCTTATCATGGGCGAGGAGGTACAGCCGATCCCACCCCCTGGGCTGGGGCCGCCAGGGGCATGGATAGACCCAAGCCCGGGCCGGGAAGAGGGGCGGGGCTGACGCTTGGGGACATGATCCCGGCCACATGGCGGCCGGGGTCCCCAGGCGCAATCCAGCTTGTCTCCTGGGAAGCAACCCACAGTCATCACGCTCCCTCGGAAGACTGTTTCGGTACGGCTGGAACCCCATGTGCGGCCCTCTTTGGGCTTAGCTTCGGCAAGAAGGTCCAGCCGATCCCACCCCCGGGCTGGGGCCGCCAGGGGCGTGGCTAGACCCAAGCCCGGGCCGGGAAGAGGGGCGGGGCTGATGCTAGGGGACATGACCCCCGGCCAAATGGCAGCCAGGATCCCCAGGCGCAATCCAGCTTGTCTCCTGGGAAGCAACCCACAGTCTTCACGCTCCCTCGGAAGACTGTTTTGGGGCGGCTGGACCCCCATGTGCGGCCCTCTTTGGGCTTAGCATGGGCCAGCAGGTACAGCCGATCCCACACCCGGGCTGGGGCCGCAAGGGGCATAGATAGACCCATGCCTGGGCCGGGAAGAGGGGTGGGGCTGACGCTCGGGGACATGAGCCCCGGACACATGGCGGCCGGGGTCCCCAGGCGCAATCCAGCTTGTCTCCTGGGAAGCAACCCACAGTCTTCACGCTCCCTCGGAAGACTGTTTCGGGGCGGCTGGACCCCCATGCGCGGCCCTCTGGGCTTAGCGTCGGCAAGCAGGTCCAGCCGATCCCACCCCCGGGCTGGGGCCGTCAGGGGCATGGCTAGACCCAAGCCCTGGCCGGGAAGAGGGCGGGGCTGACGCTCGGGAACGTGTGCCACGGTCACAAGGCCGCCAGGGTCCCCAGGCGCAATCCAGCTTCTCTCTTGGGAAGCAACCCTCAGTCTTCACGCTCCCTCAGAAGACTGTTTAGGGGCGGCTGGACACCCACGTGCTGCCCTGTTTGGGCTTAGCGTCTGCGAGCAGGTCCAGCCAATCCCACCCCCGGGCTGGGGCCGCCAGGGGCGTGGCTAGACCCAAGCCCGGGCCGGGAAGAGGGGCGGGGCTGACGCTCTTGGACGTGAGCCCCAGCCACATGGAGGCCAGGGTCCTCAGGCGCAATCCAGCTTGTCTCCTGGGAAGCAACCCACAGTCTTCACGCTCCCTCAGAAGACTGTTTCGGGGAGGGTGCACCCCCATGCGCGGCCCTCTTTGGGCTTAGCTTCGGCCAGGAGGTCCATCTGATCCCACCCCCAAACTGGGGCCGCCAGGGGCGTGGCTAGACCCAAGCCCGGGCCGGGAAGAGGGGCAGGGCTGACGCTCGGGGACGTGAGCCCCAGCCACATGGCGGCCAGGGTCCCCAGGCGCAATCCAGCTTGTCTCCTGGGAAGCAACCCACAGTCTTCACGCTCCCTCAGAAGACTGTTTCATGGCGGCTGGACCCCCACGCGCGGCCCTCTTAGGGCTTAGCGTCGGCAAGCAGGTCCAGCCGATCCCACCCCCGGGCTGGGGCCGCCAGGGGCGTGGCTAGACCGAAGCCCGGGCCGGGAAGAGGGGCGGGGCTGACGCTCGGGGACGTGAGCCCCGGCCACATGGAGGCCAGGGTCCTCAGGCGCAATCCAGCTTGTCTCTTTGGAAGCAACCCACAGTCTACACGCTCCCTCGGAAAACAGTTTCATTGCGATTGGACCCCAACGCGCGTCCCTCTTAGGGCTTACTGTTGGCGAGCAGGTCCAGCTGATCCCACCCCCGGGCTGAGGCCGTTACGGGCATGGATAGACCCAAGCAAGGGCCTGGAAGAGGGCGGGGCTGACGCTCGGGGACGTGAGCCCTGGCCACATGGCGGCCGGGGTCCCACGCATAATCCAGCTTGTCTCCTGGGAAGCAACCCACAGTCTTCACGCTCCCTCGGAAGATTGTTTTGGGGCGGCTGGACACCCATGCGCGGCCCTCTTTGGGCTTAGTGTCGGCGAGCAGGTCCAGCCGATCCCACCCACGGGCTGTGGCCGCCAGGGGCGTGGCTAGACCCAAGCCCGGGCCGGGAAGAGGGGCGGGGCTGACGCTCTTGGACGTGAGCCCCAGCCACATGGAAGCCAGGGTCCTCAGGCGCAATCCAGCTTGTCTCCTGGGAAGCAACCCACAGTCTTCATGCTCCCTCAGAAGACTGTTTCGGGGAGGGTGCACCACCATGCGCGGCCCTCTTAGGGCTTAGCATCGGCCAGCAGGTCCAGCTGATCCCACCCCTGGGCTGGGGCCGCCAGGGGCGTGGCTAGACCCAAGCCCGGGCCGGGAAGAGGGGCAGGGCTGACGCTCTTGGACGTGAGCCCCGGCCACATGGAGGCCGGGGTCCCCAGGCGCAATCCAGCTTGTCTCCTGGGAAGCAACCCACAGTCTTCACGCTCCCTCAGAAGACTGTTACAGGGCGGCTGGACCCCCACGCGCGGCCCTCTTTGGGCTTAGCGTCGGCGAGCAGGTCCATCTGATCCCACCCCCAAACTGGGGCCGCCAGGGGCGTGGCTAGACCCAAGCCCGGGCCGGGAAGAGGGGCAGGGCAGACGCTCTTGGACGTGAGCCCCGGCCACATGGCGGCCAGGGTCCCCAGGCGCAATCCAGCTTGTCTCCTGGGAAGCAACCCACAGTCTTCACGCTCCCTCAGAAGACTGTTTCGGGGCGGCTGGACCCCCATGCGCGGCCCTCTTTGGGCTGAGCATCGGCCAGCAGGTCCAGCGGATCCCACACCCGGGCTGGGGCCGCCAGGGGCGTGGCTAGACCCAAGCCCGGGCCGGGAAGAAGGGCGGGGCTGACGCTCGGGGACGTGAGCCCCGGCCACATGGAGGCCAGGGTCCTCAGGCGCAATCCAGCTTGTCTCTTGGGAAGCAACCCACAGTCTACACGCTCCCTCGGAAGACTGTTTCGGGGAGGGTGCACCCCCATGTGCGGCCCTCTTTGGGCTTAGCGTGGGCGAGCAGGTACAGCTGATCCCACCCCCAGGCTGGGGCCGTCAGGGGCGTGGCTAGACCCAAGCCCGGGCCGGGAAGAGGGGCGGGGCTGACGCTCTTGGACGTGAGCCCCCGGCCACATGGCGGCCGGGGTCCTCAGGCGCAATCCAGCTTGTCTCCTGGGAAGCAACCCACAGTCTTCACGCTCCCTCGGAAAACAATTTCATGGCTGTTGGACCCCCACATGCGGCCCTCTTAGGGCTTAGCGTCGCCGAGCAGGTCCAGCCGAACCCACCACCCGGGCTGGGGCCGCCAGGGGCGTGGCTAGACCCAAGCCCGGGCTGGGAAGAGGGGCGGGGCTGACGCTCGGGGACGTGAGCCCCGGCCACATGGCGGCCAGGGTCCCCAGGCGCAATCCAGCTTGTATCCTGGGAAGCAACCCACAGTCTTCACGCTCCCTCGGAAAACAGTTTCATTGCGGTTGGACCCCAACGCGCGTCCCTCTTAGGGCTTAGCGTGGGCGAGCAGGTCCAGCCGATCCCACCCCCGGGCTGGGGCCGTTAGGGGCATGGATAGACCCAAGCCCGGGCCTGGAAGAGGGCGGGGCTGACGCTCGGGGACGTGAGCCCCGGCCACATGGCGGCCGGTGTCCCCAGGCACAATCCAGCTTGTCTCCTGGGAAGCAACCCACAGTCTTCACGCTCCCTCAGAAGACTGTTTCGGGGATGTTGCACCCCCATGCGAGGCCCTCTTTGGGCTTAGAGTCGGCAAGCAGGTACAGAGTATCCCACCCCCGGGCTGGGGCCGCCAGGGGCGTGGCTAGACCCAAGCCCGGGCCAGGAAGAGGGGCGGGGCTGACGCTCGGGCACGTGAGCCCCGGCCACATGGCGGCCGGGGTCCCCAGGGGCATTCTAGCTTGTCTCCTGGGAAGAAACCCACAGTCTTCACGCTCCCTCGGAAGACTGTTTCTGGGCGGCTGGACCCCCATGCGCCACCCACTTTGGGCTTAGCATCGGCCAGCAGGTCCAGCGGATCCCACCCCCGGGCTGGTGCCGCCAGGGGCGTGGCTAGACCCAAGCCCGGGCTGGGAACAGGGACGGGGCTGACGCTCGGGGACGTGAGCCCCGGCCACATGGCGGCCAGGGTCCCCAGGCGCAATCCAGCTTGTATCCTGGGAAGCAACCCACAGTCTTCACGCTCCCTCGGAAAACAGTTTCATTGCGGTTGGACCCCAACGCGCGTCCCTCTTAGGGCTTAGCGTCGCCGAGCAGGTCCAGCCGATCCCACCCCCGGGCTGGGGCCGTTAGGGGCATGGATAGACCCAAGCCCGGGCCTGGAAGAGGGCGGGGCTGACGCTCGGGGACGTGAGCCCCGGCCACATGGCGGCCGGGGTCCCCAGGCGCAATCCAGCTTGTCTCCTGGGAAGCAACCCACAGTCTTCACGCTCCCTCGGAAGACTGTTTTGGTGCGGCTGGACCCCCACGCGCCGCCCTCTTTGGGCTTAGCGTGGGCGAGCAGGTCCAGCCGATCCCACCCCCGGGCTGGGGCCGCCAGGGGCGTGGCTAGACCCAAGCCCGGGTCTGGAAGAGGGCGGGGCTGATGCTCTTGGACGTGAGCCCCGGCCACATGGCGGCCGGGGTCCACAGGCGCAATCCAGCTTGTCTCCTGGAAAGCAACCCACAGTCTTCACGCTCCCTCAGAAGACTGTTTTGGTGCGGCTGGACCCCCACTTGCGGCCCTCTTTGGCCTTAGTGTCGGCGAGCAGGTCCAGCCGATCCCACACCAGGGCTGGGGCCGTCAGGGGCGTGGCTAGACCCAAGCCCGGGCCGGGAAGAGGGGCGGGGCTGACGCTCGAGGACGTGAGCCCCGGCCACATGGAGGCCAGGGTCCTCAGGCGCAATCCAGCTTGTCTCTTGGGAAGCAACCCACAGTCTTCACGCTCCCTCGGAAGACTGTTTCATGGCGGCTGGACCCCCATGCGGGGCCCTCTTTGGGCTTAGCATCGGCCAGCAGGTCCAGTGGATCCCACCCCCGGGCTGGGTCCGCCAGGGGCGTGGCTGGACCCCCACGTGCTGCCTTCTTAGGGCTTAGCGTGGGCGAGCAGGTCCAGCTTATCCCACCCCCAGGCTGGGGCCGTCAGGGGCGTGGCTAGACCCAAGCCCGGGCCGGGAATAGGGGCGGGGCTGACGCTCGGGGATGTGAGCCCCGGCCACATGGCGGCCGGGGTCCCAGGCGCAATCCAGCTTGTCTCCTGGGAAGCAACCCACAGTCTTCATGCTCCCTCAGAAGACTGTTTCGGGGATGGTGCACCCCCATGCGCGGCCCACTTTGGGCTTAGCGTCGGCCAGCAGGTCCAGCCGATCCCACCCCCGGGCTGGGGCCGCCAGGGGCGTGGCTAGACCCAAGCCCGGGCCAGGAAGAGGGGCGGGGCTGACGCTCGGGCACGTGAGCCCTGGCCACATGGAGGCCAGGGTCCCCAGGCGCAATCCAGCTTGTCTTCTGGGAAGCAACCCACAGTATTCATGCTCCCTCGGAAGACTGTTTCGGGACGGCAGGACCCCCATGTGCGGCCCTCTTTGCGCTTAGTGTGGGCGAGCAGGTCCAGCCGATCCCACCCCCGGGCTGGGGCCGCCAGGGGCGTGGCTAGACCCAAGCCCGGGCTGGAAAGAGGGGCGGGGCTGACGCTCTAGGACGTGAGCCCCGGCCACATGGCGGCCGGGGTCCCCAGGCGCAATCCAGCTTGTCTCCTGGGAAGCAACCCACAGTCTTCACGCTCCCTCAGAAGACTGTTTCGGGGATGTTGCACCCCCATGCGCGGCCCTCTTTGGGCTTAGAGTCGGCAAGCAGGTACAGAGTATCCCACCCCCGGGCTGGGGCCGCCAGGGGCGTGGCTAGACCCAAGCCCGGGCCAGGAAGAGGGGCGGGGCTGACGCTCGGGCACGTGAGCCCCGGCCACATGGCGGCCGGGGTCCCCAGGGGCATTCTAGCTTGTCTCCTGGGAAGAAACCCACAGTCTTCACGCTCCCTCGGAAGACTGTTTCTGGGCGGCTGGACCCCCATGCGCCACCCACTTTGGGCTTAGCATCGGCCAGCAGGTCCAGCGGATCCCACCCCCGGGCTGGTGCCGCCAGGGGCGTGGCTAGACCCAAGCCCGGGCTGGGAACAGGGACGGGGCTGACGCTCGGGGACGTGAGCCCCGGCCACATGGCGGCCAGGGTCCCCAGGCGCAATCCAGCTTGTATCCTGGGAAGCAACCCACAGTCTTCACGCTCCCTCGGAAAACAGTTTCATTGCGGTTGGACCCCAACGCGCGTCCCTCTTAGGGCTTAGCGTGGGCGAGCAGGTCCAGCCGATCCCACCCCCGGGCTGGGGCCGTTAGGGGCATGGATAGACCCAAGCCCGGGCCTGGAAGAGGGCGGGGCTGACGCTCGGGGACGTGAGCCCCGGCCACATGGCGGCCGGGGTCCCCAGGCGCAATCCAGCTTGTCTCCTGGGAAGCAACCCACAGTCTTCACGCTCCCTCGGAAGACTGTTTTGGTGCGGCTGGACCCCCACGCGCCGCCCTCTTTGGGCTTAGCGTGGGCGAGCAGGTCCAGCCGATCCCACCCCCGGGCTGGGGCCGCCAGGGGCGTGGCTAGACCCAAGCCCGGGTCTGGAAGAGGGCGGGGCTGATGCTCTTGGACGTGAGCCCCGGCCACATGGCGGCCGGGGTCCACAGGCGCAATCCAGCTTGTCTCCTGGAAAGCAACCCACAGTCTTCACGCTCCCTCAGAAGACTGTTTTGGTGCGGCTGGACCCCCACTTGCGGCCCTCTTTGGCCTTAGTGTCGGCGAGCAGGTCCAGCCGATCCCACACCCGGGCTGGGGCCGTCAGGGGCGTGGCTAGACCCAAGCCCGGGCCGGGAAGAGGGGCGGGGCTGACGCTTGGGGACGTGAGCCCCGGCCACATGGAGGCCAGGGTCCTCAGGCGCAATCCAGCTTGTCTCTTGGGAAGCAACCCACAGTCTTCACGCTCCCTCGGAAGACTGTTTCGGTGTGGGTTGACCCCCATGCGGGGCCCTCTTTGGGCTTAGCATCGGCCAGCAGGTCCAGTGGATCCCACCCCCGGGCTGGGTCCGCCAGGGGCGTGGCTGGACCCCCACGTGCTGCCTTCTTAGGGCTTAGCGTGGGCGAGCAGGTCCAGCTTATCCCACCCCCAGGCTGGGGCCGTCAGGGGCGTGGCTAGACCCAAGCCCGGGCCGGGAATAGGGGCGGGGCTGACGCTCGGGGATGTGAGCCCCGGCCACATGGCGGCCGGGGTCCCAGGCGCAATCCAGCTTGTCTCCTGGGAAGCAACCCACAGTCTTCATGCTCCATCAGAAGACTGTTTCGGGGATGGTGCACCCCCATGCGCGGCCCACTTTGGGCTTAGCGTCGGCCAGCAGGTCCAGCCGATCCCACCCCCGGGCTGGGGCCGCCAGGGGCGTGGCTAGACCCAAGCCCGGGCCAGGAAGAGGGGCGGGGCTGACGCTCGGGCACGTGAGCCCTGGCCACATGGAGGCCAGGGTCCCCAGGCGCAATCCAGCTTGTCTTCTGGGAAGCAACCCACAGTATTCATGCTCCCTCGGAAGACTGTTTCGGGACGGCAGGACCCCCATGTGCGGCCCTCTTTGCGCTTAGTGTGGGCGAGCAGGTCCAGCCGATCCCACCCCCGGGCTGGGGCCGCCAGGGGCGTGGCTAGACCCAAGCCCGGGCTGGAAAGAGGGGCGGGGCTGACGCTCTAGGACGTGAGCCCCGGCCACATGGCGGCCGGGGTCCCCAGGCGCAATCCAGCTTGTCTCCTGGGACGCAACCCACAGTCTTCACGCTCCCTCAGAAGACTGTTTCGGGGATGTTGCACCCCCATGCGCGGCCCTCTTTGGGCTTAGAGTCAGCAAGCAGGTACAGAGTATCCCACCCCCGGGCTGGGGCCGCCAGGGGCGTGGCTAGACCCAAGCCCGGGCCAGGAAGAGGGGCGGGGCTGACGCTCGGGCACGTGAGCCCCGGCCACATGGCGGCCGGGGTCCCCAGGGGCATTCTAGCTTGTCTCCTGGGAAGAAACCCACAGTCTTCACGCTCCCTCGGAAGACTGTTTCTGGGCGGCTGGACCCCCATGCGCCACCCACTTTGGGCTTAGCATCGGCCAGCAGGTCCAGCGGATCCCACCCCCGGGCTGGTGCCGCCAGGGGCGTGGCTAGACCCAAGCCCGGGCTGGGAACAGGGACGGGGCTGACGCTCGGGGACGTGAGCCCCGGCCACATGGCGGCCAGGGTCCCCAGGCGCAATCCAGCTTGTATCCTGGGAAGCAACCCACAGTCTTCACGCTCCCTCGGAAAACAGTTTCATTGCGGTTGGACCCCAACGCGCGTCCCTCTTAGGGCTTAGCGTCGCCGAGCAGGTCCAGCCGATCCCACCCCCGGGCTGGGGCCGTTAGGGGCATGGATAGACCCAAGCCCGGGCCTGGAAGAGGGCGGGGCTGACGCTCGGGGACGTGAGCCCCGGCCACATGGCGGCCGGGGTCCCCAGGCGCAATCCAGCTTGTCTCCTGGGAAGCAACCCACAGTCTTCACGCTCCCTCAGAAGACTGTTTTGGTGCGGCTGGACCCCCACGCGCCGCCCTCTTTGGGCTTAGCGTGGGCGAGCAGGTCCAGCCGATCCCACCCCCGGGCTGGGGCCGCCAGGGGCGTGGCTAGACCCAAGCCCGGGTCTGGAAGAGGGCGGGGCTGATGCTCTTGGACGTGAGCCCCGGCCACATGGCGGCCGGGGTCCACAGGCGCAATCCAGCTTGTCTCCTGGAAAGCAACCCACAGTCTTCACGCTCCCTCAGAAGACTGTTTTGGTGCGGCTGGACCCCCACTTGCGGCCCTCTTTGGCCTTAGTGTCGGCGAGCAGGTCCAGCCGATCCCACCCCCGGGCTGGGGCCGTCAGGGGCGTGGCTAGACCCAAGCCCGGGCCGGGAAGAGGGGCGGGGCTGACGCTTGGGGACGTGAGCCCCGGCCACATGGAGGCCAGGGTCCTCAGGCGCAATCCAGCTTGTCTCTTGGGAAGCAACCCACAGTCTTCACGCTCCCTCGGAAGACTGTTTCGGTGTGGGTGCACCCCCATGTGCGGCCCTCTTTGGTCTTAGCGTGGGCGAGCAGGTACAGCTGATCCCACCCCCGGGCTGGGGCCGCCAGGGGCGTGGCTGGACCCCCACGTGCTGCCTTCTTAGGGCTTAGCGTGGGCGAGCAGGTCCAGCTTATCCCACCCCCAGGCTGGGGCCGTCAGGGGCGTGGCTAGACCCAAGCCCGGGCCGGGAATAGGGGCGGGGCTGACGCTCGGGGATGTGAGCCCCGGCCACATGGCGGCCGGGGTCCCAGGCGCAATCCAGCTTGTCTCCTGGGAAGCAACCCACAGTCTTCATGCTCCCTCAGAAGACTGTTTCGGGGATGGTGCACCCCCATGCGCGGCCCACTTTGGGCTTAGCGTCGGCCAGCAGGTCCAGCCGATCCCACCCCCGGGCTGGGGCCGCCAGGGGCGTGGCTAGACCCAAGCCCGGGCCAGGAAGAGGGGCGGGGCTGACGCTCGGGCACGTGAGCCCTGGCCACATGGAGGCCAGGGTCCCCAGGCGCAATCCAGCTTGTCTTCTGGGAAGCAACCCACAGTATTCATGCTCCCTCGGAAGACTGTTTCTGGGTGGCTGGACCCCCATGCGCGGCCCTCTTTGGGCTTAGTGTGGGCGAGCAGGTCCAGCCGATCCCACCCCCGGGCTGGGGCCGCCAGGGGCGTGGCTAGACCCAAGCCCGGGCTGGAAAGAGGGGCGGGGCTGACGCTCTAGGACGTGAGCCCCGGCCACATGGCGGCCGGGGTCCCCAGGCGCAATCCAGCTTGTCTCCTGGGACGCAACCCACAGTCTTCACGCTCCCTCAGAAGACTGTTTCGGGGATGTTGCACCCCCATGCGCGGCCCTCTTTGGGCTTAGAGTCAGCAAGCAGGTACAGAGTATCCCACCCCCGGGCTGGGGCCGCCAGGGGCGTGGCTAGACCCAAGCCCGGGCCAGGAAGAGGGGCGGGGCTGACGCTCGGGCACGTGAGCCCCGGCCACATGGCGGCCGGGGTCCCCAGGGGCATTCTAGCTTGTCTCCTGGGAAGAAACCCACAGTCTTCACGCTCCCTCGGAAGACTGTTTCTGGGCGGCTGGACCCCCATGCGCCACCCACTTTGGGCTTAGCATCGGCCAGCAGGTCCAGCGGATCCCACCCCCGGGCTGGTGCCGCCAGGGGCGTGGCTAGACCCAAGCCCGGGCTGGGAACAGGGACGGGGCTGACGCTCGGGGACGTGAGCCCCGGCCACATGGCGGCCAGGGTCCCCAGGCGCAATCCAGCTTGTATCCTGGGAAGCAACCCACAGTCTTCACGCTCCCTCGGAAAACAGTTTCATTGCGGTTGGACCCCAACGCGCGTCCCTCTTAGGGCTTAGCGTCGCCGAGCAGGTCCAGCCGATCCCACCCCCGGGCTGGGGCCGTTAGGGGCATGGATAGACCCAAGCCCGGGCCTGGAAGAGGGCGGGGCTGACGCTCGGGGACGTGAGCCCCGGCCACATGGCGGCCGGGGTCCCCAGGCGCAATCCAGCTTGTCTCCTGGGAAGCAACCCACAGTCTTCACGCTCCCTCAGAAGACTGTTTTGGTGCGGCTGGACCCCCACGCGCCGCCCTCTTTGGGCTTAGCGTGGGCGAGCAGGTCCAGCCGATCCCACCCCCGGGCTGGGGCCGCCAGGGGCGTGGCTAGACCCAAGCCCGGGTCTGGAAGAGGGCGGGGCTGATGCTCTTGGACGTGAGCCCCGGCCACATGGCGGCCGGGGTCCACAGGCGCAATCCAGCTTGTCTCCTGGAAAGCAACCCACAGTCTTCACGCTCCCTCAGAAGACTGTTTTGGTGCGGCTGGACCCCCACTTGCGGCCCTCTTTGGCCTTAGTGTCGGCGAGCAGGTCCAGCCGATCCCACCCCCGGGCTGGGGCCGTCAGGGGCGTGGCTAGACCCAAGCCCGGGCCGGGAAGAGGGGCGGGGCTGACGCTTGGGGACGTGAGCCCCGGCCACATGGAGGCCAGGGTCCTCAGGCGCAATCCAGCTTGTCTCTTGGGAAGCAACCCACAGTCTTCACGCTCCCTCGGAAGACTGTTTCGGTGTGGGTGCACCCCCATGTGCGGCCCTCTTTGGTCTTAGCGTGGGCGAGCAGGTACAGCTGATCCCACCCCCGGGCTGGGGCCGCCAGGGGCGTGGCTAGTCCCAAGCCCGGGCCGGGAAGAGGGGCGGGGCTGACGCTCGGGGACGTGAGCCCCGGCCACATGGCGGCCGGGTTCCCCAGGTGCATTCCAGCTTGTCTCCTGGGAAGCAACCCACAGTCTTCACGCTCCCTCGGAAGACTGTTTCATGGCGGCTGGACCCCCACATGCGGCCCTCTTAGGGCTTAGCGTCGCCGAGCAGGTCCAGCCGATCCCACCCCCAAACTGGGGCCGCCAGGGGCGTGGCTAGAACCAAGCCCGGGCTGGGAAGAGGGGCGGAGCTGACGCTTGGGGACATGAGCCCCGGCCACATGGCGGCCAGGGTCCCCAGGCGCAATCCAGATTGTCTCCTGGGAAGCAACCCACAGTCCTCACGCTCCCTCGGAAGACTGTTTCGGGGAGCTTGCACCCGAATTCGCGGCCCTCTTTGGGCTTAGCGTCGCCGAGCAGGTCCAGCGGATCCCACCCCCGGGCTGGGGCCGCCAGGGGCGTGGCTAGATGCAAGCCCGGGCCGGGAAGATGGGCGGGGCTGATGCTGGGGGACGTGAGCCCCGGCCACATGGCGACCAGGGTCCCCAGGTGCAATCCAGCTTGTCTCCTGGGAAGCAACCCACAGTCTTCACGCTCCCTCGGTAGACTGTTTTGGGGCGGCTGGACCCCCACCCGCGGCCCTCTTTGGGCTTAGCGTCGGCGAGCAGTTCCAGCCAATCCCACCCCCGGGCTGGGGCCGCCAGGGGCGTGGCTAGACCCAAGCCCGGGCCGGGAAGAGGGGCGGGGCTGACGCTCGGGGACGTGAGCCCCGGCCACATGGCGGCCGGGGTCCCCAGGCGCAATCCAGCTTGTCTCCTGGGAAGCAACCCACAGTCTTCACGCTCCCTCAGAAGACTGTTTCGTTGAGGGTGTACCCCCATGTGCGGCCCTCTTTGGGCTTAGCATCGGCCAGCAGTTCCAGCGGATCCCACCCCAGGGCTGGGGCAGCCAGGGGCGTGGCTAGACCCAAGCCCTGGCCAGGAAGAGGGACGGGGCTGACGCTCGGGGACGTGAGCACCGGCCACATGGCGGTCGGGGTCCCCAGGTGCAATCCACCTTGTCTCCTGGGAAGCAACCCACAGTCTTCACGCTCCCTCGGAAAACAGTTTCATTGCGGTTGGACCCCCATGCGCGGCCCTCTTAGGGCTTAGCGTCGCCGAGCAGGTCCAGCCGATCCCACCCCCAAACTGGGGCCGCCAGGGGCGTGGCTAGACCCAAGCCCGGGCCGGGAAGAGGGCGGGGCTGACGCTCGGGGACGTGAGCCCCGGCCACATGGAGGCCGGGGTCCCCAGGCGCAATCCAGCTTGCCTCCTGGGAAGCAACCCACAGTCTTCACGCTCCCTCAGAAGACTGTTTCGGGGAGGGTGCACCCCCATGCGCGGAACTCTTTGGGCTTAGCGTCGGCAAGCAGGTACAGCCGATCCCACCCCTGGGCTGGCGCCGCCAGGGGCGTGGCTAGACCCAAGCCCGGGCCGGGAAGAGGGTCGGGGCTGACGCTCGGGGACGTGAGCCCCGGCCACATGGCGGCCGGGGTCCCCAGGTGCAATCCAGCTTGTCTCTTGGGAAGCAACCCACAGTCTTCACGCTCCCTTGGAAGACTGCTTTGGGGCGGCTGGACCCCCACGCGGGGCCCTCTTTGGGCTTAGCATGGGCGAGCAGGTACAGCCGATCCCACCCCCGGGCTGGGGACGTCAGGGGCGTGGCTAGACCCAAGCCCGGGCCGGGAAGAGGGGCGAGGCTGACGCTCGGGGACGTGAGCCCCGGCCACATGGCGGTCGGGGTCCCCAGGCGCAATCAAGCTTGTCTCCTGGGAAGCAACCCACAGTCTTCACGCTCCCTCAGAAGAATGTTTCGGGGAGGGTACACCCCCATGTGCGGCCCTCTTTGGGCTTAGCGTCGGCAAGCAGGTACAGAGGATCCCACCCCCGGGCTGGGGCCGCCAG
Source organism: Ochotona curzoniae (assembly GCF_017591425.1). Lineage (NCBI taxonomy): Eukaryota > Metazoa > Chordata > Mammalia > Lagomorpha > Ochotonidae > Ochotona > Ochotona curzoniae. The sequence continues at coordinate 304,571 of NW_024465121.1, read as the reverse complement.
GGGCGTGGCTAGACCAAAGCCCGGGCCAGGAAGAGGGGCGGGGCTGACGCTCTTGGACGTGAGCCCTGGCCACATGGCGGCCAGGGTCCCCAGGCGCAATCCAGCTTGTCTCTTGGGAAGCAACCCACAGTCTTCACGCTCCCTCAGAAGACTGTTTCGGGGATGGTGCACCCCCATGCGCGGCCCTCTTTGGGCTTAGCGTCGGCAAGCAGGTCCAGCCGATCCCACCCCCGGGCTGGGGCCGCCAGGGGCGTGGCTAGACCCAAGCCCGGGCCAGGAAGAGGGGCGGGGCTGACGCTCTTGGACGTGAGCCCTGGCCACATGGAGGCCAGCGTCCCCAGGCGCAATCCAGCTTGTCTTCTGGGAAGCAACCCACAGTCTTCATGCTCCCTCAGAAGACTGTTTCGGGACGGCAGGACCCCCATGCGCGGCCCTCTTTGGGCTTAGTGTGGGCGAGCAGGTCCAGCCGATCCCACCCCCGGGCTGGGGCCGCCAGGGGCGTGGCTAGACCCAAGCCCGGGCTGGAAAGAGGGGCGGGGCTGACGCTCTTGGACGTGAGCACCCGGACACATGGCGGCCGGTGTCCCCAGGTGCAATCCAGCTTGTCTCCTGGGAAGCAACCCACAGTCTTCACGCTCCCTCGGAAAACAATTTCATGGCTGTTGGACCCCCACATGCGGCCCTCTTAGGGCTTAGCGTCGCCGAGCAGGTCCAGCTGAACCCACCCCCGGGCTGGGGCCGCCAGGGGCGTGGCTAGACCCAAGCCCGGGCCGGGAAGAGGGGCGGGGCTGACGCTCGGGGACGTGAGCCCCGGCCACATGGCGGCTGGGGTCCCCAGGCGCAATCCAGCTTGTCTCTTGGGAAGCAACCCACAGTCTTCACGCTCCCTCAGAAGACTGTTTCGGGGCGGCTGGACCACCATGCGCCACCCTCTTTGGGCTTAGCATCGGCCAGCAGGTCCAGCGGATCCCACCCCCGGGCTGGGGCCGCCAGGGGCTTGGCTAGACCCAAGCCCGGGCCGGGAAGAGGGGCGGGGCTGACGCTCTGGGACGTGAGCCCCGGCCACATGGCGGCCGGGGTCCCCAGGGGCATTCCAGCTTGTCTCCTGGGAAGCAACCCACAGACTTCACGCTCCCTCAGAAGACTGTTTCGGGCGGCTGGACCACCATGCGCCACCCTCTTTGGGCTTAGCATCGGCAAGCAGGTCCAGCGGATCCCACCCCCGGGCTGGGGCCGCCAGGGGCGTGGCTAGACCCAAGCCCGGGCCGGGAAGAGGGCGGGGCTGACGCTCGGGGACGTGAGCCCCCGGACACATGGCGGCCGGGGTCCCCAGGTGCAATCCAGCTTGTCTCCTGGGAAGCAACCCACAGTCTTCACGCTCCCTCGGAAGACAGTTTCATGGCGGCTGGACCCGACTCGCCGCCCTCCTTGGGCTTAGCATGGGCGAGCAGGTCCAGCCAATCCCACCCCCAGGATGGGTCCGCCAGGGGCGTGGCTAGACCCAAGCCCGGGCCGGGAAGAGGGGCGGGGCTGACGCTCGGGGACGTGAGCCCCGGCCACATGGCGGCCAGGGTCCACAGGCGCAATCCAGCTTGTCTCCTGGGAAGCAACCCACAGTCTTCACACTCCCTCAGAAGACTGTTTTGGGGCGGCTGGACCCCCACGCGCGGCCCTCTTTGGGCTTAGCGTCGGCAAGCAGGTCCAGCGGATCCCACCCCAGGGCTGGGGCGCCAGGGGCGTGGCTAGACCCAAGCCCGGGCCGGAAAGAGGGGCGGGGCTGACGCTCTTGGACGTGAGCCCCCGGCCACATGACGGCCAGGGTCCCCAGGCGCAATCCAGCTTGTCTCCTGGGAAGCAACCCACAGTCTTCACGCTCCCTCGGAAGACTGTTTTGGGGTGGCTGGACCCCCACGAGCGGCCCTCTTTGGGCTTAGCGTGGGCAAGCAGGTCCAACCGATCCCACCCCCGGGCTGGGGCCGTCAGGGGCGTGGCTAGACCCAAGCGCGGGCTGGGAAGAGGGGCGGGGCTGACTTTTGGGGACGTGAGCCCCAGCCACATGGCGGCCGGTGTCCCCAGGCGCAATCCAGCTTGTCTCTTGGGAAGCAACCCACAGTCTTCACGCTCCCTCGGAATGTTGTTTCGGGGCGGCTGGACCCCCATGTGCGGCCCTCTTTGGGCTTAGCGTCGGCGAGCAGGTCCAGCCGATCCCACCCCCGGGCTGGGGCTGCCAGGGGCGTGGATAGACGCAAGCCCGGGCCGGGAAGAGGGGCGGGGCTGACGCTCGGGGACGTGAGCCCCGGCCACATGGCGGCCAGGGTCCCCAGGCGCAATCCATCTTGTCTCCTGGGAAGCAACCCACAGTCTTCACGCTCCCTCAGAAGACAGTTTTAGGGCGGCTGGACCCCCACGCGCCGCCCTCTTTGGGCTTAGCGTGGGCGAGCAGGTCCAGCCAATCCCACCCCCGGGCTGGGGCCGCCAGGGGCGTGGCTAGACCCAAGCCCAGGCCGGGAAGAGGGGCGGGGCTGACGCTCTTGGACGTGAGCCCCGGCCACATGGCGGCCGGGGTCCCCAGGCGCAATCCAGCTTGTCTCCTGGGAAGCAACCCACAGTCTTCACGCTCCCTCGGAAAACAGTTTCATTGCGGTTGGACCCCAACGCGCGTCCCTCTTAGGGCTTAGCGTGGGCGAGCAGGTCCAGCCGATCCCACCCCCGGGCTGGGGCCGTTAGGGGCATGGCTAGACCCAAGCCCGGGCCTGGAAGAGGGCGGGGCTGACGCTCGGGGACGTGAGCCCCGGCCACATGGAGGCCGGGGTCCCCAGGCGCAATCCAGCTTGTCTCCTGGGAAGCAACCCAAAGTCTTCACGCTCCCTCAGAAGACTGTTTCGGGGATGTTGCACCCCCATGCGCGGCCCTCTTTGGGCTTAGCGTCGGCAAGCAGGTACAGAGGATCCCACCCCCGGGCTGGGGCCGCCAGGGGCGTGGCTAGACCCAAGCCCGGGCCGGAAAGATGGGCGGGGCTGACGCTCTTGGACGTGAGCCCCCGGCCACATGGAGGCCAGGGTCCCCAGGTGCAATCCAGCTTGTCTCCTGGGAAGCAACCCACAGTCTTCACGCTCCCTCGGAAGACTGTTTTTGGGGCGGCTGGACCCCCACGAGCGGCCCTCTTTGGGCTTAGCGTGGGCAAGCAGGTCCAGCGGATCGCACCCCCGGGCTGGGGCTGCCAGGGGCGTGGCTAGACCCAAGCCCGGGCTGGGAAGAGGGGCGGGGCTGACTTTTCGGGACGTGAGCCCCGGCCACATGGCGGCCAAGGTCCCCAGGCGCAATCCAGCTTGTCTCTTGGGAAGCAACCCACAGTCTTCACGCTCCCTCAGAAGACTGTTTCGGGGCGGCTGGACCCCCATGTGCGGCCCTCTTTGGGCTTAGCGTCGCCGAGCAGGTCCAGCCGATCCCACCCCCGGGCTGGGGCCGCCAGGGGCGTGGCTAGACCCAAGCCCGGGCCGGGAAGTGGGCGGGGCTGACGCTCTTGGACGTGAGCCCCGGCCACATGGCGGCCGGGGTCCCCAGGCGCAATCCAGCTTGTCTCCTGGGAAGCAACCCACAGTCTTCACGCTCCCTCGGTAGACTGTTTTGGGGCATCTGGACCCCCACGCGCCGCCCTCTTTGGGCTTAGCGTGGGCGAGCAGGTCCAGCCGATCCCACCCCAGGGCTGGGGCCGCCAGGGGTGTGGCTAGACCCAAGCCCGGGTCGGGAGGAGGGGCGGGGCTGACGCTCTTGGACGTGAGCACCCGGACACATGGCGGCCGGGGTCCCCAGGCGCAATCCAGCTTGTCTCCTGGGAAGCAACCCACAGTCTTCACGCTTCCTCAGAAGACTGTTTCGGGGCGGCTGGACCCCCACGAGCGGCCCTCTTTGGGCTTAGCGTGGGCAAGCAGGTACAGCCGATCCCACCCCTGGGCTGGGGCTGCCAGGGGCGTGGCTAGACCCAAGCCCGGGCCGGAAAGAGTGGCGGGGCTGACGCTCTTGGACGTGAGCCCCCGGCCACATGGCGGCCAGGGTCCCCAGGCGCAATCCAGCTTGTCTCCTGGGAAGCAACCCACAGTCTTCACGCTCCCTCGGAAGACTGTTTCTGGGTGGCTGGACCCCCACGAGCGGCCCTCTTTGGGCTTAGCGTGGGCAAGCAGGTCCAACCGATACCACCCCCGGGCTGGGGCTGCCAGGGGCGTGGCTAGACCCAAGCCCGGGCTGGGAAGAGGAGCGGGGCTGACGCTCTGGTACGTGAGACTTGGCCACATGGCGGCCAGGGTCCCCAGGCGCAATCCAGCTTGTCTCTTGGGAAGCAACCCACAGTCTTCACGCTCCCTCAGAAGACTGTTTCGGGGCGGCTGGACCCCCATGTGCGGCCCTCTTTGGGCTTAGCGTCGGCAAGCAGGTCCAGCCAATCCCACCCCCGTGCTGGGGCCGTCAGGGGCGTGGATAGACCCAAGCCCGGGCCTGGAAGAGTGCGGGGCTGACGCTCAGGGACGTGAGCCCCGGCCACATGGCGGCCAGGGTCCCCAGGCGCAATCCAGCTTGTCTCCTGGGAAGCAACCCACAGTCTTCACGCTCCCTCGGAAGACTGTTTCTGGCTGGCTGGACCCCCACGCGCGGCCCTCTTTGGGCTTAGCGTGGGCGAGCAGGTCCAGCAGATCCCACGCCCGGGCGGGTGCCGCCAGGGGCGTGGCTAGACCCAAGCCCGGGCCAGGAAGAGGGGCGGGGCTGACGCTCGGGCACGTGAGCCCCGGCCACATGGTGGCCAGGGTCCCCAGGCGCAATCCAGCTTGTCTCCTGGGAAGCAACCCACAGTCTTCACGCTCCCTCACAAGACTGTTTCGGGGAGGGTGCACCCCCATGCGCGGCCCTCTTTGGGCTTAGTGTGGGCGAGCAGGTCCAGCCGATCCCACCCCCAAACTGGGGCCGCCAGGGGCGTGGCTAGACCCAAGCCCGGGCCGGAAAGAGGGGCGGGGCTGACGCTCGGGGACGTGAGCCCCGGCCACATGGCGGCCGGAGTCCCCAGGTGCAATCCAGCTTGTCTCCTGGGAAGCAACCCACAGTCTTCACGCTCCCTCAGAAGACTGTTTCGGGGCGGCTGGACCCCTACGTGCGGCCCTCTTTGGGCTTAGCGTGGGCGAGCAGGTACAGCTGATCCCACCCCCAGGCTGGGGCCGTCAGGGGCGTGGATAGACCCAAGCCCGGGCCGGGAAGAGGGGCGGGGCTGACGCTCGGGGACGTGAGCCCTGGCCACATGGCGGCCAGGGTCCCCAGGCGCAATCCAGCTTGTCTCCTGGGAAGCAACCCACAGTCTTCACGCTCCCTCGGAAGACTGTTTCTGGGTGGCTGGACCGCCTCGTGCGCGGCCCTCTTTGGGCTTAGCGTGAGCGAGCAGGTCCAGCCGATCCCACCCCCGGGCTGGGGCTGCCAGGGGCGTGGCTAGACCCAAGACATGGCCGGGAAGAGGGGCGGGGCTGACGCACTTGGACGTGAGCCCCGGCCACATGGCGGCTGGGGTCCCCAGGCGCAATCCAGCTTGTCTCTTGGGAAGCAACCCACAGTCTTCACGCTCCCTCAGAAAACTGTTTCGGGGAGGGTGCACCCCCATGTGCGGCCCTCTTTGGGCTTAGCATCGGCCAGCAGGTCCAGCGGATCCCACCCCTGGGCTGGGGCCGCCAGGGGCGTGGATAGACCCAAGCCCGGGCCGGAAAGAGGGGCGGGGCTGACGCTCGGGGACGTGAGCCCCGGCCACATGGCGGCTGGGGTCCCCAGGCGCAATCCAGCTTGTCTCCTGGGAAGCAACCCACAGTCTTCACGCTTCCTCAGAAGACTGTTTCGGGGCGGCTGGACCCCCACGAGCGGCCCTCTTTGGGCTTAGCGTGGGCAAGCAGGTACAGCTGATCCCACCCCTGGGCTGGGGCTGCCAGGGGCGTGGCTAGACCCAAGCCCGGGCCGGAAAGAGGGGCGGGGCTGACGCTCTTGGACGTGAGCCCCCGGCCACATGGCGGCCAGGGTCCCCAGGCGCAATCCAGCTTGTCTCCTGGGAAGCAACCCACAGTCTTCACGCTCCCTCGGAAGACTGTTTCTGGGTGGCTGGACCCCCACGAGCGGCCCATTTGGGCTTAGCGTGGGCAAGCAGGTCCAGCAGATCCCACGCCCGGGCGGGTGCCGCCAGGGGCGTGGCTAGACCCAAGCCCGGGCCAGGAAGAGGGGCGGGGCTGACGCTCGGGCACGTGAGCCCCGGCCACATGGCGGCCAGGGTCCCCAGGCGCAATCCAGCTTGTCTCCTGGGAAGCAACCCACAGTCTTCACGCTCCCTCAGAAGACTGTTTCGGGGAGGGTGCACCCCCATGCGCGGCCCTCTTTGGGCTTAGCATCGGCCAGCAGGTCCAGCGGATCCCACCCCCGGGCTGGGGCCGCCAGGGGCGTGGCTAGACCCAAGCCCGGGCTGGGAAGAGGGGCGGGGCTGACGCTCTTGGATGTGAGCCCCCGGCCACATGGCGGCCAGGGTCCCCAGGCGCAATCCAGCTTGTCTCCTGGGAAGCAACCCACAGTCTTCACGCTCCCTCACAAGACTGTTTCGGGGTGGCTGGACCCCCATGTGCGGCCCTCATTGGGCTTAGTGTGGGCGAGCAGGTCCAGCCGATCCCACCCCCAAACTGGGGCCGCCAGGGGCGTGGCTAGACCCAAGCCCGGGCCGGAAAGAGGGGCGGGGCTGACGCTCGGGGACGTGAGCCCCGGCCACATGGCGGCCGGGGTCCCCAGGCGCAATCCAGCTTGTCTCCTGGGAAGCAACCCACAATCTTCACGCTCCCTCAGAAGACTGTTTCGGGGCGGCTGGACCCCCATGTGCGGCCCTCATTGGGCTTAGCGTGGGCGAGCAGGTACAGCTGATCCCACCCCCAGGCTGGGGCCGTCAGGGGCGTGGCTAGACCCAAGCCCGGGCCGGGAAGAGGGGCGGGGCTGACGCTCTTGGACGTGAGCCCCGGCCACATGGCGGCTGGGGTCCCCAGGCGCAATCCAGCTTGTCTCTTGGGAAGCAACCCACAGTCTTCACGCTCCCTCAGAAGACTGTTTCGGGGCGGCTGGACCACCATGTGCGGCCCTCATTGGGCTTAGCGTGGGCGAGCAGGTCCAGCCGATCCCACCCCCGGGCTGGGGCTGCCAGGGGCGTGGCTAGACCCAAGACCTGGCCGGGAAGAGGGGCGGGGCTGACGCTCTTGGACGTGAGCCCCGGCCACATGGCGGCTGGGGTCCCCAGGCGCAATCCAGCTTGTCTCTTGGGAAGCAACCCACAGTCTTCACGCTCCCTCAGAAGACTGTTTCGGGGAGGGTGCACCCCCATGTGCGGCCCTCTTTGGGCTTAGCATCGGCCAGCAGGTCCAGCGGATCCCACCCCTGGGCTGGGGCCGCCAGGGGCGTGGCTAGACCCAAGCCCGGGCCGGAAAGAGGGGCGGGGCTGACGCTCGGGGACGTGAGCCCCGGCCACATGGCGGCCAGGGTCCCCAGGCGCAATCCAGCTTGTCTCCTGGGAAGCAACCCACAGTCTTCACGCTCCCTCGGTAGACTGTTTTAGGGCGGCTGGACCCCCAATCGCCGCCCTCTTTGGGCTTAGCGTCGCCGAGCAGGTCCAGCCGATCCCACCCCCGGGCTGGGGCTGCCAGGGGCGTAGCTAGACCCAAGCCCGGGCCGGGAAGAGGGCGGGGCTGACGCTCGGGGACGTGAGCCCCGGCCACATGGCGGCCAGGGTCCCCAGGCGCAATCCAGCTTGTCTCCTGGGAAGCAACCCACAGTCTTCACGCTCCCTCGGAAAACAGTTTCATGGCGGCTGGACCACACGCGCCGCCCTCCTTGGGCTTAGCGTGGGCGAGCAGGTCCAGCCAATCCCACCCCCGGGTATGGGTCCGCCAGGGGCGTGGCTAGACCCAAGCCCGGGCCGGGAAGAGGGGCGGGGCTGATGCTCGGGGACGTGAGCCCCGGCCACATGGCGGCCGGGGTCCCCAGGCGCAATCCAGCTTGTCTCCTGGGAAGCAACCCAGAGTCTTCACACTCCCTCAGAACACTGTTTCAGGGCGGCTGGACCCCCACGCGCGGCCCTCTTTGGGCTTAGCGTAGGCAAGCAGGTCCAGCCGATCCCACCCCTGGGCTGGGTCAGCCATGGGCTTGGCTAGACCCAAGCCCGGGCCGGAAAGAGGGGCGGGGCTGACGCTCTTGGACGTGAGCCCCCGGCCACATGGCGGCCGGGGTCCCCAGGTGCAATCCAGCTTGTCTCCTGGGAAGCAACCCACAGTCTTCACGCTCCCTCGGTAGACTGTTTTGGGGCGCCTGGACCCCCACGCGCCGCCCTCTTTGGGCTTAGCGTGGGCGAGCACGTCCAGCCGATCCCACCCCCGGGCTGGGGCCGCCAGGGGTGTGGCTAGACCCAAGCCCGGGCCGGGAAGAGGGGCGGGGCTGACGCTCGGGGACGTGAGCCCTGGCCACATGGCGGCCGTGGTCCCCAGGCGCAATCCAGCTTGTCTCCTGGGAAGCAACCCACAGTCTTCACGCTCCCTCAGAAGACTGTTTCGGGGCGGCTGGACCCCCACGAGCGGCCCTCTTTGGGCTTAGCGTGGGCAAGCAGGTACAGCCGATCCCACCCCAGGGCTGGGGCTGCCAGGGGCGTGGCTAGACGCAATCCCGGGCTGGGAAGAGGGGCCTGGCTGACGCTCGGGGACGTGAGCCCCGGCCACATGGCGGCCGGGGTCCCCAGGCGCAATCCAGCTTGTCTCTTGGGAAGCAACCCAGTCTTCACGCTCCCTCGGAAGACTGTTTTGGGGCGGCTGGACCCCAATGCACGGCCCTCCGAGGGCTTAGCATCGACGAGCAGGTCCAGCCGATCCCACCCCCGGGCTGGGTCAGCCAGGGGCGTGGCTAGACCCAAGCCCGGGCCGGGAAGAGGGTCGGGGCTGATGCTCGGGGACGTGAGCCCCGGCCACATGGCGGCCGGGGTCCCCAGGCGCAATCCAGCTTGTCTCCTGGGAAGCAACCCACAGTCTTCACGCTCCCTCAGAAGCCTGTTTCGGGGCGGCTGGACCCCCACGTGCGGCCCTCTTTGGGCTTAGCGTGGGCGAACAGGTCCAGCCGATCCCAACCCCGGGCTGGGGCCGCCAGGGGCGTGGCTAGACCCAAGCCTGGGCCGGGAAGAGGGGCGGGGCTGACGCTCGGGGACGTGAGCCCTGGCCACATGGCGGCAGGGGTCCCCAGTTGCAATCCAGCTTGTCTCTTGGGAAGCAACCCACAGTCTTCACGCTCCCTCGGAAGGCTGTTTCGGGGCTGCTGGACCTCCACGCGCGGCCCTCTTTGGGCTAAGCGTGGGCGAACAGGTCCAGCCGATCCCACCCCTCGGCTGGGGCCGCCAGGGGCGTGGCTAGACCCAACCCCGGGCCGGGAAGAGGGGCGGGGCTGACGCTCGGGAACGTGTGCCACTGCCACATGGCGGCCAGGGTCCCCAGTCGCAATCCATCTTGTCTCCTGGGAAGCAACCCACAGTCTTCACGCTCCCTCGGAAGACTGTTTCTGGGTGGCTGGACCCCCACGCGCCGCCCTCTTTGGGCTTAGTGTCGGCAAGCAGGTCCAGCCGATCCCACCCCTGGGCTGGGGCTGCAAGGGGCGTGGCTAGAACAAAGCCCGGGCCAGGAAGAGGGGCGGGGCTGACGCTCGGGGATGTGAGCCCCGGCCACATGGCGGCCGGGGTCCCAGGCGCAATCAAGCTTGTCTCCTGGGAAGCAACCCACAGTCTTCACGCTCTCTCAGAAGACAGTTTCGGGGAGGGTGCACCCCCATGCGCGGCCCTCTTTGGGCTTAGCTTCGGCAAGCAGGTCCAGCCGATCCCACCCCCGGGCTGGGGCCGCCAGGGGCGTGGCTAGACCCAAGCCTGGGCCGGAAAGAGGGGCGGGGCTGACGATCGGGCACATGAGCCCTGGCCACATGGAGGCCAGGGTCCCCAGGCGCAATCCAGCTTGTCTTCTGGGAAGCAACCCAAAGTCTTCACGCTCCCTCGGAAAACAGTTTTAGGGCGGCTGGACCCCCACGCGCCGCCCTCTTTGGGCTTAGCGTGGGCGAGCAGGTCCAGCCGATCCCACCCACGGGTAGGGACGCCAGGGGCGTGGCTAGACCCAAGCCCGGGCCGTAAAGAGGGGCGGGGCTGACGCTCTTGGACGTGAGCCCCCGGCCACATGGCGGCCAGGGTCCCTAGGCGCAATCCAGCTTGTCTCCTGGGAAGCAACCCACAGTCTTCACGCTCCCTCGGAAGACTGTTTCTGGGTGGCTGGACCCCCACGCGCGGCCCTCTTTGGGCTTAGCGTGGGCAAGCAGGTCCAACCGATCCCACCCCCGGGCTGGGGCTGCCAGGGGCGTGGCTAGACCCAAGCCCGGGCTGGGAAGAGGGGCGGGGCTGACGCTCTGGTACGTGAGCCCCGGCCACATGGTGGCCAGGGTCCCCAGGCGCAATCCAGCTTGTCTCCTGGGAAGCAACCCACAGTCTTCACGCTCCCTCAGAAGACTGTTTCGGGGCGGCTGGACCCCCATGTGAGGCCCTCTTTGGGCTTAGCGTCGGCAAGCAGGTCCAGCGGATCCCACCCCCGGGCTGGGGCCGCCAGGGGCGTGGCTAGACCCAAGCCCGGGCCGGGAAGAGGGGCGGGGCTGACGCTCAGGGATGTGAGCCCCGGCCACATGGCGGCCAGGGTCCCCAGGCGCAATCCAGCTTGTCTCCTGGGAAGCAACCCACAGTCTTCACGCTCCCTCGGTAGACTGTTTTAGGGCGGCTGGACCCCCACGCGCGGCCCTCTTTGTGCTTAGCGTGGGCGAGCAGGTCCAGCCGATCCCACCCCCGGGCTGGGGCCGCCAGGGGCGTGGATAGACCCAAGCACGGGCCGGGAAGAGTGCGGGGCTGACGCTCGGGGACGTGAGCCCCGGCCACATGGCGGCCAGGGTCCCCAGGCGCAATCCAGCTTGTCTCCTGGGAAGCAACCCACAGTCTTCACGCTCCCTCAGAAGACTGTTTCGGGGTGGCTGGAACCCCATGTGCGGCCCTCTTTGGGCTTAGTGTGGGCGAGCAGGTCCAGCCGATCCCACCCCCAAACTGTGGCCGCCAGGGGCGTGGCTAGACCCAAGCCCGGGCCGGAAAGAGGGGCGGGGCTGACGCTCGGGGACGTGAGCCCCGGCCACATGGCGGCCGGGGTCCCCAGGCGCAATCCAGCTTGTCTCCTGGGAAGCAACCCACAATCTTCACGCTCCCTCAGAAGACTGTTTCGGGGCGGCTGGACCCCCACGCGCGGCCCTCATTGGGCTTAGCGTGGGCAAGCAGGTACAGCTGATCACCCCCCCCGGCTGGGGGTGTCAGGGGCGTGGATAGACCCAAGCCCGGGCCGGGAAGAGGGGCGGGGCTGACGCTCGGTGACGTGAGCCCTGGCCACATGGCGGCCAGGGTCCCCAGGCGCAATCCAGCTTGTCTCCTGGGAAGCAACCCACAGTCTTCACGCTCCCTCGGAAGACTGTTTCGGGGTGGCTGGACCGCCTCGTGCGCGGCCCTCTTTGGGCTTAGCGTGGGCGAGCAGGTCCAGCCGATCCCACCCCCGGGCTTGGGGCTGCCAGGGGCGTGGCTAGACCCAAGACCTGGCCGGGAGGAGGGGCGGGGCTGATGCTCGGGGACGTGAGCCCCGGCCACATGGCGGCTGGGGTCCCCAGGCGCAATCCAGCTTGTCTCTTGGGAAGCAACCCACAGTCTTCACGCTCCCTCAGAAGACTGTTTCGGGGAGGGTGCACCCCCATGTGCGGCCCTCTTTGGGCTTAGCATCGGCCAGCAGGTCCAGCGGATCCCACCCCCGGGCTGGGGCCGCCAGGGGCGTGGCTAGACCCAAGCCCGGGCCGGAAAGAGGGGCGGGGCTGATGCTCCGGGACGTGAGCCCCGGCCACATGGCGGCCAGGGTCCCCAGGCGCAATCCAGCTTGTCTCCTGGGAAGCCACCCACAGTCTTCACGCTCCCTCGGTAGACTGTTTCGGGGTGGCTGGACCGCCTCGTGCGCCGCCCTCTTTGGGCTTAGTGTGGGCGAGCAGGTCCAGCCGATCCCACCCCCGGGCAGGGCCGCCAGGGGCGTGGCTAGACCCAAGCCCGGGCCGGGAAGAGGGCGGGGCTGACGCTCGGGGACGTGAGCCCCCGGCCACATGGCGGCCAGGGTCCCCAGGCGCAATCCAGCTTGTCTCCTGGGAAGCAACCCACAGTCTTCACGCTCCCTCGGAAGACAGTTTCATGGCGGCTGGACCACACGCGCCGCCCTCCTTGGGCTTAGCGTGGGCAAGCAGGTCCAGCCGATCCCACCCCCGGGCTGGGTCCGCCAGGGGCGTGGCTAGACCCAAGTCCGGGCCGGGAAGAGGGGCGGGGCTGATGCTCGGGGACGTGAGCACCGGCCAAATGGCGGCCAGGGTCCCCAGGCGCAATCCAGCTTGTCTCCTGGGAAGCAACCCACAGTCTTCACACTCCCTCAGAACACTGTTTCAGGGCGGCTGGACACCCACGCGCGGCCCTCTTTGGGCTTAGCATGGGCAAGCAGGTCCAGCCGATCCCACCCACGGGCTGGGTCAGCCATGGGCGTGGCTAGACCCAAGCCCGGGCCGGAAAGAGGGGCGGGGCTGACGCTCTTGGACGTGAGCCCCCGGCCACATGGCGGCCAGGGTCCCCAGGCGCAATCCAGCTTGTCTCCTGGGAAGCAACCCACAATCTTCACGCTCCCTCAGAAGACTGTTTCGGGGCGGCTGGACCCCCACGCGCGGCCCTCATTGGGCTTAGCGTGGGCAAGCAGGTACAGCTGATCCCACCCCCAGGCTGGGGGTGTCAGGGGCGTGGATAGACCCAAGCCCGGGCCGGGAAGAGGGGCGGGGCTGACGCTCGGGGACGTGAGCCCCGGCCACATGGCGGCCAGGGTCCCCAGGCGCAATCCATCTTGTCTCCTGGGAAGCAACCCACAGTCTTCACGCTCCCTCGGTAGACTGTTTTGGGGCGCCTGGACCCCCACCAGCGGCCCTCTTTGGGCTTAGCATGGGCAAGCAGGTCCAACCAATCCCACCCCAGGGCTGGGGCCGCCAGGGGTGTGGCTAGACCCAAGCCCGGGCCGGGAGGAGGGGCGGGGCTGACGCTCTTGGACGTGAGCCCCCGGCCACATGGCGGCCAGGGTCCCCAGGCGCAATCCAGCTTGTCTCTTGGGAAGCAACCCACAGTCTTCACGCTCCCTCAGAAGACTGTTTCTGGGTGGCTGGACCCCCATGCGCGGCCCTCTTTGGGCTTAGCGTGGGCAAGCAGGTCCAACCGATCCCACCCCCGGGCTGGGGCTGCCAGGGGCGTGGCTAGACCCAAGCCCGGGCTGGGAAGAGGAGCGGGGCTGACGCTCTGGTACGTGAGCCCCGGCCACATGGCGGCCAGGGTCCCCAGGCGCAATCCAGCTTGTCTCTTGGGAAGCAACCCACAGTCTTCACGCTCCCTCAGAAGACTGTTTCGGGGCGGCTGGACCCCCATGTGCGGCCCTCTTTGGGCTTAGCGTCGGCAAGCAGGTCCAGCGGATCCCACCCCCGGGCTGGGGCCGCCAGGGGCGTGGCTAGACCCAAGCCCGGGCCGGGAAGAGGGGCGGGGCTGACGCTCAGGGATGTGAGCCCCGGCCACATGGCGGCCAGGGTCCCCAGGCGCAATCCAGCTTGTCTCCTGGGAAGCAACCCACAGTCTTCACGCTCCCTCGGTAGACTGTTTTAGGGCGGCTGGACCCCCACACGCGGCCCTCTTTGGGCTTAGCGTGGGCGAGCAGGTCCAGCCGATCCCGCCCCCGGGCTGGGGCCGCCAGGGGCGTGGATAGACCCAAGCACGGGCCGGGAAGAGTGCGTGGCTGACGCTCTGGGACGTGAGCCCCGGCCACATGGCGGCCAGGGTCCCCAGGCGCAATCCATCTTGTCTCCTGGGAAGCAACCCACAGTCTTCACGCTCCCTCAGAAGACTGTTTCGGGGCGGCTGGACCCCCACGCGCGGCCCTCATTGGGCTTAGCGTGGGCAAGCAGTTACAGCTGATCCCACCCCCAGGCTGGGGGTGTCAGGGGCGTGGATAGACCCAAGCCCGGGCCGGGAAGAGGGGCGGGGCTGACGCTCGGTGACGTGAGCCCTGGCCACATGGCGGCCAGGGTCCCCAGGCGCAATCCAGCTTGTCTCCTGGGAAGCAACCCACAGTCTTCACACTCCCTCGGAAGACTGTTTCGGGGTGGCTGGACCGCCTCGTGCGCGGCCCTCTTTGGGCTTAGCGTGGGCGAGCAGGTCCAGCCGATCCCACCCCCGGGCTTGGGGCTGCCAGGGGCGTGGCTAGACCCAAGACCTGGCCGGGAGGAGGGGCGGGGCTGATGCTCGGGGACGTGAGCCCCGGCCACATGGCGGCTGGGGTCCCCAGGCGCAATCCAGCTTGTCTCTTGGGAAGCAACCCACAGTCTTCACGCTCCCTCAGAAGACTGTTTCGGGGAGGGTGCACCCCCATGTGCGGCCCTCTTTGGGCTTAGCATCGGCCAGCAGGTCCAGCGGATCCCACCCCCGGGCTGGGGCCGCCAGGGGCGTGGCTAGACCCAAGCCCGGGCGGGAAAGAGGGGCGGGGCTGATGCTCCGGGACGTGAGCCCCGGCCACATGGCGGCCAGGGTCCCCAGGCGCAATCCAGCTTGTCTCCTGGGAAGCCACCCACAGTCTTCACGCTCCCTCGGTAGACTGTTTTAGGGCGGCTGGACCCCCACTCGCCGCCCTCTTTGGGCTTAGCGTGGGCGAGCAGGTCCAGCCGATCCCACCCCCGGGCAGGGCCGCCAGGGGCGTGGCTAGACCCAAGCCCGGGCCGGGAAGAGGGCGGGGCTGACGCTCGGGGACGTGAGCCCCGGCCACATGGCGGCCAGGGTCCCCAGGCGCAATCCAGCTTGTCTCCTGGGAAGCAACCCACAGTCTTCACGCTCCCTCGGAAGACAGTTTCATGGCGGCTGGACCACACGCGCCGCCCTCCTTGGGCTTAGCGTGGGCAAGCAGGTCCAGCGGATCCCACCCCCGGGCTGGGTCCGCCAGGGGCGTGGCTAGACCCAAGCCCGGGCCGGGAAGAGGGGCGGGGCTGATGCTCGGGGACGTGAGCCCCGGCCACATGGCGGCCGGGGTCACCAGGCGCAATCCAGCTTGTCTCCTGGGAAGCAACCCACAGTCTTCACACTCCCTCAGAACACTGTTTCAGGGCGGCTGGACACCCACGCGCGGCCCTCTTTGGGCTTAGCGTGGGCAAGCAGGTCCAGCCGATCCCACCCACGGGCTGGGTCAGCCATGGGCGTGGCTAGACCCAAGCCCGGGCCGGAAAGAGGGGCGGGGCTGACGCTCTTGGACGTGAGCCCCCGGCCACATGGCGGCCAGGGTCCCCAGGCGCAATCCAGCTTGTCTCCTGGGAAGCAACCCACAATCTTCACGCTCCCTCAGAAGACTGTTTCGGGGCGGCTGGACCCCCACGCGCGGCCCTCATTGGGCTTAGCGTGGGCAAGCAGGTACAGCTGATCCCACCCCCAGGCTGGGGGTGTCAGGGGCGTGGATAGACCCAAGCCCGGGCCGGGAAGAGGGGCGGGGCTGACGCTCGGGGACGTGAGCCCCGGCCACATGGCGGCCAGGGTCCCCAGGCGCAATCCAGCTTGTCTCCTGGGAAGCAACCCACAGTCTTCACGCTCCCTCGGAAGACTGTTTCGGGGTGGCTGGACCGCCTCGTGCGCGGCCCTCTTTGGGCTTAGCGTGGGCGAGCAGGTCCAGCCGATCCCACCCCCGGGCTGGGGCTGCCAGGGGCGTGGCTAGACCCAAGACCTGGCCGGGAGGAGGGGCGGGGCTGATGCTCGGGGACGTGAGCCCCGGCCACATGGCGGCTAGGGTCCCCAGGCGCAATCCAGCTTGTCTCCTGGGAAGCAACCCACAGTCTTCACGCTCCCTCGGAAGACAGTTTCATGGCGGCTGGACCACACGCGCCGCCCTCCTTGGGCTTAGCGTGGGCAAGCAGGTCCAGCCGATCCCACCCCCGGGCTGGGTCCGCCAGGGGCGTGGCTAGACCCAAGTCCGGGCCGGGAAGAGGGGCGGGGCTGATGCTCGGGGACGTGAGCACCGGCCAAATGGCGGCCGGGGTCCCCAGGCGCAATCCAGCTTGTCTCCTGGGAAGCAACCCACAGTCTTCACACTCCCTCAGAACACTGTTTCAGGGCGGCTGGACACCCACGCGCGGCCCTCTTTGGGCTTAGCATGGGCAAGCAGGTCCAGCCGATCCCACCCACGGGCTGGGTCAGCCATGGGCGTGGCTAGACCCAAGCCCGGGCCGGAAAGAGGGGCGGGGCTGACGCTCTTGGACGTGAGCCCCCGGCCACATGGCGGCCAGGGTCCCCAGGCGCAATCCAGCTTGTCTCCTGGGAAGCAACCCACAATCTTCACGCTCCCTCAGAAGACTGTTTCGGGGCGGCTGGACCCCCACGCGCGGCCCTCATTGGGCTTAGCGTGGGCAAGCAGGTACAGCTGATCCCACCCCCAGGCTGGGGGTGTCAGGGGCGTGGATAGACCCAAGCCCGGGCCGGGAAGAGGGGCGGGGCTGACGCTCGGGGACGTGAGCCCCGGCCACATGGCGGCCAGGGTCCCCAGGCGCAATCCATCTTGTCTCCTGGGAAGCAACCCACAGTCTTCACGCTCCCTCGGTAGACTGTTTTGGGGCGCCTGGACCCCCACCAGCGGCCCTCTTTGGGCTTAGCATGGGCAAGCAGGTCCAACCAATCCCACCCCAGGGCTGGGGCCGCCAGGGGTGTGGCTAGACCCAAGCCCGGGCCGGGAGGAGGGGCGGGGCTGACGCTCTTGGACGTGAGCCCCCGGCCACATGGCGGCCAGGGTCCCCAGGCGCAATCCAGCTTGTCTCTTGGGAAGCAACCCACAGTCTTCACGCTCCCTCAGAAGACTGTTTCTGGGTGGCTGGACCCCCATGCGCGGCCCTCTTTGGGCTTAGCGTGGGCAAGCAGGTCCAACCGATCCCACCCCCGGGCTGGGGCTGCCAGGGGCGTGGCTAGACCCAAGCCCGGGCTGGGAAGAGGAGCGGGGCTGACGCTCTGGTACGTGAGCCCCGGCCACATGGCGGCCAGGGTCCCCAGGCGCAATCCAGCTTGTCTCTTGGGAAGCAACCCACAGTCTTCACGCTCCCTCAGAAGACTGTTTCGGGGCGGCTGGACCCCCATGTGCGGCCCTCTTTGGGCTTAGCGTCGGCAAGCAGGTCCAGCGGATCCCACCCCCGGGCTGGGGCCGCCAGGGGCGTGGCTAGACCCAAGCCCGGGCCGGGAAGAGGGGCGGGGCTGACGCTCAGGGATGTGAGCCCCGGCCACATGGCGGCCAGGGTCCCCAGGCGCAATCCAGCTTGTCTCCTGGGAAGCAACCCACAGTCTTCACGCTCCCTCGGTAGACTGTTTTAGGGCGGCTGGACCCCCACACGCGGCCCTCTTTGGGCTTAGCGTGGGCGAGCAGGTCCAGCCGATCCCGCCCCCGGGCTGGGGCCGCCAGGGGCGTGGATAGACCCAAGCCCGGGCCGGGAAGAGTGCGTGGCTGACGCTCTGGGACGTGAGCCCCGGCCACATGGCGGCCAGGGTCCCCAGGCGCAATCCATCTTGTCTCCTGGGAAGCAACCCACAGTCTTCACGCTCCCTCAGAAGACTGTTTCGGGGCGGCTGGACCCCCACGCGCGGCCCTCATTGGGCTTAGCGTGGGCAAGCAGTTACAGCTGATCCCACCCCCAGGCTGGGGGTGTCAGGGGCGTGGATAGACCCAAGCCCGGGCCGGGAAGAGGGGCGGGGCTGACGCTCGGTGACGTGAGCCCTGGCCACATGGCGGCCAGGGTCCCCAGGCGCAATCCAGCTTGTCTCCTGGGAAGCAACCCACAGTCTTCACACTCCCTCGGAAGACTGTTTCGGGGTGGCTGGACCGCCTCGTGCGCGGCCCTCTTTGGGCTTAGCGTGGGCGAGCAGGTCCAGCCGATCCCACCCCCGGGCTTGGGGCTGCCAGGGGCGTGGCTAGACCCAAGACCTGGCCGGGAGGAGGGGCGGGGCTGATGCTCGGGGACGTGAGCCCCGGCCACATGGCGGCTGGGGTCCCCAGGCGCAATCCAGCTTGTCTCTTGGGAAGCAACCCACAGTCTTCACGCTCCCTCAGAAGACTGTTTCGGGGAGGGTGCACCCCCATGTGCGGCCCTCTTTGGGCTTAGCATCGGCCAGCAGGTCCAGCGGATCCCACCCCCGGGCTGGGGCCGCCAGGGGCGTGGCTAGACCCAAGCCCGGGCGGGAAAGAGGGGCGGGGCTGATGCTCCGGGACGTGAGCCCCGTCCACATGGCGGCCAGGGTCCCCAGGCGCAATCCAGCTTGTCTCCTGGGAAGCCACCCACAGTCTTCACGCTCCCTCGGTAGACTGTTTTAGGGCGGCTGGACCCCCAATCGCCGCCCTCTTTGGGCTTAGCGTGGGCGAGCAGGTCCAGCCGATCCCACCCCCGGGCAGGGCCGCCAGGGGCGTGGCTAGACCCAAGCCCGGGCCGGGAAGAGGGCGGGGCTGACGCTCGGGGACGTGAGCCCCGGCCACATGGCGGCCAGGGTCCCCAGGCGCAATCCAGCTTGTCTCCTGGGAAGCAACCCACAGTCTTCACGCTCCCTCGGAAGACAGTTTCATGGCGGCTGGACCACACGCGCCGCCCTCCTTGGGCTTAGCGTGGGCAAGCAGGTCCAGCGGATCCCACCCCCGGGCTGGGTCCGCCAGGGGCGTGGCTAGACCCAAGCCCGGGCCGGGAAGAGGGGCGGGGCTGATGCTCGGGGACGTGAGCCCCGGCCACATGGCGGCCGGGGTCACCAGGCGCAATCCAGCTTGTCTCCTGGGAAGCAACCCACAGTCTTCACACTCCCTCAGAACACTGTTTCAGGGCGGCTGGACACCCACGCGCGGCCCTCTTTGGGCTTAGCGTGGGCAAGCAGGTCCAGCCGATCCCACCCACGGGCTGGGTCAGCCATGGGCGTGGCTAGACCCAAGCCCGGGCCGGAAAGAGGGGCGGGGCTGACGCTCTTGGACGTGAGCCCCCGGCCACATGGCGGCCAGGGTCCCCAGGCGCAATCCAGCTTGTCTCCTGGGAAGCAACCCACAATCTTCACGCTCCCTCAGAAGACTGTTTCGGGGCGGCTGGACCCCCACGCGCGGCCCTCATTGGGCTTAGCGTGGGCAAGCAGGTACAGCTGATCCCACCCCCAGGCTGGGGGTGTCAGGGGCGTGGATAGACCCAAGCCCGGGCCGGGAAGAGGGGCGGGGCTGACGCTCGGGGACGTGAGCCCTGGCCACATGGCGGCCAGGGTCCCCAGGCGCAATCCAGCTTGTCTCCTGGGAAGCAACCCACAGTCTTCACGCTCCCTCGGAAGACTGTTTCGGGGTGGCTGGACCGCCTCGTGCGCGGCCCTCTTTGGGCTTAGCGTGGGCGAGCAGGTCCAGCCGATCCCACCCCCGGGCTGGGGCTGCCAGGGGCGTGGCTAGACCCAAGACCTGGCCGGGAGGAGGGGCGGGGCTGATGCTCGGGGACGTGAGCCCCGGCCACATGGCGGCTGGGGTCCCCAGGCGCAATCCAGCTTGTCTCTTGGGAAGCAACCCACAGTCTTCACGCTCCCTCAGAAGACTGTTTCGGGGAGGGTGCACCCCCATGTGCGGCCCTCTTTGGGCTTAGCATTGGCCAGCAGGTCCAGCGGATCCCACCCCCGGGCTGGGGCCGCCAGGGGCGTGGCTAGACCCAAGCCCGGGCCGGGAAGAGGGGCGGGGCTGATGCTCCGGGACGTGAGCCCCGGCCACATGGCGGCCAGGGTCCCCAGGCGCAATCCAGCTTGTCTCCTGGGAAGCCACCCACAGTCTTCACGCTCCCTCGGTAGACTGTTTTAGGGCGGCTGGACCCCCACTCGCCGCCCTCCTTGGGCTTAGCGTGGGCGAGCAGGTCCAGCCGATCCCACCCCCGGGCAGGGCCGCCAGGGGCGTGGCTAGACCCAAGCCCGGGCCGGGAAGAGGGCGGGGCTGACGCTCGGGGACGTGAGCCCCGGCCACATGGCGGCCAGGGTCCCCAGGCGCAATCCAGCTTGTCTCCTGGGAAGCAACCCACAGTCTTCACGCTCCCTCGGAAGACAGTTTCATGGCGGCTGGACCACACGCGCCGCCCTCCTTGGGCTTAGCGTGGGCAAGCAGGTCCAGCCGATCCCACCCCCGGGCTGGGTCCGCCAGGGGCGTGGCTAGACCCAAGCCCGGGCCGGGAAGAGGGGCGGGGCTGATGCTCGGGGACGTGAGCACCGGCCACATGGCGGCCGGGGTCCCCAGGCGCAATCCAGCTTGTCTCCTGGGAAGCAACCCACAGTCTTCACACTCCCTCAGAACACTGTTTCAGGGCGGCTGGACACCCACGCGCGGCCCTCTTTGGGCCTAGCGTGGGTGAGCAGGTCCAGCCGATCCCACCCACGGGCTGGGTCAGCCATGGGCGTGGCTAGACCCAAGCCCGGGCCGGAAAGAGGGGCGGGGCTGACGCTCTTGGACGTGAGCCCCCGGGCACATGGCGGCCAGGGTCCCCAGGTGCAATCCAGCTTCTCTCCTGGGAAGCAACCCACAGTCTTCACACTCCCTCGGAAGACTGTTTCAGGGCGGCTGGACCCCCACGCGCGGCCCTCTTTGGGCTTAGCATGGGCGAGCAGGTTCAGCCGATCCCACCCCCGGGCTGGGGCCGCCAGGGGCGTGGCTAGACCCAAGCCTGGGCCGGGAAGAGGGGCGGGGCTGACGCTCTTGGACGTGAGCCCCCGGCCACATGGCGGCCGGGGTCCCCAGGTGCAATCCAGCTTGTCTCCTGGGAAGCAACCCACAGTCTTCACGCTCCCTCGGAAGACTGTTTTGGGGCGGCTGGACCCCCACGAGCGGCCCTCTTTGGGCTTAGCGTGGGCAAGCAGGTCCAACCAATCCCACCCCCGGGCTGGGGCTGCCAGGGGCGTGGATAGACCCAAGCCCGGGCTGGGTAGAGTAGCGGGGCTGACGCTCTGGGACGTGAGCCCCGGCCACATGGCGGCCGGGGTTCCCCAGGCGCAATCCAGCTTGTCTCTTGGGAAGCAACCCACAGTCTTCACGCTCCCTCAGAAAACTGTTTCGGGGCGGCTGGACCCCCATGTGCGGCCCTCTTTGGGCTTAGCATGGGTGAGCAGGTCCAGCCGATCCCACCCCCGGGCTGGGGCCGTCAGTGGCGTGGCTAGACCCAAGCCCGGGCCTGGAAGAGTGCGGGGCTGACGCTCGGGGACGTGAGCCCTGGCCACATGGCGGCAGGGGTCCCCAGTTGCAATCCAGCTTGTCTCTTGGGAAGCAACCCACAGTCTTCACGCTCCCTTGGAAGGCTGTTTCGGGGCTGCTGGACCTCCACGCGCGGCCCTCTTTGGGCTAAGCGTGGGCGAACAGGTCCAGCCGATCCCACCCCTGGGCTGGGGCCGCCAGGGGCCCTGGCTAGACCCAACCCCGGGCCGGGAAGAGGGGCGGGGCTGACGCTCGGGGACGTGAGCCCCGGCCACATGGCGGCCAGGGTCCCCAGTCGCAATCCATCTTGTCTCCTGGGAAGCAACCCACAGTCTTCACGCTCCCTCGGAAGACTGTTTCTGGGTGGCTGGACCCCCACGCGCCGCCCTCTTTGGGCTTAGTGTCGGCAAGCAGGTCCAGCCGATCCCACCCCTGGGCTGGGGCTGCAAGGGGCGTGGCTAGAACAAAGCCCGGGCCAGGAAGAGGGGCGGGGCTGATGCTCGGGGATGTGAGCCCCGGCCACATGGCGGCCGGGGTCCCAGGCGCAATCAAGCTTGTCTCCTGGGAAGCAACCCACAGTCTTCACGCTCTCTCAGAAGACAGTTTCGGGGAGGGTGGACCCCCATGCGCGGCCCTCTTTGGGCTTAGCGTCGGCAAGCAGGTACAGAGGATCCCACCCCCGGGCTGGGGCCGCCAGGGGCGTGGCTAGACCCAAGCCCGGGCCAGGAAGAGGGGCGGGGCTGACGCTCGGGCACATGAGCCCTGGCCACATGGAGGCCAGGGTCCCCAGGCGCAATCCAGCTTGTCTCTTGGGAAGCAACCCACAGTCTTCACGCTCCCTCGGAAGGCTGTTTCAGGGCTGCTGGACCCCCATGTGCAGCCCTCTTTGGGCTTAGCGTGGGCGAGCAGGTCCAGCCAATCCCACCCCCGGGCTGGGGCCGCCAGGGGCGTGGCTAGACCCAAGCCCGGGCCTGGAAGAGTGCGGGGCTGACGCTCGGGGACGTGAGCCCCGGCCACATGGCGGCCAGGGTCCCCAGGCGCAATCCATCTTGTCTCCTGGGAAGCAACCCACAGTCTTCACGCTCCCTCGGTAGACTGTTTTGGGGCGGCTGGACCCCCACCCGCGGCCCTCTTTGGGCTTAGCGTCGGCGAGCAGGTCCAGCAGATCCCACTCCCAGGCGGGGGCCGCCAGGGGCGTGGCTAGACCCAAGCCCGGGCCAGGAAGAGGGGCGGGGCTGACGCTCGGGGACGTGAGCCCCGGCCACATGGCGGCTGGTGTCCCCAGGCGCAATCCAGCTTGTCTCCTGGGAAGCAACCCACAGTCTTCACGCTCCCTCGGAAAACAGTTTCATTGCGGTTGGACCCCAACGCGCGGCCCTCTTAGGGCTTAGCGTGGGCGAGCAGGTCCAGCCGATCCCACCCCCGGGCTGGGGCCGCCAGGGGCGTGGCTAGACCCAAGCCCGGGTCTGGAAGAGGGCGGGGCTGACGCTCTGGGACGTGAGCCCCGGCCACATGGCGGCCGGGGTCCCCAGGCGCAATCCAGCTTGTCTCCTGGGAAGCAACCCACAGTCTTCATGCTCCCTCTGAAGACTGTTTCGGGGCGGCTGGACCCCCATGTGCGGCCCACTTTGGGCTTAGCGTGGGCAAGCAGGTCCAACCGATCCCACCCCCGGGCTGGGGCAGTCAGGGGCGTGGATAGACCCAAGCCCGGGCCTGGAAGAGTGGCGGGGCTGACGCTCGGGGACGTGAGCCCCGGCCACATGGCGGCCAGGGTCCCCAGGCGCAATCCAGCTTGTCTCCTGGGAAGCAACCCACAGTCTTCACGCTCCCTCGGAAGACTGTTTTGGGGCGGCTGGACCCCCACGCTCGGCCCTCTTTGGGCTTAGCATGGGCAAGCAGGTCCAGCCGATCCCACCCCAGGGCTGGGGCCGCCAGGGGTGTGGCTAGACCCAAGCCCGGGCCGGGAGGAGGGGCGGGGCTGACGCTCTGGGACGTGAGCCCCGGCCACATGGCGGCCAGGGTCCCCAGGCGCAATCCAGCTTGTCTCCTGGGAAGCAACCCACAGTCTTCACGCTCCCTCAGAAGACTGTTTCTGGGTGGCTGGACCCCCATGCGCGGCCCTCTTTGGGCTTAGCGTGGGCAAGCAGGTCCAACCGATCCCACCCCCGGGCTGGGGCCGCCAGGGGCGTGGCTAGACCCAAGCCCGGGCTGGGAAGAGGAGCGGGGCTGACGCTCTGGGACGTGAGCCCTGGCCACATGGCGGCCAGGGTCCCAAGGCGCAATCCAGCTTGTCTCTTGGGAAGCAACCCACAGTCTTCACGCTCCCTCAGAAGACTGTTTCGGGGCGGCTGGACCCCCATGTGCAGCCCTCTTTGGGCTTAGCGTCGGCAAGCAGGTCCAGCGGATCCCACCCCCGGGCTGGGGCCGCCAGGGGCGTGGCTAGACCCAAGCCCGGGCCGGGAAGAGGGGCGGGGCTGACGCTCAGGGACGTGAGCCCCGGCCACATGGCGGCCAGGGTCCCCAGGCGCAATCCAGCTTGTCTCCTGGGAAGCAACCCACAGTCTTCACGCTCCCTCGGAAGACTGTTTTGGGGCGGCTGGACCCCCAACGCGCGGCCCTCTTTGGGCTTAGCGTCGGCGAGCAGGTCCAGCAGATCCCACTCCCGGGCGGGTGCCGCCAGGGGCGTGGCTAGACCCAAGCCCGGGCCAGGAAGATGGGCGGGCTGACGCTCGGGGACGTGAGCCCCGGCCACATGGTGGCCAGGGTCCCCAGGCGCAATCCAGCTTGTTTCCTGGGAAGCAACCCACAGTCTTCACGCTCCCTCGGAAGACTGTTTCACGGCGGCTGGAGCCCGGCGTGCGCGGCCCTCTTTGGGCTTAGCGTCGGCAAGCAGGTACAGCCTATCCCACCCCCGGGCTGGCGCCGCCAGGGGCGTGGCTAGACCCAAGCTCGGGCCGGGAAGAGGGGCGGGGCTGACGCTTGGGGATGTGAGCCCCGGCCACATGGCGGCCAGGGTCCCAGCGCATAATCCAGCTTGATTCCTGGGAAGCAACCCACAGTCTTCACGCTCCCTCGGAAGACTGTTTCGCGGTGGCTGGACTCCCACGCACGGCCCTCTTTGGGCTTAGCTTCGGCCAGCAGGTACAGCCTATCCCACCCCCGGGCTGGGGCCGCAAGGGGCATAGATAGACCCAAGCCTGGGCCGGGAAGAGGTTCGGGGCTGATGCTCGGGGACATGACCCCCGGCCACATGGCAGCCAGGGTCCCCAGGCGCAATCCAGCTTGTCTCCTGGGAAGCAACCCACAGTCTTCACGCTGCCTCGGAAGACTGTTTCAGGGCGGCTGGACCCCCACGTGCTGCCCTCTTTGGGCTTAGCGTCGGCGAGCAGGTACAGCCAATCCCACCACCGGGCTGGGGCCGCCAGGGCGTGGCTATACCCAAGCCCGGGCCGGGAAGAGGGGCGGGGCTGATGCTCGGGGACGTGAGCCCCGGCCACATGGCGGCCTGGGTCCACAGGCGCAATCCAGCTTGTCTCTTGGGAAGCAACCCACAGTCTTCACGCTCCCTCGGAAGACTGTTTTGGGGTGGCTGGACCCCCATGCGCGGCCCTCTTTGGGCTTAGCGTGGGCCAGCAGGTCCAGCCTATCCCACCCCCGGGCTGGGGCCACAAGGGGCATAGATAGACCCAAGCCTGGGCCGGGAAGAGGTTCGGGGCTGATGCTCGGGGACATGACCCCCGGCCACATGGCAGCCAGGGTCCCCAGGCGCAATCCAGCTTGTCTCCTGGGAAGCAACCCACAGTGTTCACGCTCCCTTGGAAGACTGTTTCGGGGCGGCTGGACCACCACGCGCGGCCCTCTTTGGGCTTAGCATGGGCGAGCAGGTACAGCCGATCCCACCCCCGGGCTGGGGCCACCAGGGGCGTGGCTAGACCCAAGCCCGGGCCGGGAAGAGGGGCGGGGCTGACGCTCGGGGACGTGAGCCCCGACCACATGGCGGCCGGGGTCCCCAGGCGCAATCCAGCTTGTCTCCTGGGAAGCAACCCACTGTCTTCACGCTCCCTCGGAAGACTGTTTCGGTACGGCTGGACCCCCATGTGCGGCCCTCTTTGGGCTTAGCGTCGGCCAGCAGGTACAGCCGATCCCACCCCCGGGCTGGGGCCGCCAGGGGCGTGGCTAGACCCAAGCCCGGGCCGGGAAGAGGGGCGGGGCTGACGCTTGGCGACGTGAGCCCCGGCCACATGGAGGCCGGGGTCCCCAGGCGCAATCCAGCTTGTCTCCTGGGAAGCAACCCACAGTCTTCACACTCCCTCGGAAGACTGTTTCATGGCGGCTGGACCCCCATGCGCGGCCCTCTTTGGGCTTAGCATGGGCGAGCAGGTCCAGCCAATCCCACCCCCGGGCTGGGGCCGCCAGGGGCGTGGCTAGACCCAAGCCCGGGCCGGGAAGAGGGGCGGGGCTGACGCTTGGGGACGTGAGCCCCGGCCACATGGCGGCCAGGGTCCCCAGGCGCAATCCAGCTTGTTTCCTGGGAAGCAACCCACAGTCTTCACGCTGCCTCGGAAGACTGTTTCGGGGCGGCTGGACCCCGGCGTGCGCGGCCCTCTTTGGGCTTAGCGTCGGCAAGCAGGTACAGCCTATCCCACCCCCGGGCTGGGGCCGCCAGGGGCGTGGCTAGACCCAAGCTCGGGCCGGGAAGAGGGGCGGGGCTGACGCTTGGGGATGTGAGCCCCGGCCACATGGCGGCCAGGGTCCCAGCGCATAATCCAGCTTGATTCCTGGGAAGCAACCCACAGTCTTCACGCTCCCTCGGAAGACTGTTTCGGGGTGGCTGGACTCCCACGCACGGCCCTCTTTGGGCTTAGCTTCGGCCAGCAGGTACAGCCTATCCCACCCCCGGGCTGGGGCCGCAAGGGGCATAGATAGACCCAAGCCTGGGCCGGGAAGAGGTTCGGGGCTGATGCTCGGGGACATGACCCCCGGCCACATGGCAGCCAGGGTCCCCAGGCGCAAACCAGCTTGTCTCCTGGGAAGCAACCCACAGTCTTCACGCTGCCTCGGAAGACTGTTTCGTGGAGGCTGGACCCCCACGTGCTGCCCTCTTTGGGCTTAGCGTCGGCGAGCAGGTACAGCCAATCCCACCACCGGGCAGGGGCCGCCAGGGCGTTGCTAGACCCAAGCCCGGGCCGGGAAGAGGGGCGGGGCTGATGCTCGGGGACGTGAGCCCCGGCCACATGGCGGCCTGGGTCCACAGGCGCAATCCAGCTTGTCTCTTGGGAAGCAACCCACAGTCTTCACGCTCCCTCGGAAGACTGTTTTGGGGTGGCTGGACCCCCATGCGCGGCCCTCTTTGGGCTTAGCGTGGGCCAGCAGGTCCAGCCTATCCCACCCCCGGGCTGGGGCCACAAGGGGCATAGATAGACCCAAGCCTGGGCCGGGAAGAGGTTCGGGGCTGATGCTCGGGGACATGACCCCCGGTCACATGGCAGCCAGGGTCCCCAGGCGCAATCCAGCTTGTCTCCTGGGAAGCAACCCACAGTGTTCACGCTCCCTCGGAAGACTGTTTCGGGGCGGCTGGACCACCACGCGCGGCCCTCTTTGGGCTTAGCATGGGCGAGCAGGTACAGCCGATCCCACCCCCGGGCTGGGGCCACCAGGGGCGTGGCTAGACCCAAGCCCGGGCCGGGAAGAGGGGCGGGGCTGACGCTCGGGGACGTGAGCCCCGACCACATGGCGGCCGGGGTCCCCAGGCGCAATCCAGCTTGTCTCCTAGGAAGCAACCCACTGTCTTCACGCTCCCTCGGAAGACAGTTTCGGTACGGCTGGACCCCCATGTGCGGCCCTCTTTGGGCTTAGTGTCGGCCAGCAGGTACAGCCGATCCCACCCCCGGGCTGGGGACGCCAGGGGCGTGGCTAGACCCAAGCCCGGGCCGGGAAGAGGGGCGGGGCTGACGCTTGGGGACGTGAGCCCCGGCCACATGGAGGCCAGGGTCCCCAGGCGCAATCCAGCTTGTCTCCTGGGAAGCAACCCACAGTCTTCACACTCCCTCGGAAGACTGTTTCATGGCGGCTGGACCCCCATGCGCGGCCCTCTTTGGGCTTAGCATCGGCGAGCAGGTCCAGCCGATCCCACCCCCGGGCTGGGGCCGCCAGGGGCGTGACTAGACCCAAGACCGGGCCGGGAAGAGGGGCGGGGCTGACGCTCGGGGACGTGAGCCCCGGCCACATGGCGGCCGGGGTCCCAGCGCCAATCCAGCTTGTCTCCTGGGAAGCAACCCACAGTCTTCACGCTGCCTCGGAAGACTGTTTCGGGGCGGCTGGACCCCCATGCTCTGCCCTCTTTGGACTTAGCATGGGCGAGCAGGTCCAGCCGATCCCACCCCTGGGCTGGGGCCGCCAGGGGTGTGGCTAGACTCAAGCCCGGGCCGGGAAGAGGGGCGGGGCTGACGCTTGGGGACTTGAGCCCCGGCCACATGGCGGCCAGGGTCCCCAGGCGCAATCCAGCTTGTCTCCTGGGAAGCAACCCACAGTCTTCACGCTCCCTCGGAAGACTGTTTCGGGGCGGCTGGACCCCCATGTGCGGCCCTCTTTGGGCTTAGTGTCGGCGAGCAGGTACAACCGATCCCACCCCCGGGCTGGGGCCGCCAGGGGCGTGGCTAGAACCAAGCCCGGGCCGGGAAGAGGGGCGGGGCTGACGCTGGGGACTTGAGCCCCGGCCACATGGCGGCCGGGGTCCCCAGGCGCAATCCAGCTTGTCTCCTGGGAAGCAACCCACAGTCTTCACGCTCCCTCGGAAGACTGTTTTGGTGCGGCTGGACTCCCACGCCCGGCCCTCTTTGGGCTTAGCGTCGGCCAGCAGGTCCAGCTGATCCCACCCCCGGGCTGGGGCCGCCAGGGGCGTGGCTAGACCCAAGCCCGGGCCGGGAAGAGGGGCGGGGCTGATGCTCGGGGACGTGAGCCCCGGCCACATGGCGGCCAGGGTCCCCAGGCGCAATCCAGCTTGTCTCCTGGGAAGCAACCCACAGTCTTCACGCTCCCTCGGAAGACTGTTTTGGGGCGGCTGGACCCCCACGCGCGGCCCTCTTTGGGCTTAGCGTCGGCGAGCAGGTACAGCCGATCCCACCCCCGGGCAGGGGCCGCCAGGGGCGTGGCTAGACCCAAGACCGGGCCGGGAAGAGGGGCGGGGCTGACGCTTGGGGACATGACCCCGGCCACATGGCAGCCAGGGTCCCCAGGCGCAATCCAGCTTGTCTCCTGGGAAACAACCCACAGTGTTCACGCTCCCTCGGAAGACTATTTTGGGGCGGCTGGACCCCCAGTGCGCGGCCCTCTTTGGGCTTAGCATGGGCTAGCAGGTCCAGCCGATCCCACCCCCGGGCTGGGGCCGCCAGGGGCGTGGCTAGACCCAAGCCCGGGCCGGGAAGAGGGGCGGGGCTGACGCTCGGGGACGTGAGCCCCGGCCACATGGCGGCCAGGGTCCCCAGGCGCAATCCAGCTTGTCTCCTGGGAAGCACCCACAGTCTTCACGCTCCCTCGGAAGACTGTTTCGGGGCGGCTGGACCCCATGCGCGGCCCTCTTTGGGCTTAGCTTCGGCAAGCAGGTCCAGCCGATCCCACCCCCGGGCTGGGGCCGCCAGGGGCGTGGCTAGACCCAAGCCCGGGCCGGAAGAGGGGCGGGGCTGACGCTCGGGGACGTGAGCCCCGGCCACATGGCGGCCGGGGTCCCCAGGCGCAATCCAGCTTGTCTCCTGGGAAGCAACCCACAGTCTTCACGCTCCCTCGGAAGACTGTTTCGGGGCGGCTGGACCCCACGCGCGGCCCTCTTTGGGCTTAGCGTCGGCGAGCAGGTCCAGCCGATCCCACCCCCGGGCTGGGGCCGCCAGGGGCGTGGCTAGACCCAAAGCCCGGGCCGGGAAGAGGGGCGGGGCTGACGCTCGGGGACTGAGCCCGGCCACATGGCGGCCGGGGTCCCCAGGCGCAATCCAGCTTGTCTCCTGGGAAGCAACCCACAGTCTTCACGCTCCCTCGGAAGACTGTTTCGGGGCGGCTGGACCCCACGCGCGGCCCTCTTTGGGCTTAGTGCGGCGAGCAGGTCCAGCCGATCCCACCCCCGGGCTGGGGCCGCCAGGGGCGTGGCTAGACCCAAGCCTGGGCCGGGAACAGGGGCGGGGCTGACGCTCGGGGACGTGACCCCTGGCC
This sequence comes from Ochotona curzoniae, assembly GCF_017591425.1. NCBI lineage: Eukaryota > Metazoa > Chordata > Mammalia > Lagomorpha > Ochotonidae > Ochotona > Ochotona curzoniae. The sequence continues at coordinate 274,989 of NW_024465121.1, read as the reverse complement.
ACATGGCGGCCGGGGTCCCCAGGCGCAATCCAGCTTGTCTCCTGGGAAGCAACCCACAGTCTTCACGCTCCCTCAGAAGACTGTTTCGGGGCAGCTGGACCCCCGCGCGGCCCTCTTTGGGCTTAGCGTCGGCGAGCAGGTACAGCCGATCCCACCCCCGGGCTGGGGCCGCCAGGGGCGTGGCTAGACCCAAGCCCGGGCCGGGAAGAGGGGCGGGGCTGATGCTCGGGGACATGACCCCGGCCACATGGCGGCCGGGGTCCCCAGGCGCAATCCAGCTTGTCTCCTGGGAAGCAACCCACAGTCTTCACGCTCCCTCGGAAGACTGTTTTGGGGCGGCTGGACTCCCACGCACGGCCCTCTTTGGGCTTAGCGTCGGCAGCAGGTCCAGCCGATCCCACCCCCGGGCTGGGGCCGCCAGGGGCGTGGCTAGACCCAAGCCCGGGCCGGGAAGAGGGGCGGGGCTGACGCTGGGGACGTGAGCCCCGGCCACATGGCGGCCAGGGTCCCCAGGCGCAATCCAGCTTGTCTCCTGGGAAGCAACCCACAGTCTTCACGCTCCCTCGGAAGACTGTTTCGGGGCGGCTGGACCCCCATGCGCGGCCCTCTTTGGGCTTAGCGTCGGCGAGCAGGTCCAGCCGATCCCACCCCCGGGCTGGGGCCGCCAGGGGCGTGGCTAGACCCAAGCCTGGGCCGGGAAGAGGGCGGGGCTGACGCTTGGGGACATGAGCCCCGGCCACATGGCGGCCAGGGTCCCCAGGCGCAATCCAGCTTGTCTCCTGGGAAGCAACCCACAGTCTTCACGCTCCCTCGGAAGACTGTTTCTGGGCGGCTGGACCCCCATGCGCGGCCCTCTTTGGGCTTAGCTTCGGCAGCAGGTCCAGCCGATCCCACCCCCGGGCTGGGGCCGCCAGGGGCGTGGCTAGACCCAAGCCCGGGCCGGGAAGAGGGGCGGGGCTGACGCTTGGGGACGTGAGCCCCGGCCACATGGCGGCCGGGGTCCCCAGGCGCAATCCAGCTTGTCTCCTGGGAAGCAACCCACAGTCTTCACGCTCCCTCGGAAGACTGTTTCGGGGCGGCTGGACCCCACGCTCGGCCCTCTTTGGGCTTAGCATGGGCGAGCAGGTCCAGCCGATCCCACCCCCGGGCTGGGGCCGCCAGGGGCGTGGCTAGACCCAAGCCCGGGCCGGGAAGAGGGCGGGGCTGATGCTCGGGGACGTGAGCCCCGGCCACATGGCGGCCGGGGTCCCAGGCGCAATCCAGCTTGTCTCCTGGGAAGCAACCCACAGTCTTCACGCTCCCTCGGAAGACTGTTTCGGGGCGGCTGGACCCCCATGCGCGGCCCTCTTTGGGCTTAGCTTCGGCAAGCAGGTCCAGCCGATCCCACCCCCGGCTGGGGCCGCCAGGGGCGTGGCTAGACCCAAGCCCGGGCCGGGAAGAGGGGCGGGGCTGACGCTTCGGGGACGTGAGCCCCGGCCACATGGCGGCCGGGGTCCCCAGGCGCAATCCAGCTTGTCTCCTGGGAAGCAACCCACAGTCTTCACGCTCCCTCGGAAGACTGTTTCGGGGCGGCTGGACCCCACGCGTGGCCCTCTTTGGGCTTAGCGGCGGCGAGCAGGTCCAGCCGATCCCACCCCCGGACTGGGGCCTCCAGGGGCGTGGCTAGACCCAAGCCCGGGCCGGGAAGAGGGGCGGGGCTGACGCTGGGACGTGACCCGGCACATGGCGGCCGGGGTCCCCAGGCGCAATCCAGCTTGTCTCCTGGGAAGCAACCCACAGTCTTCACGCTCCCTCTGAAGAATGTTTCGGGGCGGCTGGACCCCACGCGTGGCCCTCTTTGGGCTTAGCGGCGGCGAGCAGGTCCAGCCGATCCCACCCCCGGGCTGGGGCCGCCAGGGGCGTGGTGAGACCCAAGCCTGGGCCGGGAAGAGGTTCGGGGCTGATGCTCGGGGACATGACCCCCGGCCACATGGCAGCCAGGGTCCCCAGGCGCAATCCAGCTTGTCTCCTGGGAAGCAACCCACAGTCTTCACGCTCCCTCGGAAGACTGTTTCGGGGCGGCTGGACCCCCACGCGCGGCCCTCTTTGGGCTTAGCATGGGCCAGCAGGTCCAGCCGATCCCACCCCCGGGCTGGGGCCGCCAGGGGCGTGGCTAGACCCAAGCCTGGGCCGGGAAGAGGGGCGGGGCTGATGCTTGGGGACGTGAGCCCCGGCCACATGGCGGCCGGGGTCCCCAGGCGCAATCCAGCTTGTCTCCTGGGAAGCAACCCACAGTCTTCACGCTCCCTCGGAAGACTGTTTTGGGGCGGCTGGACTCCCACGCGCGGCCCTCTTTGGGCTTAGCATGGGCGAGCAGGTCCAGCCGATCCCACCCCCGGGCTGGGGCCGCCAGGGGCGTGGCTAGAACCAAGCCCGGGCCGGGAAGAGGGGCGGGGCTGACGCTCGGGGACATGAGCCCCGGCCACATGGCGGCCGGTGTCCCCAGGCGCAATCCAGCTTGTCTCCTGGGAAGCAACCCACAGTCTTCACGCTCCCTCGGAAGACTGTTTCGGGGCGGCTGGACCCCCACGCGCGGCCCTCTTTGGGCTTAGCATGGGCGAGCAGGTCCAGCCGATCCCACCCCCGGGCTGGGGCCGCCAGGGGCGTGGCTAGAACCAAGCCCGGGCCGGGAAGAGGGGCGGGGCTGACGCTCGGGCACGTGAGCCCCGGCCACATGGCGGCCAGGGTACCCAGGCGCAATCCAGCTTGTCTCCTGGGAAGCAACCCACAGTCTTCACGCTCCCTCGGAAGACTGTTTCGGGGCGGCTGGACCCCCATGCGCGGCCCTCTTTGGGCTTAGCATCGGCCAGCAGGTACAGCCGATCCCACCCCCGGGCTGGGGCCGCCAGGGGCGTGGCTAGACCCAAGCCCGGGCCGGGAAGAGGGGCGGGGCTGACGCTGGGGGACATGACCCCGGCCACATGGCGGCCAGGGTCCCCAGGCGCAATCCAGCTTGTCTCCTGGGAAGCAACCCACAGTCTTCACGCTGCCTCGGAAGACTGTTTCATGGCGGCTGGACCCCCACGCGCAGCCCTCTTTGGGCTTAGCATGGGCTAGCAGGTCCAGCCGATCCCACCCCCGGGCTGGGGCCACCAGGGGCGTGGCTAGACCCAAGCCCGGGCCGGGAAGAGGGGCGGGGCTGATGCTTGGGGACATGAGCCCCGGCCACATGGCGGCCAGGGTCCCCAGGCGCAATCCAGCTTGTCTCCTGGGAAGCAACCCACAGTCTTCACGCTCCCTCAGAAGACTGTTTTGGGGCGACTGGACCCCACGCGCGGCCCTCTTTGGGCTTAGCGTCGGCGAGCAGGTACAACCGATCCCACCCCCGGGCTGGGGCCGCCAGGGGCGTGGCTAGACCCAAGCCCGGGCCAGGAAGAGGGGCGGGGCTGATGCTCGGGCAAGTGAGCCCCGGCCACATGGGGGCCGGGGTCCCCAGGCGCAATCCAGCTTGTCTCCTGGGAAGCAACCCACAGTCTTCACGCTCCCTCGAAAGACTGTTTCAGGGCGGCTGGACTCCCACGCCCGGCCCTCTTTGGGCTTAGCGTCGGCAAGCAGGTACAGCCTATCCCACCCCCGGGCTTGGGCCGCAAGGGGCATGGATAGACCCAAGCCTGGGCCGGGAAGAGGGTCGGGGCTGATGCTCGGGGACATGACCCCCGGCCACATGGCAGCCAGGGTCCCCAGGCGCAATCCAGCTTGTCTCCTGGGAAGCAACCCACAGTCTTCACGCTCCCTCGGAAGACTGTTTCGGGGCGGCTGGACTCCCATGTGCGGCCCTCTTTGGGCTTAGTGTCGGCGAGCAGGTACAAACGATCCCACCCCCGGGCTGGGGCCGCCAGGGTCATGGATAGACTCAAGCCCGGGAGGGGAAGACGGGCGGGGCTGACGCTCGGGCACATGAGTCCCGGCCAAATGGCGGCCAGGGTCCCCAGGCGCAATCCAGCTTGTCTCCTGGGAAGCAACCCACAGTCTTCACGCTCCCTCGGAAGACTGTTTCGGGGCGGCTGGACCCCCATGCGCGGCCCTCTTTGGGCTTAGCGTCGGCCAGCAGGTACAGCCGATCCCACCCCCGGGCTGGGGCTGCCAGGGGCGTGGCTAGACCCAAGCCTGGGCCGGGAAGAGGTGCGGGGCTGATGCTCGGGCACGAAAGCCCCGGCCACATGGGGGCCGGGGTACCCAGGCGCAATCCAGCTTGTCTCCTGGGAAGCAACCCACAGTCTTCACGCTCCCTCGGAAGACTGTTTCAGGGCGGCTGGACCCCCATGCGCGGCCCTCTTTGGGCTTAGCTTCGGCAAGCAGGTCCAGCCGATCCCACCCCCGGGCTGGGGCCGCCAGGGGCGTGGCTAGACCCAAGCCCGGGCCGGGAAGAGGGGCGGGGCTGATGCTCGGGGACATGACCCCCGGCCAAATGGCAGCCAGGGTCCCCAGGCGCAATCCAGCTTGTCTCCTGGGAAGCAACCCACAGTCTTCACGCTCCCTCGGAAGACTGTTTTGGGGCGGCTGGAACCCCACGCGCGGCCCTCTTTGGGCTTAGTGTGGGCGAGCAGGTCCAGCCGATCCCACCCCCGGGCTGGGGCCGCCAGGGGCGTGGCTAGACCCAAGCCCGGGCCGGGAAGAGGGGCGGGGCTGATGCTCGGGGACTTGAGCCCCGGCCACATGGCGGCCAGGGTCCCCAGGCGCAATCCAGCTTGTCTCCTGGGAAGCAACCCACAGTCTTCACGCTCCCTCGGAAGACTGTTTCGGGGCGGCTGGACCCCCATGTGCGGCCCTCTTTGGGCTTAGCATCGGCGAGCAGGTCCAGCCGATCCCACCCCCGGGCTGGGGCCGCCAGGGGCGTGGCTAGACCTAAGCCCGGGCGGGGAAGAGGGGCGGGGCTGATGCTCGGGCACGTGAGCCCCGGCCACATGGCAGCCGGGGTCCCCAGGCGCAATCCAGCTTGTCTCCTGGGAAGCAACCCACAGTCTTCACGCTCCCTCGGAAGACTGTTTTGGGGCGGCTGGACCCCCACGCGCGGCCCTCTTTGGGCTTAGCGTCGGCGAGCAGGTCCAGCCGATCCCACCCCCGGGCTGGGGCCGCCAGGGGCGTGGCTAGACCCAAGCCCGGGCCGGGAAGAGGGGCGGGGCTGACGCTTGGGGACGTGAGCCCCGGCCACATGGCGGCCAGGGTCCCCAGGCGCAATCCAGCTTGTCTCCTGGGAAGCAACCCACAGTCTTCACGCTCCCTCGGAAGACTGTTTCACGGCGGCTGGACCCCCATGTGCGGCCCTCTTTGGGCTTAGCGTCGGCCAGCAGGTCGAGCCGATCCCACCCCCGGGCTGGGCCGCCAGGGGCGTGACTAGACCCAAGCCCGGGCCGGGAAGAGGGGTGGGGCTGACGCTTGAGGACGTGAGCCCCGGCCACATGGCGGCCGGGGTCCCCAGGCGCAATCCAGCTTGTCTCCTGGGAAGCAACCCACAGTCTTCACGCTCCCTCGGAAGACTGTTTTGGGGCGGCTGGACCCCCATGTGCGGCCCTCTTTGGGATTAGTGTCGGCCAGCAGGTACAGCCGATCCCAACCCCGGGCTGGGGCCGCAAGGGGCATAGATAGACCCAAGCCTGGGCCGGGAAGAGGGGCGGGGCTGACGCTGGGGGACGTGAGCCCCGGCCACATGGCGGCCGGGGTCCCCAGGCGCAATCCAGCTTGTCTCCTGGGAAGCAACCCACAGTCTTCACGCTCCCTCGGAAGACTGTTTCGGGGCGGCTGGACCCCCATGTGCGGCCCTCTTTGGGCTTAGCTTCGGCAAGCAGGTCCAGCCGATCCCACCCCCGGGCTGGGGCCGCCAGGGGCGTGGCTAGACCCAAGTCCGGGCCTGGAAGAGGGCCGGGGCTGACGCTCGGGGACGTGAGCCCCGGCCACATGGCGGCCGGGGTCCCCAGGCGCAATCCAGCTTGTCTCCTGGGAAGCAACCCACAGTCTTCACGCTCCCTCGGAAGACTGTTTCGGGGCGGCTAGACCCCCATGTGCGGCCCACTTTGGGCTTAGTGTCGGAGAGCAGGTCCAGCCGATCACACCCCCGGGCTGGGGCCGCCAGGGCGTTGCTAGACCCAAGCCCGGGCCGGGAAGAGGGGCGGGGCTGATGCTCGGGGACATGACCCTGGCCACATGGCAGCCAGGGTCCTCAGGCACAATCCAGCTTGTCTCCTGGGAAGCAACCCACAGTCTTCACGCTCCCTCGGAAGACTGTTTCAGGGCGGCTGGACCCCAAACGCGCGGCCCACTTTGGGCTTAGCTTCGGCGAGCAGGTACAGCCAATCCCACCCCCGGGCAGGGGCCGCCAGGGGCGTGGCTAGACCCAAGCCCGGGCCGGGAAGAGGGGCGGGGCTGACGCTCGGGGACATGATCCCGGCCTCATGGCGGCCAGGGTCCCCAGGCGCAATCCAGCTTGTCTCCTGGGAAGCAACCCACAGTCTTCACGCTCCCTCGGAAGACTGTTTTGGGGCGGCTGGAACCCCGCGCGAGGCCCTCTTTGGGCTTAGCATGGGCAAGCAGGTCCAGCCGATCCCACCCCCGGGCTGGGGCCGCCAGGGGCGTGGCTAGACCCAAGCCCGGGCCGAGAAGAGGGCGGGGCTGATGCTCGGGGACGTGAGCCCCGGCCACATGGCGACCAGGGTCCCCAGGCGCAATCCAGCTTGTCTCCTGGGAAGCAACCCACAGTCTTCACGCTCCCTCGGAAGACTGTTTTGGGGCGGCTGGACCCCCATGTGCGGCCCTCTTTGGGCTTAGTGTCGGCCAGCAGGTACAGCCGATCCCACCTCCGGGCTGGGGCCGCAAGGGGCATAGATAGACCCAAGCCTGGGCCGGGAACAGGGGCGGGGCTGACGCTCGGGGACATGAGCCCCGGCCACATGGGGGCCAGGGTCCCCAGGCGCAATCCAGCTTGTCTCCTGGGAAGCAACCCACAGTCTTCACGCTCCCTCGGAAGACTGTTTTGGGGCGGCTGGACCCCCATGTGCGGCCCTCTTTGGGCTTAGTGTCGGCGAGCAGGTACAGCCGATCCCACCCCGGGCTGGGGCCGCAAGGGGCATAGATAGACCCAAGCCTGGGCCGGGAACAGGGGCGGGGCTGACGCTCGGGGACGTGAGCCCCGGCCACATGGGGGCCGGGGTCCCCAGGCGCAATCTAGCTTGTCTCCTGGGAAGCAACCCACAATCTTCACGCGCCCTCAGAAGACTGTTTCGGGGCGGCTGGACCCCCATGTGCGGCCCTCTTTGGGCTTAGTGTCGGCAAGCAGGTCCAACCGATCCCACCCCCGGGCTGGGGCCGCAAGGGGCGTGTCTAGAACTAAGCCCGGGCCGGGAAGAGGGGCGGGGCTGACGCTGGGGACGTGAGCCCCGGCCACATGGCGGCCAGGGTCCCAAGGCACAATCCAGCTTGTCTCCTGGGAAGCAACCCACAGTCTTCACGCTCCCTCGGAAGACTGTTTTGGTGCGGCTGGACTCCCACGCGCGGCCCTCTTTGGGCTTAGCGTCGGCCAGCAGGTCCAGCCGATCCCACCCCCGGGCTGGGGCCGCCAGGGGCGTGGCTAGACCCAAGCCCGGGCCAGGAAGAGGGGCGGGGCTGATGCTCGGGGACGTGAGCCCCGGCCACATGGCGGCCAGGGTCCCCAGGCGCAATCCAGCTTGTCTCCTGGGAAGCAACCCACAGTCTTCACGCTCCCTCGAAAGACAGTTTAGGGGCGGCTGGACCCCCATGTGCGGCCCTCTTTGGGCTTAGTGTCGGCGAGCAGGTACAGCCGATCCCACCCCCGGGCTGGGGCCGCCAGGGGCGTGGCTAGACCCAAGCCCGGGCCGGGAAGAGGGGCGGGGCTGACGCTTGGGGACATGATCCCGGCCACATGGCGGCCAGGGTCCCCAGGCGCAATCCAGCTTGTCTCCTGGGAAGCAACCCACAGTCTTCACGCTCCCTCGGAAGACAGTTTTGGGGCCGCTGGACCCCCACGCTCTGCCCTCTTTGGGCTTAGCATGGGCGAGCAGGTCCAGCCGATCCCACCCCTGGGCAGGGGCCGCCAGGGGCGTGGCTAGACCCAAGCCTGGGCCGGGAAGAGGGGCGGGGCTGACGCTTGGGGACTGAGCCCCGGCCAAATGGCAGCCAGGATCCCCAGGCGCAATCCAGCTTGTCTCCTGGGAAGCAACCCACAGTCTTCACGCTCCCTCGGAAGACTGTTTCATGGCGGCTGGACTCCCATGTGCGGCCCTCTTTGGGCTTAGTGTCGGCGAGCAGGTCCAGCCGATCCCACCCCCGGGCTGGGGCCGCAAGGTGCGTGGCTAGAACTAAGCCAGGGCGGGGAAGAGGGGCGGGGCTGACGCTGGGGGACGTGAGCCCCGGAAACATGGCGGCCGGGGTCCCCAGGCGCAATCCAGCTTGTCTCCTGGAAAGCAACACACAGTCTTCACGCTCCCTCGAAAGACTGTTTTGGGGCGGCTGGACCCCCACGCGCCGCCCAATTGGGCTTAGCGTGGGCAGCAGGTCCAGCCTATCGCACCCCCGGGCTGGGGCCGCCAGGGGCGTGGCTAGAACCAAGCCCGGGCCGGGAAGAGGGGCGGGGCTGACGCTCGGGGACGTGAACCCTGGCCACATGGCGGCCGGGGTCCCCAGGCGCAATCCAGCTTGTTTCCTGGGAAGCAACCCACAGTCTTCACGCTCCCTCGGAAGACTGTTTCACGGCGGCTGGACCCCACGTGCACGGCCCTCTTTGGGCTTAGCGTCGGCAAGCAGGTACAGCCTATCCCACCCCCGGGCTGGGGCCGCCAGGGGCGTGGCTAGACCCAAGCTCGGGCCGGGAAGAGGGGCGGGGCTGACGCTTGGGGACGTGAGCCCCGGCCACATGGCGGCCAGGGTCCCACGCGCATAATCCAGCTTGATTCCTGGGAAGCAACCCACAGTCTTCACGCTCCCTCGGAAGACTGTTTCGGGGTGGCTGGACTCCCACGCACGGCCCTCTTTGGGCTTAGCTTCGGCCAGCAGGTACAGCCTATCCCACCCCCAGGCTGGGGCCGCAAGGGGCATAGATAGACCAAAGCCTGGGCCGGGAAGAGGTTCGGGGCTGATGCTCGGGGACATGACCCCCGGCCACATGGCAGCCAGGGTCCCCAGGCGCAATCCAGCTTGTCTCCTGGGAAGCAACCCACAGTCTTCACGCTCCCTCGGAAGACTGTTTCGGGGCGGCTGGACCACCACGCGCGGCCCTCTTTGGGCTTAGCATGGGCCAGCAGGTCCAGCCGATCCCACCCCCGGGCTGGGGCCACCAGGGGCGTGGCTAGACCCAAGCCCGGGCCGGGAAGAGGGGCGGGGCTGACGCTTGGGGACGTGAGCCCCGACCACATGGCGGCCAGGGTCCCCAGGCGCAATCCAGCTTGTCTCCTGGGAAGCAACCCACTGTCTTCACGCTCCCTCGGAAGACTGTTTCGGTACGGCTGGACCCCCATGTGCGGCCCTCTTTGGGCTTAGCGTCGGCCAGCAGGTCCAGCCGATCCCACCCCCGGGCTGGGGCCGCCAGGGGCGTGGCTAGACCCAAGCCCGGGCCGGGAAGAGGGGCGGGGCTGACGCTTGGGGACGTGAGCCCCGGCCACATGGCGGCCGGGGTCCCACGCATAATCCAGCTTGATTCCTGGGAAGCAACCCACAGTCTTCACGCTCCCTCAGAAGACTGTTTCGGGACGGCTGGACTCCCACGCGCGGCCCTCTTTGGGCTTAGCGTCGGCCAGCAGGTACAGCCGATCCCACCTCCGGGCTGGGCCCACCAGGGGCGTGGCTAGACCCAAGCCTGGGCCGGGAAGAGGTGCGGGGCTGATGCTCGGGCACGAAAGCCCCGGCCAAATGGGGGCCGGGGTACCCAGGCGCAATCCAGCTTGTCTCCTGGGAAGCAACCCACAGTCTTCACGCTCCCTCGGAAGACTGTTTCGGGGCGGCTGGACCCCCATGCGCGGCCCTCTTTGGGCTTAGTGTCGGCCAGCAGGTCGAGCCGATCCCACCCCCGGGCTGGGGCCGCCAGGGGCGTGGCTAGACCCAAGCCCGGGCCAGGAAGAGGGGCGGGGCTGATGCTCGGGGACGTGAGCCCCGGCCACATGGCGGCCGGGGTCCCCAGGCGCAATCCAGCTTGTCTCCTGGGAAGCAACCCACAGTCTTCACGCTCCCTCGGAAGACTGTTTCATGGCGGCTGGACCCCCGCGTGAGCGGCCCTCTTTGGGCTTAGCTTCGGCAAGCAGGTCCAGCCGATCCCACCCCCGGGCTGGGGCCGCCAGGGGCGTGGCTAGACCCAAGCCCGGGCCGGGAAGAGGGGCGGGGCTGACGCTTGGGGACGTGAGACCCGGCCACATGGCGGCCGGGGTCCCACGCATAATCCAGCTTGATTCCTGGGAAGCAACCCACAGTCTTCACGCTCCCTCAGAAGACTGTTTCTGGGTGGCTGGACTCCCACGCGCGGCCCTCTTTGGGCTTAGCGTCGGCCAGCAGGTACAGCCTATCCCACCCCCGGGCTGGGGCCGCAAGGGGCATAGATAGACCCAAGCCTGGGCCGGGAAGAGGTTCGGGGCTGATGCTCGGGGACATGACCCCCGGCCACATGGCAGCCAGGGTCCCCAGGCGCAATCCAGCTTGTCTCCTGGGAAGCAACCCACAGTCTTCACGCTGCCTCGGAAGACTGTTTCATGGCGGCTGGACCCCCACGCGCGGCCCTCTTTGGGCTTAGCATGGGCTAGCAGGTCCAGCCGATCCCACCCCCGGGCTGGGGCCGCCAGGGGCGTGGCTAGACCAAAGCCCGGGCCGGGAAGAGGGGCGGGGCTGACGCTTGGGGACGTGAGCCCCGGCCACATGGGGGCCGGGGTCCCCAGGCGCAATCCAGCTTGTCTCCTGGGAAGCAACCCACAGTCTTCACGCTCCCTCGGAAGACTGTTTCGGGGCGGCTGGACACCCATGTGCGGCCCTCTTTGGGCTTAGTGTGGGCGAGCAGGTACAACCGATCCCACCCCCGGGCTGGGGCCGCAAGGGGCGTGGCTAGAACTAAGCCCGGGCGGGGAAGAGGGGCGGGGCTGATGCTGGGGGACGTGAGCCCCGGCCACATGGCGGCCGGGGTCCCCAGCGCCATCCAGCTTGTCTCCTGGGAAGCAACCCACAGTCTTCACGCTCCCTCGGAAGACTGTTTTGGTGCGGCTGGACTCCCACGCACGGCCCTCTTTGGGCTTAGCTTCGGCAAGCAGGTCCAGCCGATCCCACCCCCGGGCTGGGGCCGCCAGGGGCGTGGCTAGACCAAAGCCCGGGCCGGGAAGAGGGGTGGGGCTGATGCTCGGGGACGTGAGCCCCGGCCACATGGCGGCCAGGGTCCCCAGGCGCAATCCAGCTTGTCTCCTGGGAAGCAACCCACAGTCTTCACGCTCCCTCGGAAGACTGTTTCGGGGCGGCTGGACCCCCACGTGCTGCCCTCTTTGGGCTTAGCGTCAGCGAGCAGGTACAGCCAATCCCACTCCCGGGCAGGGCCCGCCAGGGCGTGGCTAGACCCAAGCCCGGGCCGGGAAGAGGGGCGGGGCTGACGCTCGGGGACATGATCCCGGCCTCATGGCGGCCAGGGTCCCCAGGCGCAATCCAGCTTGTCTCCTGGGAAGCACCCACAGTCTTCACGCTCCCTCGGAAGACTGTTTCATGGCGGCTGGACTCACGCGTGCGCGGCCCTCTTTGGGCTTAGCTTCGGCAAGCAGGTCCAGCCGATCCCACCCCCGGGCTGGGGCCGCCAGGGGCGTGGCTAGACCAAAGCCCGGGCCGGGAAGAGGGGTGGGGCTGATGCTCGGGGACGTGAGCCCCAGCCACATGGCGGCCAGGGTCCCCAGGCGCAATCCAGCTTGTCTCCTGGGAAGCAACCCACAGTCTTCACGCTCCCTCGGAAGACTGTTTCGGGGCGGCTGGACCCCCACGTGCTGCCCTCTTTGGGCTTAGCGTCAGCGAGCAGGTACAGCCAATCCCACCCCCGGGCAGGGGCCGCCAGGGCGTGGCTAGACCCAAGCCCGGGCTTGAATATGGGCGGGGCTGACGCTCGGGGACATGATCCCGGCCTCATGGCGGCCAGGGTCCCCAGGCGCAATCCAGCTTGTCTCCTGGGAAGCAACCCACAGTCTTCACGCTCCCTCGGAAGACTGTTTCGGGGCGGCTAGACCCCCATGTGCGGCCCTCTTTGGGCTTAGCATGGGCCAGCAGGTACAGCCGATCCCACCCCCGGGCTGGGGCCGCCAGGGGCGTGGCTAGACCCAAGCCCGGGACAAGAAGAGGGGCGGGGCTGACGCTTGGGGACGTGAGCCCCGGCCATATGGCGGCCGGGGTCCCCAACTCATATCCAGCTTGTCTCCTGGGAAGCAACACACAGTCTTCCCGCTCCCTCGAAAGACTGTTTTGGGGCGGCTGGACCCCCACGTGCGGCCCTCTTTGGGCTTAGCTTGGGCAAGCAGGTCCAGCCTATCGCACCCCCGGGCTGGGGCCGCCAGGGGCGTGGCTAGACCCAAGCCCGGGCCGGGAACAGGGGCGGGGCTGACGCTCGGGGACGTGAACCCTCTCCACATGGCGGCCGGGGTCCCCAGGCGCAATCCAGCTTGTTTCCTGGGAAGCAACCCACAGTCTTCACGCTCCCTCGGAAGACTGTTTCACGGCAGCTGGACCCCGGCGTGCACGGCCCTCTTTGGGCTTAGCGTCGGCAAGCAGGTCCAGCCGATCCCACCCCCGGGCTGGGGCCGCCAGGGGCGTGGCTAGACCCAAGCCCGGGACAAGAAGAGGGGCGGGGCTGACGCTTGGGGACGTGAGCCCCGGCCATATGGCGGCCGGGGTCCCAACTCATAATCCAGCTTGATTCCTGGGAAGCAACCCACAGTCTTCACGCTCCCTCAGAAGACTGTTTCGGGACGGCTGGACTCCCACGCGCGGCGCTCTTTGGGCTTAGCGTCGGCCAGCAGGTACAGCCTATCCCACCCCCGGGCTGGGGCCGCAAGGGGCATAGATAGACCCAAGCCTGGGCCGGGAAGAGGTTCGGGGCTGATGCTCGGGGACATGACCCCCGGCCACATGGCAGCCAGGGTCCCCAGGCGCAATCCAGCTTGTCTCCTGGGAAGCAACCCACAGTCTTCACGCTCCCTCGGAAGACTGTTTCAGGGCGGCTGGACCCCCACGCGGGGCCCTCTTTGGGCTTAGCATGGGCTAGCAGGTCCAGCCGATCCCACCCCCGGGCTGGGGCCGCCAGGGGCGTGACTAGACCCAAGCCCGGGCCGGGAAGAGGGGCGGGGCTGACGCTTGGGGACATGAGCCCCGGCCACATGGCGGCCAGGGTCCCCAGGCGCAATCCAGCTTGTCTCCTGGGAAGCAACCCACAGTCTTCACGCTCCCTCAGAAGACTGTTTCAGGGCGACTGGACCCCACGCGCGGCCCTCTTTGGGCTTAGCATGGGCTAGCAGGTCCAGCCGATCCCACCCCCGGGCTGGGGCCGCCAGGGGCGTGGCTAGACCCAAGCCCGGGCCGGGAAGAGGGGCGGGGCTGACGCTTGGGGACATGAGCCCCGGCCACATGGCGGCCAGGGTCCCCAGGCGCAATCCAGCTTGTCTCCTGGGAAGCAACCCACAGTCTTCACGCTCCCTCGGAAGACTGTTTCAGGGCAGCTGGACCCCACGCGCGGCCCTCTTTGGGCTTAGTGTCGGCGAGCAGGTACAACCGATCCCACCCCCGGGCTGGGGCCGCCAGGGGTGTGGCTAGACCCAAGCCCGGGCCGGGAAGAGGGGCGTGGCTGACGCTCGGGGACATGATCCCGGCCTCATGGCGGCCAGGGTCCCCAGGCGCAATCCAGCTTGTCTCCTGGGAAGCAACCCACAGTCTTCACGCTCCCTCGGAAGACTGTTTCATGGCGGCTGGACCCCCGCGTGCGCGGCCCTCTTTGGGCTTAGCTTCGGCAAGCAGGTCCAGCCGATCCCACCCCCGGGCTGGGGCCGCCAGGGGCGTGGCTAGACCCAAGCCCGGGACGGGAGGAGGGGCGCAGCTGACGCTTGGGGACGTGAGCCCCGGCCACATGGCGGCCAGGGTCCCCAGGCGCAATCCAGCTTGTCACCTGGGAAGCAACCCACAGTCTTCACGCTCCCTCGTAAGACTGTTTCGGGGAGGCTGGACTCCCACGCGCGGCCCTCTTTGGGCTTAGTGTCGGCAAGCAGGTACAGCCTATCCCACCCCCGGGCTGGGGCCGCCAGGGTCATGGATAGACTCAAGCCCGGGAGGGGAAGACGGGCGGGGCTGACGCTTGGGCACATGAGTCCCGGCCAAATGGCAGCCAGGGTCCCCAGGCGCAATCCAGCTTGTCTCCTGGGAAGCAACCCACAGTCTTCACGCTCCCTCGGAAGACTGTTTCGGGGCGGCTGGACCCCCATGCGCGGCCCTCTTTGGGCTTAGCGTCGGCCAGCAGGTACAGCCGATCCCACCCCCGGGCTGGGCCCGCCAGGGGCGTGGCTAGACCCAAGCCTGGGCCGGGAAGAGGTGCGGGGCTGATGCTCGGGCACGAAAGCCCCGGCCAAATGGGGGCCGGGGTACCCAGGCGCAATCCAGCTTGTCTCCTGGGAAGCAACCCACAGTCTTCACGCTCCCTCGGAAGACTGTTTCGGGGCGGCTGGACCCCCATGCGCGGCCCTCTTTGGGCTTAGCGTCGGCCAGCAGGTCGAGCCGATCCCACCCCCGGGCTGGGGCCGCCAGGGGCGTGGCTAGACCCAAGCCCGGGCCAGGAAGAGGGGCGGGGCTGATGCTCGGGGACGTGACCCCCGGCCACATGGGGGCCGGGGTCCCCAGGCGCAATCCAGCTTGTCTCCTGGGAAGCAACCCACAGTCTTCACGCTCCCTCGGAAGACTGTTTCATGGCGGCTGGACCCCCGCGTGTGCGGCCCTCTTTGGGCTTAGCTTCGGCAAGCAGGTCCAGCCGATCCCACCCCCGGGCTGGGGCCGCCAGGGGCGTGGCTAGACCCAAGCCCGGGCCGGGAAGAGGGGCGGGGCTGACGCTTGGGGACGTGAGCCCCGGCCACATGGCGGCCGGGGTCCCACGCATAATCCAGCTTGATTCCTGGGAAGCAACCCACAGTCTTCACGCTCCCTCAGAAGACTGTTTCTGGGTGGCTGGACTCCCACGCGCGGCCCTCTTTGGGCTTAGCGTCGGCCAGCAGGTACAGCCTATCCCACCCCCGGGCTGGGGCCGCAAGGGGCATAGATAGACCCAAGCCTGGGCCGGGAAGAGGTTCGGGGCTGATGCTCGGGGACATGACCCCCGGCCACATGGCAGCCAGCGTCCCCAGGCGCAATCCAGCTTGTCTCCTGGGAAGCAACCCACAGTCTTCACGCTGCCTCGGAAGACTGTTTCATGGCGGCTGGACCCCCACGCGCGGCCCTCTTTGGGCTTAGCATGGGCTAGCAGGTCCAGCCGATCCCACCCCCGGGCTGGGGCCGCCAGGGGCGTGGCTAGACCCAAGCCCGGGCCGGGAAGAGGGGCGGGGCTGACGCTTGGGGACATGAGCCCCGGCCACATGGCGGCCAGGGTCCCCAGGCGCAATCCAGCTTGTCTCCTGGGAAGCAACCCACAGTCTTCACACTCCCTCGGAAGACTGTTTCAGGGCGACTGGACCCCACGCGCGGCCCTCTTTGGGCTTAGCATGGGCGAGCAGGTACAACTGATCCCACCCCCGGGCTGGGGCCGCCAGGGTTGTGGCTAGACTGAAGCCCGGGCCGGGAAGAGGGGCGGGGCTGACGCTTGGTGACTTGAGCCCCGGCCACATGGGGGCCGGGGTCCCCAGGCGCAATCCAGCTTGTCTCCTGGGAAGCAACCCACAGTCTTCACGCTCCCTCGGAAGACTGTTTCGGGGCGGCTGGACCCCCATGTGCGGCCCTCTTTGGGCTTAGTGTCGGCCAGCAGGTACAGCCGATCCCACCCCCGGGCTGGGGCCGCCAGGGGCGTGGCTAGACCCAAGCCCGGGCCAGGAAGAGGGGCGGGGCTGATGCTCGGGGACGTGACCCCCGGCCACATGGCGGCCGGGGTCCCCAGGCGCAATCCAGCTTGTCTCCTGGGAAGCAACCCACAGTCTTCACGCTGCCTCGGAAGACTGTTTCATGGCGGCTGGACCCCCACGCGCAGCCCTCTTTGGGCTTAGCATGGGCTAGCAGGTCCAGCCGATCCCACCCCCGGGCTGGGGCCACCAGGGGCGTGGCTAGACCCAAGCCCGGGCCGGGAAGAGGGGCGGGGCTGATGCTTGGGGACATGAGCCCCGGCCACATGGCGGCCAGGGTCCCCAGGCGCAATCCAGCTTGTCTCCTGGGAAGCAACCCACAGTCTTCACGCTCCCTCAGAAGACTGTTTTGGGGCGACTGGACCCCACGCGCGGCCCTCTTTGGGCTTAGTGTCGGCGAGCAGGTACAACCGATCCCACCCCCGGGCTGGGGCCGCCAGGGGCGTGGCTAGACCCAAGCCCGGGCCAGGAAGAGGGGCGGGGCTGATGCTCGGGCAAGTGAGCCCCGGCCACATGGGGGCCGGGGTCCGCAGGCGCAATCCAGCTTGTCTCCTGGGAAGCAACCCACAGTCTTCACGCTCCCTCGAAAGACTGTTTCAGGGCGGCTAGACTCCCACGCCCGGCCCTCTTTGGGCTTAGCGTCGGTAAGCAGGTACAGCCTATCCCACCCCCGGGCTGGGGCCGCAAGGGGCATGGATAGACCCAAGCCTGGGCCGGGAAGAGGTTCGGGGCTGAGGCTCGGGGACATGACCCCCGGCCACATGGCAGCCAGGGTCCCCAGGCGCAATCCAGCTTGTCTCCTGGGAAGCAACCCACAGTCTTCACGCTCCCTCGGAAGACTGTTTCGGTACGGCTGGACCCCCATGCGCGGCCCTCTTTGGGCTTAGCGTCGGCCAGTAGGTATAGCCGATCCCACCCTCGGGCTGGGGCCGCCAGGGGCGTGGCTAGACCCAAGCCCGGGCCAGGAAGAGGGGCGGGGCTGATGCTCGGGGACGTGACCCCCGGCCACATGGCGGCCGGGGTCCCCAGGCGCAATCCAGCTTGTCTCCTGGGAAGCAACCCACAGTCTTCACGCTGCCTCGGAAGACTGTTTCATGGCGGCTGGACCCCCACGCGCAGCCCTCTTTGGGCTTAGCATGGGCTAGCAGGTCCAGCCGATCCCACCCCCGGGCTGGGGCCACCAGGGGCGTGGCTAGACCCAAGCCCGGGCCGGGAAGAGGGGCGGGGCTGATGCTTGGGGACATGAGCCCCGGCCACATGGCGGCCAGGGTCCCCAGGCGCAATCCAGCTTGTCTCCTGGGAAGCAACCCACAGTCTTCACGCTCCCTCAGAAGACTGTTTTGGGGCGACTGGACCCCACGCGCGGCCCTCTTTGGGCTTAGTGTCGGCGAGCAGGTACAACCGATCCCACCCCCGGGCTGGGGCCGCCAGGGGCGTGGCTAGACCCAAGCCCGGGCCAGGAAGAGGGGCGGGGCTGATGCTCGGGCAAGTGAGCCCCGGCCACATGGGGGCCGGGGTCCGCAGGCGCAATCCAGCTTGTCTCCTGGGAAGCAACCCACAGTCTTCACGCTCCCTCGAAAGACTGTTTCAGGGCGGCTAGACTCCCACGCCCGGCCCTCTTTGGGCTTAGCGTCGGTAAGCAGGTACAGCCTATCCCACCCCCGGGCTGGGGCCGCAAGGGGCATGGATAGACCCAAGCCTGGGCCGGGAAGAGGTTCGGGGCTGAGGCTCGGGGACATGACCCCCGGCCACATGGCAGCCAGGGTCCCCAGGCGCAATCCAGCTTGTCTCCTGGGAAGCAACCCACAGTCTTCACGCTCCCTCGGAAGACTGTTTCGGTACGGCTGGACCCCCATGCGCGGCCCTCTTTGGGCTTAGCGTCGGCCAGTAGGTATAGCCGATCCCACCCTCGGGCTGGGGCCGCCAGGGGCGTGGCTAGACCCAAGCCCGGGCCAGGAAGAGGGGCGGGGCTGATGCTCGGGGACGTGACCCCCGGCCACATGGCGGCCAGGGTCCCCAGGCGCAATCCAGCTTGTCTCCTGGGAAGCAACCCACAGTCTTCATGCTCCCTCGAAAGAGTTTCGGGGCGGCTGGACTCCCACGCGCGGCCCTCTTTGGGCTTAGCTTCGGCAAGAAGGTCCAGCCGATCCCACCCCCGGGCTGGGGCCGCCAGGGGCGTGGCTAGACCCAAGCCCGGGCCGGGAAGAGGGGCGGGGCTGATGCTAGGGGACATGACCCCCGGCCAAATGGCAGCCAGGATCCCCAGGCACAATCCAGCTTGTCTCCTGGGAAGCAACCCACAGTCTTCACGCTCCCTCGGAAGACTGTTTTGGGGCCGCTGGACCCCCACGCTCTGCCCTCTTTGGGCTTAGCATGGGCGAGCAGGTCCAGCCGATCCCACACCTGGGCAGGGGCCGCCAGGGGCGTGGCTAGACTCAAGCCCGGGCCGGGAAGAGGGGCGGGGCTGACGCTTGGGGATGTGAGCCCCGGCCACATGGCGGCCAGGGTCCCCAGGCGCAATCTAGCTTGTCTCCTGGGAAGCAACCCACAGTCTTCACGCTCCCTCGGAAGACTGTTTCATGGCGGCTGGACTCCCATGTGCGGCCCTCTTTGGGCTTAGTGTCGGCGAGCAGGTACAATCGATCCCACCCCCGGGCTGGGGCCGCCAGGGGCGTGGCTAGACCCAAGTCCGGGCCTGGAAGAGGGCCGGGGCTGACGCTCGGGGACGTGAGCCCCGGCCACATGGGGGCCGGGGTCCCCAGGCGCAATCCAGCTTGTCTCCTGGGAAGCAACCCACAGTCTTCACGCTCCCTCGGAAGACTGTTTTGGGGCGGCTGGACCCCCACGCGAGGCCCTCTTTGGGCTTAGCATGGGCGAGCAGGTCCAGCCGATCCCACCCCCGGGCTGGGGCCGCCAGGGGCGTGGCTAGACCCAAGCCCGGGCTGGGAAGAGGGGCGGGGCTGACGCTCGGGCACGTGAGCCCCGGCCACATTGGGGCCGGGGTCCCCAGGCGCAATCCAGCTTGTCTCCTGGGAAGCAACCCACAGTCTTCATGCTCCCTCGGAAGACAGTTTTGGGGCGGCTGGACTCCCACGCGCGGCCCTCTTTGGGCTTAGCTTGGGCGAGCAGGTCCAGCCGATCCCACCCCCGGGCTGGGGCCGCCAGGGGCATGGATAGACCCAAGCCCGGGCCGGGAAGAGGGGCGGGGCTGACGCTTGGGGACGTGAGCCCCCGGACACATGGCAGCCAGGGTCCCCAGGCGCAATCCAGCTTGTCTCCTGGGAAGCAACCCACAGTCTTCACGCTCCCTCGGAAGACTGTTTTGGGGCGGCTGGACCCCCATGTGCGGCCCTCTTTGGGCTTAGCATCGGCCAGCAGGTCGAGCCGATCCCACCCCCGGGCTCGGGCCGCCAGGGGCGTGACTAGACCCAAGCCCGGGCCGGGAAGAGGGGTGGGGCTGACGCTTGGGGACGTGAGCCCCGGCCACATGGGGGCCGGGGTCCCCAGGCGCAATCCAGCTTGTCTCCTGGGAAGCAACCCACAGTCTTCACGCTCCCTCGGAAGACTGTTTTGGGGCGGCTGGACCCCCATGTGCGGCCCTCTTTGGGCTTAGTGTCGGCCAGCAGGTACAGCCGATCCCACCCCCGGGCTGGGGCCGCAAGGGGCATAGATAGACCCATGCCTGGGCCGGGAAGAGGGGTGGGGCTGACGCTGGGGGACATGAGCCCCGGCCACATGGCGGCCGGGGTCCCCAGGCGCAATCCACCTTGTCTCCTGGGAAGCAACCCACAGTCTTCACGCTCCCTCGGAAGACTGTTTCGGGGCGGCTGGACCCCCATGCGCGGCCCTCTGGGCTTAGCGTCGGCAAGCAGGTCCAGCCGATCCCACCCCCGGGCTGGGGCCGTCAGGGGCATGGCTAGACCCAAGCCCTGGCCGGGAAGAGGGCGGGGCTGACGCTCGGGAACGTGTGCCACGGTCACAAGGCCGCCAGGGTCCCCAGGCGCAATCCAGCTTCTCTCTTGGGAAGCAACCCTCAGTCTTCACGCTCCCTCAGAAGACTGTTTAGGGGCGGCTGGACACCCACGTGCTGCCCTGTTTGGGCTTAGCGTCTGCGAGCAGGTCCAGCCGATCCCACCCCCGGGCTGGGGCCGCCAGGGGCGTGGCTAGACCCAAGCCCGGGCCGGGAAGAGGGGCGGGGCTGACGCTCTTGGACGTGAGCCCCAGCCACATGGAGGCCAGGGTCCCCAGGCGCAATCCAGCTTGTCTCCTGGGAAGCAACCCACAGTCTTCACGCTCCCTCAGAAGACTGTTTCGGGGAGGGTGCACCCCCATGCGCGGCCCTCTTTGGGCTTAGCTTCGGCCAGGAGGTCCATCTGATCCCACCCCCAAACTGGGGCCGCCAGGGGCGTGGCTAGACCCAAGCCCGGGCCGGGAAGAGGGGCAGGGCTGACGCTCGGGGACGTGAGCCCCGGCCACATGGCGGCCAGGGTCCCCAGGCGCAATCCAGCTTGTCTCCTGGGAAGCAACCCACAGTCTTCACGCTCCCTCAGAAGACTGTTTCATGGCGGCTGGACCCCCACGCGCGGCCCTCTTAGGGCTTAGCGTCGGCAAGCAGGTCCAGCCGATCCCACCCCCGGGCTGGGGCCGCCAGGGGCGTGGCTAGACCGAAGCCCGGGCCGGGAAGAGGGGCGGGGCTGACGCTCGGGGACGTGAGCCCCGGCCACATGGAGGCCAGGGTCCTCAGGCGCAATCCAGCTTGTCTCTTTGGAAGGAACCCACAGTCTACACGCTCCCTCGGAAGACTGTTTCGGGGAGGGTGCACCCCCATGTGCGGCCCTCTTTGGTCTTAGCGTGGGCGAGCAGGTACAGCTGATCCCACCCCCAGGCTGGGGCCGTCAGGGGCGTGGCTAGACCCAAGCCCGGGCCGGGAAGAGGGTCGGGGCTGACGCTTGGGGATGTGAGCCCCGGCAACATGGCGGCCGGGGTCCCCAGGGGCATTCCAGCTTGTCTCCTGGGAAGCAACCCACAGTCTTCACGCTCCCTCGGAAGACTGTTTCGGGGCGGCTGGAACCCCATGCGCCACCCTCTTGGGGCTTAGCATCGGCCAGCAGGTCCAGCGGATCCCACCCCCGGGCTGGTGCCGCCAGGAGCGTGGCTAGACCCAAGCGCGGGCTGGGAAGAGGGGCGGGGCTGACGCTCGGGGACGTGAGCCCCGGCCACATGGCGGCCGGGGTCCTCAGGCGCAATCCAGCTTGTCTCCTGGGAAGCAAGCCACAGTCTTCACGCTCCCTCGGAAAACAGTTTCATTGCGATTGGACCCCAACGCGCGTCCCTCTTAGGGCTTACTGTTGGCGAGCAGGTCCAGCTGATCCCACCCCCGGGCTGAGGCCGTTACGGGCATGGATAGACCCAAGCAAGGGCCTGGAAGAGGGCGGGGCTGACGCTCGGGGACGTGAGCCCTGGCCACATGGCGGCCGGGGTCCCACGCATAATCCAGCTTGTCTCCTGGGAAGCAACCCACAGTCTTCACGCTCCCTCGGAAGATTGTTTTGGGGCGGCTGGACACCCATGCGCGGCCCTCTTTGGGCTTAGTGTCGGCGAGCAGGTCCAGCCGATCCCACCCACGGGCTGTGGCCGCCAGGGGCGTGGCTAGACCCAAGCCCGGGCCGGGAAGAGGGGCGGGGCTGACGCTCTTGGACGTGAGCCCCAGCCACATGGAAGCCAGGGTCCTCAGGCGCAATCCAGCTTGTCTCCTGGGAAGCAACCCACAGTCTTCATGCTCCCTCAGAAGACTGTTTCGGGGAGGGTGCACCACCATGCGCGGCCCTCTTAGGGCTTAGCATCGGCCAGCAGGTCCAGCTGATCCCACCCCTGGGCTGGGGCCGCCAGGGGCGTGGCTAGACCCAAGCCCGGGCCGGGAAGAGGGGCAGGGCTGACGCTCTTGGACGTGAGCCCCGGCCACATGGAGGCCGGGGTCCCCAGGCGCAATCCAGCTTGTCTCCTGGGAAGCAACCCACAGTCTTCACGCTCCCTCAGAAGACTGTTACAGGGCGGCTGGACCCCCACGCGCGGCCCTCTTTGGGCTTAGCGTCGGCGAGCAGGTCCATCTGATCCCACCCCCAAACTGGGGCCGCCAGGGGCGTGGCTAGTCCCAAGCCCGGGCCGGGAAGAGGGGCAGGGCAGACGCTCTTGGACGTGAGCCCCGGCCACATGGCGGCCAGGGTCCCCAGGCGCAATCCAGCTTGTCTCCTGGGAAGCAACCCACAGTCTTCACGCTCCCTCAGAAGACTGTTTCGGGGCGGCTGGACCCCCATGCGCGGCCTTCTTTGGGCTGAGCATCGGCCAGCAGGTCCAGCGGATCCCACACCCGGGCTGGGGCCGCCAGGGGCGTGGCTAGACCCAAGCCCGGGCCGGGAAGAGGGGCGGGGCTGACGCTCGGGGACGTGAGCCCCGGCCACATGGAGGCCAGGGTCCTCAGGCGCAATCCAGCTTGTCTCTTGGGAAGCAACCCACAGTCTACACGCTCCCTCGGAAGACTGTTTCGGGGAGGGTGCACCCCCATGTGCGGCCCTCTTTGGGCTTAGCGTGGGCGAGCAGGTACAGCTGATCCCACCCCCAGGCTGGGGCCGTCAGGGGCGTGGCTAGACCCAAGCCCGGGCCGGGAAGAGGGGCGGGGCTGACGCTCTTGGACGTGAGCCCCCGGCCACATGGCGGCCGGGGTCCTCAGGCGCAATCCAGCTTGTCTCCTGGGAAGCAACCCACAGTCTTCACGCTCCCTCGGAAAACAATTTCATGGCTGTTGGACCCCCACATGCGGCCCTCTTAGGGCTTAGCGTCGCCGAGCAGGTCCAGCCGAACCCACCCCCGGGCTGGGGCCGCCAGGGGCGTGGCTAGACCCAAGCCCGGGCTGGGAAGAGGGGCGGGGCTGACGCTCGGGGACGTGAGCCCCGGCCACATGGCGGCCAGGGTCCCCAGGCACAATCCAGCTTGTATCCTGGGAAGCAACCCACAGTCTTCACGCTCCCTCGGAAAACAGTTTCATTGCGGTTGGACCCCAACGCGCGTCCCTCTTAGGGCTTAGCGTGGGCGAGCAGGTCCAGCCGATCCCACCCCCGGGCTGGGGCCGTTAGGGGCATGGATAGACCCAAGCCCGGGCCTGGAAGAGGGCGGGGCTGACGCTCGGGGACGTGAGCCCCGGCCACATGGCGGCCGGTGTCCCCAGGCGCAATCCAGCTTGTCTCCTGGGAAGCAACCCACAGTCTTCACGCTCCCTCAGAAGACTGTTTCGGGGATGTTGCACCCCCATGCGCGGCCCTCTTTGGGCTTAGAGTCGGCAAGCAGGTACAGAGTATCCCACCCCCGGGCTGGGGCCGCCAGGGGCGTGGCTAGACCCAAGCCCGGGCCAGGAAGAGGGGCGGGGCTGACGCTCGGGCACGTGAGCCCCGGCCACATGGCGGCCGGGGTCCCCAGGGCATTCTAGCTTGTCTCCTGGGAAGAAACCCACAGTCTTCACGCTCCCTCGGAAGACTGTTTCTGGGCGGCTGGACCCCCATGCGCCACCCACTTTGGGCTTAGCATCGGCCAGCAGGTCCAGCGGATCCCACCCCCGGGCTGGTGCCGCCAGGGGCGTGGCTAGACCCAAGCCCGGGCTGGGAACAGGGACGGGGCTGACGCTCGGGGACGTGAGCCCCGGCCACATGGCGGCCAGGGTCCCCAGGCGCAATCCAGCTTGTATCCTGGGAAGCAACCCACAGTCTTCACGCTCCCTCGGAAAACAGTTTCATTGCGGTTGGACCCCAACGCGCGTCCCTCTTAGGGCTTAGCGTCGCCGAGCAGGTCCAGCCGATCCCACCCCCGGGCTGGGGCCGTTAGGGGCATGGATAGACCCAAGCCCGGGCCTGGAAGAGGGCGGGGCTGAAGCTCGGGGACGTGAGCCCCGGCCACATGGCGGCCGGGGTCCCCAGGCGCAATCCAGCTTGTCTCCTGGGAAGCAACCCACAGTCTTCACGCTGCCTCGGAAGACTGTTTTGGTGCGGCTGGACCCCCACGCGCCGCCCTCTTTGGGCTTAGCGTGGGCGAGCAGGTCCAGCCGATCCCACCCCCGGGCTGGGGCCGCCAGGGGCGTGGCTAGACCCAAGCCCGGGTCTGGAAGAGGGCGGGGCTGATGCTCTTGGACGGGAGCCCCGGCCACATGGCGGCCGGGGTCCACAGGCGCAATCCAGCTTGTCTCCTGGAAAGCAACCCACAGTCTTCACGCTCCCTCAGAAGACTGTTTTGGTGCGGCTGGACCCCCACTTGCGGCCCTCTTTGGCCTTAGTGTCGGCGAGCAGGTCCAGCCGATCCCACACCCGGGCTGGGGCCGTCAGGGGCGTGGCTAGACCCAAGCCCGGGCCTGGAAGAGGGGCGGGGCTGACGCTTGGGGACGTGAGCCCCGGCCACATGGAGGCCAGGGTCCTCAGGCGCAATCCAGCTTGTCTCTTGGGAAGCAACCCACAGTCTTCACGCTCCCTCGGAAGACTGTTTCGGTGTGGGTGCACCCCCATGTGCGGCCCTCTTTGGTCTTAGCGTGGGCGAGCAGGTACAGCTGATCCCACCCCCGGGCTGGGGCCGCCAGGGGCGTGGCTAGTCCCAAGCCCGGGCCGGGAAGAGGGGCGGGGCTGACGCTCGGGGACGTGAGCCCCGGCCACATGGCGGCCGGGTTCCCCAGGTGCATTCCAGCTTGTCTCCTGGGAAGCAACCCACAGTCTTCACGCTCCCTCGGAAGACTGTTTCATGGCGGCTGGACCCCCATGCGGGGCCCTCTTTGGGCTTAGCATCGGCCAGCAGGTCCAGTGCATCCCACCCCCGGGCTGGGTCCGCCAGGGGCGTGGCTGGACCCCCACGTGCTGCCTTCTTAGGGCTTAGCGTGGGCGAGCAGGTCCAGCTTATCCCACCCCCAGGCTGGGGCCGTCAGGGGCGTGGCTAGACCCAAGCCCGGGCCGGGAATAGGGGCGGGGCTGACGCTCGGGGATGTGAGCCCCGGCCACATGGCGGCCGGGGTCCCAGGCGCAATCCAGCTTGTCTCCTGGGAAGCAACCCACAGTCTTCATGCTCCCTCAGAAGACTGTTTCGGGGATGGTGCACCCCCATGCGCGGCCCACTTTGGGCTTAGCGTCGGCCAGCAAGTCCAGCCGATCCCACCCCCGGGCTGGGGCCGCCAGGGGCGTGGCTAGACCCAAGCCCGGGCCAGGAAGAGGGGCGGGGCTGACGCTCGGGCACGTGAGCCCTGGCCACATGGAGGCCAGGGTCCCCAGGCGCAATCCAGCTTGTCTTCTGGGAAGCAACCCACAGTATTCATGCTCCCTCGGAAGACTGTTTCGGGACGGCAGGACCCCCATGTGCGGCCCTCTTTGCGCTTAGTGTGGGCGAGCAGGTCCAGCCGATCCCACCCCCGGGCTGGGGCCGCCAGGGGCGTGGCTAGACCCAAGCCCGGGCTGGAAAGAGGGGCGGGGCTGACGCTCTAGGACGTGAGCCCCGGCCACATGGCGGCCGGGGTCCCCAGGCGCAATCCAGCTTGTCTCCTGGGAAGCAACCCACAGTCTTCACGCTCCCTCAGAAGACTGTTTCGGGGATGTTGCACCCCCATGCGCGGCCCTCTTTGGGCTTAGAGTCGGCAAGCAGGTACAGAGTATCCCACCCCCGGGCTGGGGCCGCCAGGGGCGTGGCTAGACCCAAGCCCGGGCCAGGAAGAGGGGCGGGGCTGACGCTCGGGCACGTGAGCCCCGGCCCCATGGCGGCCGGGGTCCCCAGGGGCATTCTAGCTTGTCTCCTGGGAAGAAACCCACAGTCTTCACGCTCCCTCGGAAGACTGTTTCTGGGCGGCTGGACCCCCATGCGCCACCCACTTTGGGCTTAGCATCGGCCAGCAGGTCCAGCGGATCCCACCCCCGGGCTGGTGCCGCCAGGGGCGTGGCTAGACCCAAGCCCGGGCTGGGAACAGGGACGGGGCTGACGCTCGGGGACGTGAGCCCCGGCCACATGGCGGCCAGGGTCCCCAGGCGCAATCCAGCTTGTATCCTGGGAAGCAACCCACAGTCTTCACGCTCCCTCGGAAGACAGTTTCATTGCGGTTGGACCCCAACGCGCGTCCCTCTTAGAGCTTAGCGTCGCCGAGCAGGTCCAGCCGATCCCACCCCCGGGCTGGGGCCGTTAGGGGCATGGATAGACCCAAGCCCGGGCCTGGAAGAGGGCGGGGCTGACGCTCGGGGACGTGAGCCCTGGCCACATGGCGGCCGGGGTCCCCAGGCGCAATCCAGCTTGTCTCCTGGGAAGCAACCCACAGTCTTCACGCTCCCTCAGAAGACTGTTTTGGTGCGGCTGGACCCCCACGCGCCGCCCTCTTTGGGCTTAGCGTGGGCGAGCAGGTCCAGCCGATCCCACCCCCGGGCTGGGGCCGCCAGGGGCGTGGCTAGACCCAAGCCCGGGTCTGGAAGAGGGCGGGGCTGATGCTCTTGGACGTGAGCCCCGGCCACATGGCGGCCGGGGTCCACAGGCGCAATCCAGCTTGTCTCCTGGAAAGCAACCCACAGTCTTCACGCTCCCTCAGAAGACTGTTTTGGTGCGGCTGGACCCCCACTTGCGGCCCTCTTTGGCCTTAGTGTCGGCGAGCAGGTCCAGCCGATCCCACACCCGGGCTGGGGCCGTCAGGGGCGTGGCTAGACCCAAGCCCGGGCCGGGAAGAGGGGCGGGGCTGACGCTTGGGGACGTGAGCCCCGGCCACATGGAGGCCAGGGTCCTCAGGCGCAATCCAGCTTGTCTCTTGGGAAGCAACCCACAGTCTTCACGCTCCCTCGGAAGACTGTTTCGGTGTGGGAGCACCCCCATGTGCGGCCCTCTTTGGTCTTAGCGTGGGCGAGCAGGTACAGCTGATCCCACCCCCGGGCTGGGGCCGCCAGGGGCGTGGCTAGTCCCAAGCCCGGGCCGGGAAGAGGGGCGGGGCTGACGCTCGGGGACGTGAGCCCCGGCCACATGGCGGCCGGGTTCCCCAGGTGCATTCCAGCTTGTCTCCTGGGAAGCAACCCACAGTCTTCACGCTCCCTCGGAAGACTGTTTCATGGCGGCTGGACCCCCACATGCGGCCCTCTTAGGGCTTAGCGTCGCCGAGCAGGTCCAGCCGATCCCACCCCCAAACTGGGGCCGCCAGGGGCGTGGCTAGAACCAAGCCCGGGCTGGGAAGAGGGGCGGAGCTGACGCTTGGGGACGTGAGCCCCGGCCACATGGCGGCCAGGGTCCCCAGGCGCAATCCAGATTGTCTCCTGGGAAGCAACCCACAGTCCTCACGCTCCCTCGGAAGACTGTTTGGGGGGGGTGCAACCCAATGCGCGGCCCTCTTTGGGCTTAGCGTCGCCGAGCAGGTCCAGCGGATCCCACCCCCGGGCTGGGGCCGCCAGGGGCGTGGCTAGATGCAAGCCCGGGCCGGGAAGAGGGGCGGGGCTGATGCTGGGGGACGTGAGCCCCGGCCACATGGCGACCAGGGTCCCCAGGTGCAATCCAGCTTGTCTCCTGGGAAGCAACCCACAGTCTTCACGCTCCCTCGGTAGACTGTTTTGGGGCGGCTGGACCCCCACCCGCGGCCCTCTTTGGGCTTAGCGTCGGCGAGCAGTTCCAGCCAATCCACCCCCGGGCTGGGGCCGCCAGGGGCGTGGCTAGACCCAAGCCCGGGCCGGGAAGAGGGGCGGGGCTGACGCTCGGGGACGTGAGCCCCGGCCACATGGCGTCCGGGGTCCCCAGGCGCAATCCAGCTTGTCTCCTGGGAAGCAACCCACAGTCTTCACGCTCCCTCAGAAGACTGTTTCGTTGAGGGTGTACCCCCATGTGCGGCCCTCTTTGGGCTTAGCATCGGCCAGCAGGTCCAGCGGATCCCACCCCAGGGCTGGGGCAGCCAGGGGCGTGGCTAGACCCAAGCCCGGGCCAGGAAGAGGGGCGGGGCTGACGCTCGGGGACGTGAGCCCCGGCCACATGGCGGCCGGGGTCCCCAGGTGCAATCCAGCTTGTCTCTTGGGAAGCAACCCACAGTCTTCACGCTCCCTTGGAAGACTGCTTTGGGGCGGCTGGACCCCCACGCGGGGCCCTCTTTGGGCTTAGCATGGGCGAGCAGGTACAGCCGATCCCACCCCCGGGCTGGGGACGTCAGGGGCGTGGCTAGACCCAAGCCCGGGCCGGGAAGAGGGGCGGGGCTGACGCTCGGGGACGTGAGCCCCGGCCACATGGCGGTCGGGGTCCCCAGGCGCAATCAAGCTTGTCTCCTGGGAAGCAACCCACAGTCTTCACGCTCCCTCAGAAGAATGTTTCGGGGAGGGTACACCCCCATGTGCGGCCCTCTTTGGGCTTAGCGTCGGCAAGCAGGTACAGAGGATCCCACCCCCGGGCTGGGGCCGCCAGGGGCGTGGCTAGACCAAAGCCCGGGCCAGGAAGAGGGGCGGGGCTGACGCTCTTGGACGTGAGCCCTGGCCACATGGCGGCCAGGGTCCCCAGGCGCAATCCAGCTTGTCTCTTGGGAAGCAACCCACAGTCTTCACGCTCCCTCAGAAGACTGTTTCGGGGCGGCTGGACCCCCATGTGCGGCCCTCTTTGGGCTTAGCGTCGCCGAGCAGGTCCAGCCAATCCCACCCCCGGGCTGGGGCCGCCAGGGGCGTGGCTAGACCCAAGCCTGGGCCGGGAAGAGGGGCGGGGCTGAAGCTCGGGGACGTGAGCCCCGGCCACATGGCGGCCGGAGTCCCCAGGTGCAATCCAGCTTGTCTCCTGGGAAGCAGCCCACAGTCTTCACGCTCCCTCAGGAGACTGTTTCATGGCGGCTGGACCCCTACGTGCGGCCCTCTTTGGGATTAGCTTCGGCAAGCAGGTCCAGCCGATCCCACCCCCGGGCTGGGGCCGCCAGGGGCGTGGCTAGACCCAAGCCAGGGCCGGGAAGAGGGGCGGGGCTGACGCTCGGGGACGTGAGCCCAGGCCGCATGGCGGCCAGGGTCCCCAGCCGCAATCAAGCTTGTCTCCTGGGAAGCAACCCACAGTCTTCACGCTCCCTCAGAAGACTGTTTCGGGGAGGGTGCACCCCCATGCGCAGCCCTCTTTGGGCTTAGCGTCGGCAAGCAGGTCCAGCCGATCCCACCCCCGGGCTGGGGCCGCCAGGGCGTGGCTAGACCCAAGCCAGGGCCGGGAAGAGGGGCGGGGCTGACGCTCGGGGACGTGAGCCCCGGCCACATGGCGGCTGGGGTCCCCAGGCGCAATCCAGCTTGTCTCCTGGGAAGCAACCCACAGTCTTCACGCTCCCTCAGAAGACTGTTTCGTGGAGGCTGGACCCCTACGTGCGGCCTTCTTTGGGCTTAGCGTGGGCGAGCAGGTCCAGCCGATCCCACCCCCGGGCTGGGGCCGCCAGGGGCGTGGCTAGACCCAAGCCCGGGCCGGGAAGAGGGACGGGGCTGACGCTCGGGGATTGAGCCCCGGCCACATGGCGGCCGGGGTCCCCAGGCGCAATCCAGCTTGTCTCCTGGGAAGCAACCCACAGTCTTCACGCTCCCTCAGAAGACTGTTTCGGGGAGGGTGCACCCCCATGCGCGGCCCTCTTTGGGCTTAGCGTGGGCGAGCAGGTACAGAGGATCCCACCCCCGGGCTGGGGCCACCAGGGGCGTGGCTAGACCCAAGCCTGGGCCTGGAAGATGGCGGGGCTGACGCTCGGGAACGTTTGCCACTGCCACATGGCGGCCAAGTTCCCCAGGCGCAATCCAGCTTGTCTCTTGGGAAGCAACCCACAGTCTTCATGCTCCCTCAGAAGACTGTTTCATGGCGGCTGGACCCCCGCGTGTGCGGCCCTCTTTGGGCTTAGCGTCGGCGAGCAGGTCCAGCGGATCCCACCCCCGGGCTGGGGTCGCCAGGGGCATGGCTAGACCCAAGCCCGGCCGGGAAGAGGGGCGGGGCTGACGCTCGGGGACGTGAGCCCCGGCCACATGGCGGCCAGGGTCCCCAGGCGCAATCCAGCTTGTCTCCTGGGAAGCAACCCACAGTCTTCATGCTCCCTCAGAAGACTGTTTTGGGGCGGCTGGACCCCCACGTGCGGCCCTCTTTGGGCTTAGTGTCGGCGAGCAGGTCCAGCCAATCCCACCCCCGGGCTGGGGCCGCCAGGGGCATGGCTAGACCCAAGCCCGGGCCGGGAGGAGGGGCAGGGCTGACGCTCGGGGACGTGAGCACCGGCCACATGGCGGCCAGGGTCCCGAGGCGCAATCCAGCTTGCCTCCTGGGAAGCAACCCACAGTCTTCACGCTCCCTCGGAAGACAGTTTCATGTGGTGTGGAACTCCACGCGCGGCCCTCTTTGGGCTTAGCGTGGGCAAGCAGGTGCAACGGATCCCACACCCGGGCTGGGGCCGCCAGGGGCGTGGCTAGACCCAAGCCCGGGCCGGGAAGAGGGGCGGGGCTGACGCTCGGGGACGTGAGCCCCGGCCTCATGGCGGCCGGGGTCCCCAGGTGCAATCCAGCTTGTCTCTTGGGAAACCACCCACAGTCTTCACACTCCCTCAGAAGACTGTTTCGGGCGGCTGGTCCCCCACGCGCGGCCCTCTTTTGGCTTAGTGTCGGTGAGCAGGTCCAGCCGATCCCACCCCCGGGCTGGGGCCGTCAGGGGCGTGGCTAGACCCAAGCGGGGGCTGGGAAGAGGGGCGGGGCTGACGCTCGGGCACGTGAGCCCCGGCCACATGGCGGTCGGGGTCCCCAGGCGCAATCCAGCTTGTCTCCTGGGAAGCAACCCACAGTCTTCACGCTCCCTCAGAAGACTGTTTCGGGGAGGGTGCACCCCCATGCGCGGCCCTCTTTGGGCTTAGCGTCGGCAAGCAGGTACAGCCGATCCCACCCCCGGGCTGGGGCCGCCAGGGGCGTGGCTAGACCCAAGCCCGGGCCGGGAAGAGGGGCGGGGCTGACGCTCGGGGATTGAGCCCCGGCCACATGGCGGCCGGGGTCCCCAGGCGCAATCCAGCTTGTCTCCTGGGAAGCCACCCACAGTCTTCACGCTCCCTCGGAAAACAATTTCATGGCGGCTGGACCCCCACGCGCGGCCCTCTTTGGGCTTAGCGTGGGCAAGCAGGTCCAACCGATCCCACCCCCGGGCTGGGGCTGCCAGGGGCGTGGCTAGACCCAAGCCCGGGCTGGGAAGAGGGGCGGGGCTGATGCTCTGGTACGTGAGCCCCGGCCACATGGTGGCCAGGGTCCCCAGGCGCAATCCAGCTTGTCTCCTGGGAAGCAACCCACAGTCTTCACGCTCCCTCGGAAGGCTGATTGGGGCTGCTGGACCCCCATGTGCCGCCCTCTTTGGGCTTAGCGTGGGCGAGCAGGTCCAGCCAATCCCACCCCCGGGCTGGGGCCGCCAGGGGCGTGGCTAGACCCAAGCCCGGGCCGGGAAGAGGGGCGGGGCTGACGCTCTTGGACGTGAGCCCCGGCCACATGGCGGCCAGGGTCCCCAGGCGCAATCCATCTTGTCTCCTGGGAAGCAACCCACAGTCTTCACGCTCCCTCGGAAGGCTGATTGGGGCTGCTGGACCCCCATGTGCCGCCCTCTTTGGGCTTAGCGTGGGTGAGCAGGTCCAGCGGATCCCACCCCCGGGCTGGGGCCGTCAGGGGCGTGGCTAGACCCAAGCCCGGGCCGGGAAGAGGGGCGGGGCTGACGCTCTGGGACGTGAGCCCCGGCCACATGGCGGCCGGGGTCCCCAGGCGCAATCCAGCTTGTCTCCTGGGAAGCAACCCACAGTCTTCACGCTCCCTCAGAAGACTGTTTTGGTGCGGCTGGACCCCCACTTGCGGCCCTCTTTGGCCTTAGTGTCGGCGAGCAGGTCCAGCCGATCCCACCCCCGGGCTGGGGCCGTCAGGGGCGTGGCTAGACCCAAGCCCGGGCCGGGAAGAGGGGCGGGGCTGACGCTTGGGGACGTGAGCCCCGGCCACATGGCGGCCAGGGTCCCCAGGCGCAATCCAGCTTGTCTCCTGGGAAGCAACCCAGTCTTCACGCTCCCTCGGAAGACTGTTTCTGGGTGGCTGGACCTCCACGCGCGGCCCTCTTTGGGCTTAGCGTCGGCAAGCAGGTCCAGCCGATCCCACCCCCGGGCTGGGGCCGCCAGGGGCGTGGCTAGACCCAAGCCCGGGCCGGGAAGAGGGGCGGGGCTGACGCTCTTGGACGTGAGCCCCGGCCACATGGCGGCCAGGGTCCCCAGGCGCAATCCATCTTGTCTCCTGGGAAGCAACCCACAGTCTTCACGCTCCCTCGGAAGGCTGATTGGGGCTGCTGGACCCCCATGTGCCGCCCTCTTTGGGCTTAGCGTGGGCGAGCAGGTCCAGCCGATCCCACCCCCGGGCTGGGGCCGTCAGGGGCGTGGCTAGACCCAAGCCCGGGCCGGGAAGAGGGGCGGGGCTGACGCTCTGGGACGTGAGCCCCGGCCACATGGCGGCCGGGGTCCCCAGGCGCAATCCAGCTTGTCTCCTGGGAAGCAACCCACAGTCTTCACGCTCCCTCAGAAGACTGTTTTGGTGCGGCTGGACCCCCACTTGCGGCCCTCTTTGGCCTTAGTGTCGGCGAGCAGGTCCAGCCGATCCCACCCCCGGGCTGGGGCCGTCAGGGGCGTGGCTAGACCCAAGCCCGGGCCGGGAAGAGGGGCGGGGCTGACGCTTGGGGACGTGAGCCCCGGCCACATGGAGGCCAGGGTCCTCAGGCGCAATCCAGCTTGTCTCTTGGGAAGCAACCCACAGTCTTCACGCTCCCTCGAAAGACTGTTTCGGGGTGGGTGCACCCCCATGTGCGGCCCTCTTTGGTCTTAGCGTGGGCGAGCAGGTACAGCTGATCCCACCCCCGGGCTGGGGCCGCCAGGGGCGTGGCTAGTCCCAAGCCCGGGCCGGGAAGAGGGGCGGGGTTGACACTCGGGGACGTGAGCCCCGGCCGCATGGCGGCCGGGGTCCCCAGGTGCATTCCAGCTTGTCTCCTGGGAAGCAACCCACAGTCTTCACGCTCCCTCGGAAGACTGTTTCATGGCGGCTGGACCCCCATGCGGGGCCCTCTTTGGGCTTAGCATCGGCCAGCAGGTCCAGTGGATCCCACCCCCGGGCTGGGTCCGCCAAGGGCGTGGCTGGACCCCCACGTGCTGCCTTCTTAGGGCTTAGCGTGGGCGAGCAGGTCCAGCTTATCCCACCCCCAGGCTGGGGCCGTCAGGGGCGTGGCTAGACCCAAGCCCGGGCCGGGAATAGGGGCGGGGCTGACGCTCGGGGATGTGAGCCCCGGCCACATGGCGGCCGGTGTCCCAGGCGCAATGCGGCTTGTCTCCTGGGAAGCAACCCACAGTCTTCACGCTCCCTCAGAAGACTGTTTCGGGGATGGTGCACCCCCATGCGCGGCCCTCTTTGGGCTTAGCGTCGGCCAGCAGGTACAGCCGATCCCACCCCCGGGCTGGGGCCGCCAGGGGCGTGGCTAGACCCAAGCCCGGGCCAGGAAGAGGGGCGGGGCTGACGCTCGGGCACGTGAGCCCTGGCCACATGGAGGCCAGGGTCCCCAGGCGCAATCCAGCTTGTCTTCTGGGAAGCAACCCACAGTATTCATGCTCCCTCGGAAGACTATTTCGGGACGGCAGGACCCCCATGTGCGGCCCTCTTTGCGCTTAGTGTGGGCGAGCAGGTCCAGCCGATCCCACCCCCGGGCTGGGGCCGCCAGGGGCGTGGCTAGACCCAAGCCCGGGCTGGAAAGAGGGGCGGGGCTGACGCTCTAGGACGTGAGCCCCGGCCACATGTCGGCCGGGGTCCCCAGGTGCAATCCAGCTTGTCTCCTGGGAAGCAACCCACAGTCTTCACGCTCCCTCGGAAAACAATTTCATGGCTGTTGGACCCCCACATGCGGCCCTCTTAGGGCTTAGCGTCGCCGAGCAGGTCCAGCCGAACCCACCCCCCGGCTGGGGCCGCCAGGGGCGTGGCTAGAACCAAGCCCGGGCTGGGAAGAGGGGCGGAGCTGACAGTTGGGGACGTGAGCCCCGGCCACATGGCGGCCAGGGTCCCCAGGTGCAATCCAGATTGTCTCCTGGGAAGCAACCCACAGTCCTCACGCTCCCTCGGAAGACTGTTTCGGGGCGGCTGGACCGCCTCGTGCGCGGCCCTCTTTGGGCTTAGTGTTGGCGAGCAGGTCCAGCCGATCCCACCCCCGGGCTGGGGCCACCAGGGGCGTGGCTAGACCCAAGACCTGGCCGGGAAGAGGGGCGGGGCTGATGCTCGGGGACGTGAGCCCCGGCCACATGGCGGCTGGGGTCCCCAGGCGCAATCCAGCTTGTCTCTTGGGAAGCAACCCACAGTCTTCACGCTCCCTCGGAAGACAGTTTCATGGCGGCTGGACCCCCATGCGCGGCCCTCTGGGCTTAGCGTCGGCAAGCAGGTCCAGCAGATCCCACCCCCGGGCTGGGGCCGCCAGGGGCATGGCTAGACCCAAGCCCTGGCCGGGAAGAGGGCGGGGCTGACGCTCGGGAACGTGTGCCACGGTCACAAGGCCGCCAGGGTCCCCAGGCGCAATCCAGCTTGCCTCCTGGGAAGCAACCCACAGTCTTCACGCTCCCTCAGAAGACTGTTTCGGGGCGGCTGGACCCCCATGCGCCACCCTCTTCGGGCTTAGCATCGGCCAGCAGGCCCAGCCGATCCCACCCCCGGGCTGGTGCCGCCAGGGGCGTGGCTAGACCCAAGCGCGGGCTGGGAAGAGGGGCGGGGCTGACGCTCGGGGACGTGAGCCCCGGCTGCATGGCGGCCGGGGTCCCCAGGCGCAATCCAGCTTGTCTCCTGGGAAGCAAGCCACAGTCTTCACGCTCCCTCGGAAAACAGTTTCATTGCGATTGGACCCCAACCCGCGTCCCTCTTAGGGCTTACTGTTGGCGAGCAGGTCCAGCTGATCCCACCCCCGGGCTGAGGCCGTTAGGGGCATGGATAGACCCAAGCAAGGGCCTGGAAGAGGGCGGGGCTGACGATCGGGGACGTGAGCCCTGGCCACATGGCGGCCGGGGTCCCACGCATAATCCAGCTTGTCTCCTGGGAAGCAACCCACAGTCTTCACGCTCCCTCGGAAGATTGTTTTGGGGCGGCTGGACACCCATACGCGGCCCACTTTGGGCTTAGTGTCGGCGAGCAGGTACAGCCGATCCCACCCCAGGGCTGGGGCCGCCAGGGGCGTGGATAGACCCAATACCTGGCCAGGAAGAGGGGCGGGGCTGATGCTCGTGGACGTGAGCCCCGGCCACATGGCGGCCAGGGTCCCCAGGCGCAATCCATCTTGTCTCCTGGGAAGCAACCCACAGTCTTCACGCTCCCTCGGAAGACTGTTTCTGGGTGGCTGGACCCCCACGCGCCGCCCTCTTTGGGCTTAGCGTCGGCAAGCAGGTCCAGCCAATCCCACCCCCGGGCTGGGGCCGCCAGGGGCGTGGCTAGACCCAAGCCCGGGCCAGGAAGAGGGGCGGGGCTGACGCTCGTGGATGTGAGCCCCGGCCACATGGCGGCCGGGGTCCCAGGCGCAATCAAGCTTGTCTCCTGGGAAGCAACCAACAGTCTTCACGCTCCCTCAGAAGACTGTTTCGGGGATGGTGCACCCCCATGCGCGGCCCTCTTTGGGCTTAGCGTCGGCAAGCAGGTCCAGCCGATCCCACCCCGGGCTGGGGCCGCCAGGGGCGTGGCTAGACCCAAGCCCTGGCCAGGAAGAGGGCGGGGCTGATGCTCGGGAACGTGTGCCACGGTCACAAGGCCGCCAGGGTCCCCAGGCGCAATCCAGCTTCTCTCTTGGGAAGCAACCCTCAGTCTTCACGCTCCCTCAGAAGACTGTTTCGGGGCGGCTGGACCCCCATGCGCCACCCTCTTCGGGCTTAGCATCGGCCAGCAGGTCCAGCCGATCCCACCCCAGGGCTGGTGCCGCCAGGGGCGTGGCTAGACCCAAGCGCGGGCTGGGAAGAGGGGCGGGGCTGACGCTCGGGGACGTGAGCCACGGCCACATGGCGGCCGGGGTCCCCAGGCGCAATCCAGCTTGTCTCCTGGGAAGCAAGCCACAGTCTTCACGCTCCCTCGGAAAACAGTTTCATTGCGATTGGACCCCAACGCGCGTCCCTCTTAGGGCTTACGGTTGGCGAGCAGGTCCAGCTGATCCCACCCCCGGGCTGAGGCCGTTAGGGGCATGGATAGACCCAAGCCTGGGCCTGGAAGAGGGCGGGGCTGACGCTCGGGGACGTGAGCCCTGGCCACATGGCGGCCGGGGTCCCACGCATAATCCAGCTTGTCTCCTGGGAAGCAACCCACAGTCTTCACTCTCCCTCGGAAGATTGTTTTGGGGCGGCTGTACACCCATGCACGGCCCTCTTTGGGCTTAGTGTCGGCGAGCAGGTACAGCCGATCCCACCCCAGGGCTGGGGCCGCCAGGGGCGTGGCTAGACCCAATACCTGGCCAGGAAGAGGGGCGGGGCTGATGCTCTTGGACGTGAGCCCCGGCCACATGGCGGCCAGGTTCCCCAGGCGCAATCCAGCTTGTCTCCTGGGAAGCAACCCACAGTCTTCACGCTCCCTCGGAAGACTGTTTCTGGGTGGCTGGACCCCCACGCGCCGCCCTCTTTGGGCTTAGCGTCGGCAAGCAGGTCCAGCCAATCCCACCCCCGGGCTGGGGCCGCCAGGGGCGTGGCTAGACCCAAGCCCGGGCCAGGAAGAGGGGCGGGGCTGACGCTCGGGGATGTGAGCCCCGGCCACAAGGCGGCCGGGGTCCCAGGCGCAATCAAGCTTGTCTCCTGGGAAGCAACCAACAGTCTTCACGCTCCCTCAGAAGACTGTTTCGGGGATGGTGCACCCCCATGCGCGGCCCTCTTTGGGCTTAGCGTCGGCAAGCAGGTCCAGCCGATCCCACCCCCGGGCTGGGGCCGCCAGGGGCGTGGCTAGACCCAAGCCCGGGCCAGGAAGAGGGGCGGGGCTGACGCTCTTGGACGTGAGCCCTGGCCACATGGAGGCCAGCGTCCCCAGGCGCAATCCAGCTTGTCTTCTGGGAAGCAACCCACAGTCTTCATGCTCCCTCAGAAGACTGTTTCGGGACGGCAGGACCCCCATGTGCGGCCCTCTTTGGGCTTAGCGTCGCCGAGCAGGTCCAGCTGAACCCACCCCCCGGGCTGGGGCCGCCAGGGGCGTGGCTAGACCCAAGCCCGGGCCGGGAAGAGGGGCGGGGCTGACGCTCGGGGACGTGAGCCCCGGCCACATGGCGGCTGGGGTCCCCAGGCGCAATCCAGCTTGTCTCTTGGGAAGCAACCCACAGTCTTCACGCTCCCTCAGAAGACTGTTTCGGGGCGGCTGGACCACCATGCGCCACCCTCTTTGGGCTTAGCATCGGCCAGCAGGTCCAGCGGATCCCACCCCCGGGCTGGGGCCGCCAGGGGCTTGGCTAGACCCAAGCCCGGGCCGGGAAGAGGGGCGGGGCTGACGCTCTGGGACGTGAGCCCCGGCCACATGGCGGCCGGGGTCCCCAGGGGCATTCCAGCTTGTCTCCTGGGAAGCAACCCACAGTCTTCACGATCCCTCAGAAGACTGTTTCATGGCGGCTGGACCCCACGCGCCGCCCTCCTTGGGCTTAGCATGGGCGAGCAGGTCCAGCCAAACCCACCCCCAGGATGGGTCCGCCAGGGGCGTGGCTAGACCCAAGCCCGGGCCGGGAAGTGGGGCGGGGCTGACGCTCTTGGACGTGAGCCCCGGCCACATGGCGGCCAGGGTCCCCAGGCGCAATCCAGCTTGTCTCCTGGGAAGCAACCCACAGTCTTCACACTCCCTCAGAAGACTGTTTTGGGGCGGCTGGACCCCCACGCGCGGCCCTCTTTGGGCTTAGCGTCGGCAAGCAGGTCCAGCAGATCCCACCCCAGGGCTGGGGCGCCAGGGGCGTGGCTAGACCCAAGCCCGGGCCGGAAAGAGGGGCGGGGCTGACGCTCTTGGACGTGAGCCCCCGGCCACATGACGGCCAGGGTCCCCAGGCGCAATCCAGCTTGTCTCCTGGGAAGCAACCCACAGTCTTCACGCTCCCTCGGAAGACTGTTTCGGGGTGGCTGGACCCCCACGAGCGGCCCTCTTTGGGCTTAGCGTGGGCAAGCAGGTCCAACCGATCCCACCCCCGGGCTGGGGCTGCCAGGGGCGTGGCTAGACCCAAGCCCGGGCTGGGAAGAGGGGCGGGGCTGACTTTTGGGGACGTGAGCCCCAGCCACATGGCGGCCGGTGTCCCCAGGCGCAATCCAGCTTGTCTCTTGGGAAGCAACCCACAGTCTTCACGCTCCCTCGGAATGTTGTTTCGGGGCGGCTGGACCCCCATGTGCGGCCCTCTTTGGGCTTAGTGTCGGCGAGCAGGTCCAGCCGATCCCACCCCCGGGCTGGGGCTGCCAGGGGCGTGGATAGACCCAAGCCCGGGCCGGGAAGAGGGGCGGGGCTGACGCTCGGGGACGTGAGCCCCGGCCACATGGTGGCCAGGGTCCCCAGGCGCAATCCATCTTGTCTCCTGGGAAGCAACCCACAGTCTTCACGCTCCCTCAGAAGACAGTTTTAGGGCGGCTGGACCCCCACGCTCTGCCCTCTTTGGGCTTAGCGTGGGCGAGCAGGTCCAGCCAATCCCACCCCCGGGCTGGGGCCGCCAGGGGCGTGGCTAGACCCAAGCCCGGGCCGGGAAGAGGGGCGGGGCTGACGCTCTTGGACGTGAGCCCCGGCCACATGGCGGCCGGGGTCCCCAGGCGCAATCCAGCTTGTCTCCTGGGAAGCAACCCACAGTCTTCACGCTCCCTCGGAAAACAGTTTCATTGCGGTTGGACCCCAACGCGCGTCCCTCTTAGGGCTTAGCGTGGGCGAGCAGGTCCAGCCGATCCCACCCCCGGGCTGGGGCCGTTAGGGGCATGGCTAGACCCAAGCCCCGGCCTGGAAGAGGGCGGGGCTGACGCTCGGGGACGTGAGCCCCGGCCACATGGAGGCCGGGGTCTCCAGGCGCAATCCAGCTTGTCTCCTGGGAAGCAACCCACAGTCTTCACGCTCCCTCAGAAGACTGTTTCGGGGATGTTGCACCCCCATGCGCGGCCCTCTTTGGGCTTAGCGTCGGCAAGCAGGTACAGAGGATCCCACCCCCGGGCTGGGGCCGCCAGGGGCGTGGCTAGACCCAAGCCCGGGCCGGAAAGATGGGCGGGGCTGACGCTCTTGGACGTGAGCCCCCGGCCACATGGAGGCCAGGGTCCCCAGGTGCAATCCAGCTTGTCTCCTGGGAAGCAACCCACAGTCTTCACGCTCCCTCGGAAGACTGTTTTTGGGGCGGCTGGACCCCCACGAGCGGCCCTCTTTGGGCTTAGCGTGGGAAAGCAGGTCCAGCGGATCGCACCCCCGGGCTGGGGCTGCCAGGGGCGTGGCTAGACCCAAGCCAGGGCTGGGAAGAGGGGCGGGGCTGACTTTTCGGGACGTGAGCCCCGGCCACATGGCGGCCAAGGTCCCCAGGCGCAATCCAGCTTGTCTCTTGGGAAGCAACCCACAGTCTTCACGCTCCCTCAGAAGACTGTTTCGGGGCGGCTGGACCCCCATGTGCGGCCCTCTTTGGGCTTAGCGTGGGCAAGCAGGTCCAACCGATCCCACCCCCGGGCTGGGGCCGCCAGGGGCGTGGCTAGACCCAAGCCCGGGCCTGGAAGAGTGGCGGGGCTGACGCTCGGGGACGTGAGCCCCGGCCACATGGCGGCCAGGGTCCCCAGGCGCAATCCATCTTGTCTCCTGGGAAGCAACCCACAGTCTTCACGCTCCCTCGGTAGACTGTTTTGGGGCGTCTGGACCCAAACGCGCCGCCCTCTTTGGGCTTAGCGTGGGCGAGCAGGTCCAGCCGATCCCACCCCAGGGCTGGGGCCGCCAGGGGTGTGGCTAGACCCAAGCCCGGGTCGGGAGGAGGGGCGGGGCTGACGCTCTTGGACGTGAGCACCCGGACACATGGCGGCCGGGGTCCCCAGGCGCAATCCAGCTTGTCTCCTGGGAAGCAACCCACAGTCTTCACGCTTCCTCAGAAGACTGTTTCGGGGCGGCTGGACCCCCACGAGCGGCCCTCTTTGGGCTTAGCGTGGGCAAGCAGGTACAGCCGATCCCACCCCTGGGCTGGGGCTGCCAGGGGCGTGGCTAGACCCAAGCCCGGGCTGGGAAGAGGGGCGGGGCTGACGCTCTTGGACGTGAGCCCCCGGCCACATGGCGGCCAGGGTCCCCAGGCGCAATCCAGCTTGTCTCCTGGGAAGCAACCCACAGTCTTCACGCTCCCTCGGAAGACTGTTTCTGGGTGGCTGGACCCCCACGAGCGGCCCTCTTTGGGCTTAGCGTGGGCAAGCAGGTCCAACCGATCCCACCCCCGGGCTGGGGCTGCCAGGGGCGTGGCTAGACCCAAGCCCGGGCTGGGAAGAGGAGCGGGGCTGACGCTCTGGTACGTGAGACTTGGCCACATGGCGGCCAGGGTCCCCAGGCGCAATCCAGCTTGTCTCTTGGGAAGCAACCCACAGTCTTCACGCTCCCTCGGAATACTGTTTCGGGGCGGCTGGACCCCAATGTGCGGCCCTCTTTGGGCTTAGCGTCGGCGAGCAGGTCCAGCCGATCCCACCCCCGGGCTGGGGCCGTCAGGGGCGTGGATAGACCCAAGCCCGGGCCTGGAAGAGTGGCAGGGCTGACGCTCCGGGACGTGAGCCCCGGCCACATGGCGGCCAGGGTCCCCAGGCGCAATCCATCTTGTCTCCTGGGAAGCAACCCACAGTCTTCACGCTCCCTCGGTAGACTGTTTTGGGGCGCCTGGACCCCCACGCGCCGCCCTCTTTGGGCTTAGCGTGGGTGAGCACGTCCAGCCAATCCCACCCCCGGGATGGGGCCGCCAGGGGTGTGGCTAGACCCAAGCCCGGGCCGGGAAGAGGGGCGGGGCTGACGCTCTTAGACGTGAGCACCCGGACACATGGCGGCCGGGGTCCCCAGGCGCAATCCAGCTTGTCTCCTGGGAAGCAACCCACAGTCTTCACGCTCCCTCAGAAGACTGTTTCGGGGCGGCTGGACCCCCACGCGCGGCCCTCT
Organism: Ochotona curzoniae; assembly: GCF_017591425.1. NCBI lineage: Eukaryota > Metazoa > Chordata > Mammalia > Lagomorpha > Ochotonidae > Ochotona > Ochotona curzoniae. Next base: position 233,831 of record NW_024465121.1, on the reverse strand, counting down.
TTGGGCTTAGCGTCGGCAAGCAGGTCCAGCGGATCCCACCCCAGGGCTGGGGCGCCAGGGGCGTGGCTAGACCCAAGCCCGGGCCGGAAAGAGGGGCGGGGCTGACGCTCTTGGACGTGAGCCCCGGCCACATGACGGCCGGGGTCCCCAGGCGCAATCCAGCTTGTCTCCTGGGAAGCAACCCACAGTCTTCACGCTCCCTCGGAAGACTGTTTTGGGGTGGCTGGACCCCCACGAGCAGCCCTCTTTGGGCTTAGCGTGGGTAAGCAGGTCCAACCGATCCCACCCCCGGGCTGGGGCTGCCAGGGGCGTGGCTAGACCCAAGCCCGGGCTGGGAAGAGGGGCGGGGCTGACTTTTGGGGACGTGAGCCCCAGCCACATGGCGGCCGGGGTCCCCAGGCGCAATCCAGCTTGTCTCTTGGGAAGCAACCCACAGTCTTCACGCTCCCTCGGAAGACTGTTTCGGGGCGGCTGGACCCCCATGTGCGGCCCTCTTTGGGCTTAGCGTGGGCGAGCAGGTCCAGCCAATCCCACCCCAGTGATGGGTCCGCCAGGGGCGTGGCTAGACCCAAGCCCGGGCCGGGAAGTGGGGCGGGGCTGACGCTCTTGGACGTGAGCCCCGGCCACATGGCGGCCGGGGTCCCCAGGCGCAATCCAGCTTGTCTCCTGGGAAGCAACCCACAGTCTTCACACTCCCTCAGAAGACTGTTTCAGGGCGGCTGGACCCCCACGCGCCGCCCTCTTTGGGCTTAGTGTCGGCGAGCAGGTCCAGCCGATCCCACCCCCGGGCTGGGGCCGCCAGGGGCGTGGCTAGACCCAAGCCCGGGCCGGAAAGATGGGCGGGGCTGACGCTCTTGGACGTGAGCCCCGGCCACATGGCGGCCAGGGTCCCCAGGTGCAATCCAGCTTGTCTCCTGGGAAGCAACCCACAGTCTTCACACTCCCTCGGAAGACTGTTTTTGGGGCGGCTGGACCCCCACGCGCGGCCCTCTTTGGGCTTAGCGTGGGCAAGCAGGTCCAACCGATCGCACCCCCGGGCTGGGGCTGCCAGGGGCGTGGCTAGACCCAAGCCCGGGCTGGGAAGAGGGGCGGGGCTGACTTTTCGGGACGTGAGCCCCGGCCACATGGCGGCCAGGGTCCCCAGGCGCAATCCAGCTTGTCTCTTGGGAAGCAACCCACAGTCTTCACGCTCCCTCGGAAGGCTGTTTCTGGGTGGCTGGACCCCCACGCGCGGCCCTCTTTGGGCTTAGCGTGGGCAAGCAGGTCCAACCGATCCCACCCCCGGGCTGGGGCTGCCAGGGGCGTGGCTAGACCCAAGCCCGGGCTGGGAAGAGGGGCGGGGCTGATGCTCTGGTACGTGAGCCCCGGCCACATGGTGGCCAGGGTCCCCAGGCGCAATCCAGCTTGTCTCCTGGGAAGCAACCCACAGTCTTCACGCTCCCTCGGAAGGCTGATTGGGGCTGCTGGACCCCCATGTGCCGCCCTCTTTGGGCTTAGCGTGGGCGAGCAGGTCCAGCCAATCCCACCCCCGGGCTGGGGCCGCCAGGGGCGTGGCTAGACCCAAGCCCGGGCCGGGAAGAGGGGCGGGGCTGACGCTCTTGGACGTGAGCCCCGGCCACATGGCGGCCAGGGTCCCCAGGCGCAATCCATCTTGTCTCCTGGGAAGCAACCCACAGTCTTCACGCTCCCTCGGAAGGCTGATTGGGGCTGCTGGACCCCCATGTGCCGCCCTCTTTGGGCTTAGCGTGGGCGAGCAGGTCCAGCCGATCCCACCCCCGGGCTGGGGCCGTCAGGGGCGTGGATAGACCCAAGCCCGGGCCTGGAAGAGTGGCAGGGCTGACGCTCTGGGACGTGAGCCCCGGCCACATGGCGGCCGGGGTCCCCAGGCGCAATCCAGCTTGTCTCCTGGGAAGCAACCCACAGTCTTCACGCTCCCTCAGAAGACTGTTTTGGTGCGGCTGGACCCCCACTTGCGGCCCTCTTTGGCCTTAGTGTCGGCGAGCAGGTCCAGCCGATCCCACCCCCGGGCTGGGGCCGTCAGGGGCGTGGCTAGACCCAAGCCCGGGCCGGGAAGAGGGGCGGGGCTGACGCTCGGGGACGTGAGCCCCGGCCACATGGAGGCCAGGGTCCTCAGGCGCAATCCAGCTTGTCTCTTGGGAAGCAACCCACAGTCTTCACGCTCCCTCGAAAGACTGTTTCGGGGTGGGTGCACCCCCATGTGCGGCCCTCTTTGGTCTTAGCGTGGGCGAGCAGGTACAGCTGATCCCACCCCCGGGCTGGGGCCGCCAGGGGCGTGGCTAGTCCCAAGCCCGGGCCGGGAAGAGGGGCGGGGCTGACGCTCGGGGACGTGAGCCCCGGCCACATGGCGGCCGGGGTCCCCAGGTGCATTCCAGCTTGTCTCCTGGGAAGCAACCCACAGTCTTCACGCTCCCTCGGAAGACTGTTTCATGGCGGCTGGACCCCCATGCGGGGCCCTCTTTGGGCTTAGCATCGGCCAGCAGGTCCAGTGGATCCCACCCCCGGGCTGGGTCCGCCAAGGGCGTGGCTGGACCCCCACGTGCTGCCTTCTTAGGGCTTAGCGTGGGCGAGCAGGTCCAGCTTATCCCACCCCCAGGCTGGGGCCGTCAGGGGCGTGGCTAGACCCAAGCCCGGGCCGGGAATAGGGGCGGGGCTGACGCTCGGGGATGTGAGCCCCGGCCACATGGCGGCCGGTGTCCCAGGCGCAATCCAGCTTGTCTCCTGGGAAGCAACCCACAGTCTTCATGCTCCCTCAGAAGACTGTTTCGGGGATGGTGCACCCCCATGCGCGGCCCACTTTGGGCTTAGCGTCGGCCAGCAGGTCCAGCCGATCCCACCCCCGGGCTGGGGCCGCCAGGGGCGTGGCTAGACCCAAGCCCGGGCCAGGAAGAGGGGCGGGGCTGACGCTCGGGCACGTGAGCCCTGGCCACATGGAGGCCAGGGTCCCCAGGCGCAATCTAGCTTGTCTCCTGGGAAGCAAGCCACAGTCTTCACGCTCCCTCGGAAAACAGTTTCATTGCGATTGGACCCCAACCCGCGTCCCTCTTAGGGCTTACTGTTGGCGAGCAGGTCCAGCTGATCCCACCCCCGGGCTGAGGCCGTTAGGGGCATGGATAGACCCAAGCAAGGGCCTGGAAGAGGGCGGGGCTGACGATCGGGGACGTGAGCCCTGGCCACATGGCGGCCGGGGTCCCACGCATAATCCAGCTTGTCTCCTGGGAAGCAACCCACAGTCTTCACGCTCCCTCGGAAGATTGTTTTGGGGCGGCTGGACACCCATGCGCGGCCCTCTTTGGGCTTAGTGTCGGCGAGCAGGTACAGCCGATCCCACCCCAGGGCTGGGGCCGCCAGGGGCGTGGATAGACCCAATACCTGGCCAGGAAGAGGGGCGGGGCTGATGCTCGTGGACGTGAGCCCCGGCCACATGGCGGCCGGGGTCCCAGGCGCAATCAAGCTTGTCTCCTGGGAAGCAACCAACAGTCTTCACGCTCCCTCAGAAGACTGTTTCGGGGATGGTGCACCCCCATGCGCGGCCCTCTTTGGGCTTAGCGTCGGCAAGCAGGTCCAGCCGATCCCACCCCGGGCTGGGGCCGCCAGGGGCGTGGCTAGACCCAAGCCCTGGCCAGGAAGAGGGCGGGGCTGACGCTCGGGAACGTGTGCCACGGTCACAAGGCCGCCAGGGTCCCCAGGCGCAATCCAGCTTCTCTCTTGGGAAGCAACCCTCAGTCTTCACGCTCCCTCAGAAGACTGTTTCGGGGCGGCTGGACCCCCATGCGCCACCCTCTTCGGGCTTAGCATCGGCCAGCAGGTCCAGCCGATCCCACCCCAGGGCTGGTGCCGCCAGGGGCGTGGCTAGACCCAAGCGCGGGCTGGGAAGAGGGGCGGGGCTGACGCTCGGGGACGTGAGCCACGGCCACGTGGCGGCCGGGGTCCCCAGGCGCAATCCAGCTTGTCTCCTGGGAAGCAAGCCACAGTCTTCACGCTCCCTCGGAAAACAGTTTCATTGCGATTGGACCCCAACGCGCGTCCCTCTTAGGGCTTACGGTTGGCGAGCAGGTCCAGCTGATCCCACCCCCGGGCTGAGGCCGTTAGGGGCATGGATAGACCCAAGCCTGGGCCTGGAAGAGGGCGGGGCTGACGCTCGGGGACGTGAGCCCTGGCCACATGGCGGCCGGGGTCCCACGCATAATCCAGCTTGTCTCCTGGGAAGCAACCCACAGTCTTCACTCTCCCTCGGAAGATTGTTTTGGGGCGGCTGGACACCCATGCACGGCCCTCTTTGGGCTTAGTGTCGGCGAGCAGGTACAGCCGATCCCACCCCAGGGCTGGGGCCGCCAGGGGCGTGGCTAGACCCAATACCTGGCCAGGAAGAGGGGCGGGGCTGATGCTCTTGGACGTGAGCCCCGGCCACATGGCGGCCAGGTTCCCCAGGCGCAATCCATCTTGTCTCCTGGGAAGCAACCCACAGTCTTCACGCTCCCTCGGAAGACTGTTTCTGGGTGGCTGGACCCCCACGCGCCGCCCTCTTTGGGCTTAGCGTCGGCAAGCAGGTCCAGCCAATCCCACCCCCGGGCTGGGGCCGCCAGGGGCGTGGCTAGACCCAAGCCCGGGCCAGGAAGAGGGGCGGGGCTGACGCTCGGGGATGTGAGCCCCGGCCACATGGCGGCCGGTGTCCCAGGCGCAATCAAGCTTGTCTCCTGGGAAGCAACCAACAGTCTTCACGCTCCCTCAGAAGACTGTTTCGGGGATGGTGCACCCCCATGCGCGGCCCTCTTTGGGCTTAGCGTCGGCAAGCAGGTCCAGCCGATCCCACCCCCGGGCTGGGGCCGCCAGGGGCGTGGCTAGACCCAAGCCCGGGCCAGGAAGAGGGGCGGGGCTGACGCTCTTGGACGTGAGCCCTGGCCACATGGAGGCCAGCGTCCCCAGGCGCAATCCAGCTTGTCTTCTGGGAAGCAACCCACAGTCTTCATGCTCCCTCAGAAGACTGTTTCGGGACGGCAGGACCCCCATGTGCGGCCCTCTTTGGGCTTAGTGTGGGCGAGCAGGTCCAGCCGATCCCACCCCCGGGCTGGGGCCGCCAGGGGCGTGGCTAGACCCAAGCCCGGGCTGGAAAGAGGGGCGGGGCTGACGCTCTTGGACGTGAGCACCCGGACACATGGCGGCCGGTGTCCCCAGGTGCAATCCAGCTTGTCTCCTGGGAAGCAACCCACAGTCTTCACGCTCCCTCGGAAAACAATTTCATGGCTGTTGGACCCCCACATGCGGCCCTCTTAGGGCTTAGCGTCGCCGAGCAGGTCCAGCTGAACCCACCCCCCGGGCTGGGGCCGCCAGGGGCGTGGCTAGACCCAAGCCCGGGCCGGGAAGAGGGGCGGGGCTGACGCTCGGGGACGTGAGCCCCGGCCACATGGCGGCTGGGGTCCCCAGGCGCAATCCAGCTTGTCTCTTGGGAAGCAACCCACAGTCTTCACGCTCCCTCAGAAGACTGTTTCGGGGCGGCTGGACCACCATGCGCCACCCTCTTTGGGCTTAGCATCGGCCAGCAGGTCCAGCGGATCCCACCCCCGGGCTGGGGCCGCCAGGGGCTTGGCTAGACCCAAGCCCGGGCCGGGAAGAGGGGCGGGGCTGACGCTCTGGGACGTGAGCCCCGGCCACATGGCGGCCGGGGTCCCCAGGGGCATTCCAGCTTGTCTCCTGGGAAGCAACCCACAGTCTTCACGCTCCCTCAGAAGACTGTTTCGGGCGGCTGGACCACCATGCGCCACCCTCTTTGGGCTTAGCATCGGCCAGCAGGTCCAGCGGATCCCACCCCCGGGCTGGGGCCGCCAGGGGTGTGGCTAGACCCAAGCCCGGGCCGGGAAGAGGGCGGGGCTGACGCTCGGGGACGTGAGCCCCCGGACACATGGCGGCCGGGGTCCCCAGGTGCAATCCAGCTTGTCTCCTGGGAAGCAACCCACAGTCTTCACGCTCCCTCGGAAGACAGTTTCATGGCGGCTGGACCCCACTCGCCGCCCTCCTTGGGCTTAGCATGGGCGAGCAGGTCCAGCCAATCCCACCCCCAGGATGGGTCCGCCAGGGGCGTGGCTAGACCCAAGCCCGGGCCGGGAAGAGGGGCGGGGCTGACGCTCGGGGACGTGAGCCCCGGCCACATGGCGGCCACGGTCCCCAGGCGCAATCCAGCTTGTCTCCTGGGAAGCAACCCACAATGTTCACGCTCCCTTGGAAGACTGCTTTGGGGCGGCTGGACCCCCACGTGCGGCCCTCTTTGGGCTTAGCGTCGCCGAGCAGGTCCATCCGATCCCACCCCCAGGCTGGGGCCGCCAGGGGCGTGGCTAGACCCAAGCCCTGGCCGGGAAGAGGGGCGGGGCTGACGCTCTGGGACGTGAGCCCCGGCCACATGGCTGCCAGGGTCCCCAGGCGCAATCCAGCTTTTCTCCTGGGAAGCAACACACAGTCTTCACGCTCCCTCAGAAGACTGTTTCGGGGCGGCTGGACCCCCACTCGCGGCCCACTTTGGGCTTAGCGTGGGCGAGAAGGTACAGCCGATCCCACCCCCGGGCTGGGACCGCCAGGGGCGTGGCTAGTCCCAATCCCTGGCCGGGAAGAGGGGCGGGGCTGACGCTTGGGGACGTGAGCCCCGGCTACATGGCGGCCAGGGTCCCCAGGCGCAATCCAGCTTGTCTCCTGGGAAGCAACCCAGTCTTCACGCTCCCTCGGAAGACTGTTTCTGGGTGGCTGGACCTCCACGCGCGGCCCTCTTTGGGCTTAGCGTCGGCAAGCAGGTCCAGCCGATCCCACCCCCGGGCTGGGGCCGCCAGGGGCGTGGCTAGACCCAAGAACGGGCCGGGAAGAGGGGCGGGGCTGATGCTCCTGGACGTGAGCCCCGGCCACATGGAGGCTAGGGTCCTCAGGCGCAATCCAGCTTGTCTCTTGGGAAGCAACCCACAGTCTTCACGCTCCCTCAGAAGACTGTTTCGGGGAGGGTGCACCCCCATGTGCGGCCCCCTTTGGGCTTAGCGTGGGCGAGCAGGTACAGCTGATCCCACCCCCAGGCTGGGGCCGTCAGGGGCGTGGCTAGACCCAAGCCCAGGCCGGGAAGAGGGCGGGGCTGATGCTCGGGGACGTGAGCCCCGGCCACATGGCGGCTGGGGTCCCCAGGCGCAATCCAGCTTGTCTCCTGGGAAGCAACCCACAGTCTTCACGATCCCTCAGAAGACTGTTTCATGGCGGCTGGACCCCACGCGCCGCCCTCCTTGGGCTTAGCATGGGCGAGCAGGTCCAGCCAATCCCACCCCCAGGATGGGTCCGCCAGGGGCGTGGCTAGACCCAAGCCCGGGCCGGGAAGTGGGGCGGGGCTGACGCTCTTGGACGTGAGCCCCGGCCACATGGCGGCCAGGGTCCCCAGGCGCAATCCAGCTTGTCTCCTGGGAAGCAACCCACAGTCTTCACACTCCCTCAGAAGACTGTTTTGGGGCGGCTGGACCCCCACGCGCGGCCCTCTTTGGGCTTAGCGTCGGCAAGCAGGTCCAGCGGATCCCACCCCAGGGCTGGGGCGCCAGGGGCGTGGCTAGACCCAAGCCCGGGCCGGGAAGAGGGGCGGGGCTGACGCTCTTGGACGTGAGCCCCCGGCCACATGACGGCCAGGGTCCCCAGGCGCAATCCAGCTTGTCTCCTGGGAAGCAACCCACAGTCTTCACGCTCCCTCGGAAGACTGTTTTGGGGTGGCTGGACCCCCACGAGCGGCCCTCTTTGGGCTTAGCGTGGGCAAGCAGGTCCAACCAATCCCACCCCCGGGCTGGGGCTGCCAGGGGCGTGGCTAGACCCAAGCCCGGGCTGGGAAGAGGGGCGGGGCTGACTTTTGGGGACGTGAGCCCCAGCCACATGGCGGCCGGTGTCCCCAGGCGCAATCCAGCTTGTCTCTTGGGAAGCAACCCACAGTCTTCACGCTCCCTCGGAATGTTGTTTCGGGGCGGCTGGACCCCCATGTGCGGCCCTCTTTGGGCTTAGTGTCGGCGAGCAGGTCCAGCCGATCCCACCCCCGGGCTGGGGCTGCCAGGGGCGTGGATAGACCCAAGCCCGGGCCGGGAAGAGGGGCGGGGCTGACGCTCGGGGACGTGAGCCCCGGCCACATGGCGGCCAGGGTCCCCAGGCGCAATCCATCTTGTCTCCTGGGAAGCAACCCACAGTCTTCACGCTCCCTCAGAAGACAGTTTTAGGGCGGCTGGACCCCCACGCGCCGCCCTCTTTGGGCTTAGCGTGGGCGAGCAGGTCCAGCCAATCCCACCCCCGGGCTGGGGCCGCCAGGGGCGTGGCTAGACCCAAGCCCGGGCCGGGAAGAGGGGCGGGGCTGACGCTCTTGGACGTGAGCCCCGGCCACATGGCGGCCGGGGTCCCCAGGCGCAATCCAGCTTGTCTCCTGGGAAGCAACCCACAGTCTTCACGCTCCCTCGGAAAACAGTTTCATTGCGGTTGGACCCCAACGCGCGTCCCTCTTAGGGCTTAGCGTGGGCGAGCAGGTCCAGCCGATCCCACCCCCGGGCTGGGGCCGTTAGGGGCATGGCTAGACCCAAGCCCGGGCCTGGAAGAGGGCGGGGCTGACGCTCGGGGACGTGAGCCCCGGCCACATGGAGGCCGGGGTCCCCAGGCGCAATCCAGCTTGTCTCCTGGGAAGCAACCCACAGTCTTCACGCTCCCTCAGAAGACTGTTTCGGGGATGTTGCACCCCCATGCGCGGCCCTCTTTGGGCTTAGCGTCGGCAAGCAGGTACAGAGGATCCCACCCCCGGGCTGGGGCCGCCAGGGGCGTGGCTAGACCCAAGCCCGGGCCGGAAAGATGGGCGGGGCTGACGCTCTTGGACGTGAGCCCCCGGCCACATGGAGGCCAGGGTCCCCAGGTGCAATCCAGCTTGTCTCCTGGGAAGCAACCCACAGTCTTCACGCTCCCTCGGAAGACTGTTTTTGGGGCGGCTGGACCCCCACGAGCGGCCCTCTTTGGGCTTAGCGTGGGAAAGCAGGTCCAGCGGATCGCACCCCCGGGCTGGGGCTGCCAGGGGCATGGCTAGACCCAAGCCCGGGCTGGGAAGAGGGGCGGGGCTGACTTTTCGGGACGTGAGCCCCGGCCACATGGCGGCCAAGGTCCCCAGGCGCAATCCAGCTTGTCTCTTGGGAAGCAACCCACAGTCTTCACGCTCCCTCAGAAGACTGTTTCGGGGCGGCTGGACCCCCATGTGCGGCCCTCTTTGGGCTTAGCGTGGGCAAGCAGGTCCAACCGATCCCACCCCCGGGCTGGGGCCGCCAGGGGCGTGGCTAGACCCAAGCCCGGGCCTGGAAGAGTGGCGGGGCTGACGCTCGGGGACGTGAGCCCCGGCCACATGGCGGCCAGGGTCCCCAGGCGCAATCCATCTTGTCTCCTGGGAAGCAACCCACAGTCTTCACGCTCCCTCGGTAGACTGTTTTGGGGCGTCTGGACCCAAACGCGCCGCCCTCTTTGGGCTTAGCGTGGGCGAGCAGGTCCAGCCGATCCCACCCCAGGGCTGGGGCCGCCAGGGGTGTGGCTAGACCCAAGCCCGGGTCGGGAGGAGGGGCGGGGCTGACGCTCTTGGACGTGAGCACCCGGACACATGGCGGCCGGGGTCCCCAGGCGCAATCCAGCTTGTCTCCTGGGAAGCAACCCACAGTCTTCACGCTTCCTCAGAAGACTGTTTCGGGGCGGCTGGACCCCCACGAGCGGCCCTCTTTGGGCTTAGCGTGGGCAAGCAGGTACAGCCGATCCCACCCCTGGGCTGGGGCTGCCAGGGGCGTGGCTAGACCCAAGCCCGGGCTGGGAAGAGGGGCGGGGCTGACGCTCTTGGACGTGAGCCCCCGGCCACATGGCGGCCAGGGTCCCCAGGCGCAATCCAGCTTGTCTCCTGGGAAGCAACCCACAGTCTTCACGCTCCCTCGGAAGACTGTTTCTGGGTGGCTGGACCCCCACGAGCGGCCCTCTTTGGGCTTAGCGTGGGCAAGCAGGTCCAACCGATCCCACCCCCGGGCTGGGGCTGCCAGGGGCGTGGCTAGACCCAAGCCCGGGCTGGGAAGAGGAGCGGGGCTGACGCTCTGGTACGTGAGACTTGGCCACATGGCGGCCAGGGTCCCCAGGCGCAATCCAGCTTGTCTCTTGGGAAGCAACCCACAGTCTTCACGCTCCCTCGGAAGACTGTTTCGGGGCGGCTGGACCCCCATGTGCGGCCCTCTTTGGGCTTAGCGTCGGCGAGCAGGTCCAGCCGATCCCACCCCCGGGCTGGGGCCGTCAGGGGCGTGGATAGACCCAAGCCCGGGCCTGGAAGAGTGGCAGGGCTGACGCTCCGGGACGTGAGCCCCGGCCACATGGCGGCCAGGGTCCCCAGGCGCAATCCATCTTGTCTCCTGGGAAGCAACCCACAGTCTTCACGCTCCCTCGGTAGACTGTTTTGGGGCGCCTGGACCCCCATGCGCCGCCCTCTTTGGGCTTAGCGTGGGTGAGCACGTCCAGCCAATCCCACCCCCGGGATGGGGCCGCCAGGGGTGTGGCTAGACCCAAGCCCGGGCCGGGAAGAGGGGCGGGGCTGACGCTCTTAGACGTGAGCACCCGGACACATGGCGGCCAGGGTCCCCAGGCGCAATCCAGCTTGTCTCCTGGGAAGCAACCCACAGTCTTCACGCTCCCTCAGAAGACTGTTTCGGGGCGGCTGGACCCCCACGCGCGGCCCTCTTTGGGCTTAGCGTCGGCAAGCAGGTCCAGCGGATCCCACCCCAGGGCTGGGGCGCCAGGGGCGTGGCTAGACCCAAGCCCGGGCCGGAAAGAGGGGCGGGGCTGACGCTCTTGGACGTGAGCCCCGGCCACATGACGGCCGGGGTCCCCAGGCGCAATCCAGCTTGTCTCCTGGGAAGCAACCCACAGTCTTCACGCTCCCTCGGAAGACTGTTTTGGGGTGGCTGGACCCCCACGAGCAGCCCTCTTTGGGCTTAGCGTGGGTAAGCAGGTCCAACCGATCCCACCCCCGGGCTGGGGCTGCCAGGGGCGTGGCTAGACCCAAGCCTGGGCTGGGAAGAGGGGCGGGGCTGACTTTTGGGGACGTGAGCCCCAGCCACATGGCGGCCGGGGTCCCCAGGCGCAATCCAGCTTGTCTCTTGGGAAGCAACCCACAGTCTTCACGCTCCCTCGGAAGACTGTTTCGGGGCGGCTGGACCCCCATGTGCGGCCCTCTTTGGGCTTAGCGTGGGCGAGCAGGTCCAGCCAATCCCACCCCAGTGATGGGTCCGCCAGGGGCGTGGCTAGACCCAAGCCCGGGCCGGGAAGTGGGGCGGGGCTGACGCTCTTGGACGTGAGCCCCGGCCACATGGCGGCCGGGGTCCCCAGGCGCAATCCAGCTTGTCTCCTGGGAAGCAACCCACAGTCTTCACACTCCCTCAGAAGACTGTTTCAGGGCGGCTGGACCCCCACGCGCCGCCCTCTTTGGGCTTAGTGTCGGCGAGCAGGTCCAGCCGATCCCACCCCCGGGCTGGGGCCGCCAGGGGCGTGGCTAGACCCAAGCCCGGGCCGGAAAGATGGGCGGGGCTGACGCTCTTGGACGTGAGCCCCCGGCCACATGGCGGCCAGGGTCCCCAGGTGCAATCCAGCTTGTCTCCTGGGAAGCAACCCACAGTCTTCACACTCCCTCGGAAGACTGTTTTTGGGGCGGCTGGACCCCCACGAGCGGCCCTCTTTGGGCTTAGTGTCGGCCAGCAGGTACAGCCGATCCCACCCCCGGGCTGGGGCCGCCAGGGGCGTGGCTAGACCCAAGCCCGGGCTGGGAAGAGGGGCGGGGCTGACTTTTCGGGACGTGAGCCCCGGCCACATGGCGGCCAGGGTCCCCAGGCGCAATCCAGCTTGTCTCTTGGGAAGCAACCCACAGTCTTCACGCTCCCTCGGAAGGCTGTTTCTGGGTGGCTGGACCCCCACGCGCGGCCCTCTTTGGGCTTAGCGTGGGCAAGCAGGTCCAACCGATCCCACCCCCGGGCTGGGGCTGCCAGGGGCGTGGCTAGACCCAAGCCCGGGCTGGGAAGAGGGGCGGGGCTGATGCTCTGGTACGTGAGCCCCGGCCACATGGTGGCCAGGGTCCCCAGGCGCAATCCAGCTTGTCTCCTGGGAAGCAACCCACAGTCTTCACGCTCCCTCGGAAGGCTGATTGGGGCTGCTGGACCCCCATGTGCCGCCCTCTTTGGGCTTAGCGTGGGCGAGCAGGTCCAGCCAATCCCACCCCCGGGCTGGGGCTGCCAGGGGCGTGGCTAGACCCAAGACATGGCCGGGAAGAGGGGCGGGGCTGACGCACTTGGACGTGAGCCCCGGCCACATGGCGGCTGGGGTCCCCAGGCGCAATCCAGCTTGTCTCTTGGGAAGCAACCCACAGTCTTCACGCTCCCTCAGAAAACTGTTTCGGGGAGGGTGCACCCCCATGTGCGGCCCTCTTTGGGCTTAGCATCGGCCAGCAGGTCCAGCGGATCCCACCCCTGGGCTGGGGCCGCCAGGGGCGTGGATAGACCCAAGCCCGGGCCGGAAAGAGGGGCGGGGCTGACGCTCGGGGACGTGAGCCCCGGCCACATGGCGGCAGGGGTCCCCAGGCGCAATCCAGCTTGTCTCCTGGGAAGCAACCCACAGTCTTCACGCTTCCTCAGAAGACTGTTTCGGGGCGGCTGGACCCCCACGAGCGGCCCTCTTTGGGCTTAGCGTGGGCAAGCAGGTACAGCTGATCCCACCCCTGGGCTGGGGCTGCCAGGGGCGTGGCTAGACCCAAGCCTGGGCCGGAAAGAGGGGCGGGGCTGACGCTCTTGGACGTGAGCCCCCGGCCACATGGCGGCCAGGGTCCCCAGGCGCAATCCAGCTTGTCTCCTGGGAAGCAACCCACAGTCTTCACGCTCCCTCGGAAGACTGTTTCTGGGTGGCTGGACCCCCACGAGCGGCCCATTTGGGCTTAGCGTGGGCAAGCAGGTCCAGCAGATCCCACGCCCGGGCGGGTGCCGCCAGGGGCGTGGCTAGACCCAAGCCCGGGCCAGGAAGAGGGGCGGGGCTGACGCTCGGGCACGTGAGCCCCGGCCACATGGCGGCCAGGGTCCCCAGGCGCAATCCAGCTTGTCTCCTGGGAAGCAACCCACAGTCTTCACGCTCCCTCAGAAGACTGTTTCGGGGAGGGTGCAGCCCCATGCGCGGCCCTCTTTGGGCTTAGCATCGGCAAGCAGGTCCAACCGATCCCACCCCTGGGCTGGGGCTGCCAGGGGCGTGGCTAGACCCAAGCCCGGGCTGGGAAGAGGGGCGGGGCTGACTTAAAGGGACGTGAGCCCCGGCCACATGGCGGCCAGGGTCCCCAGGCGCAATCCAGCTTGTCTCTTGGGAAGCAACCCACAGTCTTCACGCTCCCTCGGAAGGCTGTTTCGGGGCGGCTCGACCCCCATGTGCGGCCCTCTTTGTGCTTAGCGTGGGCGAGCAGGTCCAGCCGATCCCACCCCCGGGCTGGGGCCGTCAGGGGCGTGGATAGACCCAAGCCCGGGCCTGGAAGAGTGGCAGGGCTGACGCTCGGGGACGTGAGCCCCGGCCACATGGCGGCCAGGGTCCCCAGGCGCAATCCATCTTGTCTCCTGGGAAGCAACCCACAGTCTTCACGCTCCCTCGGTAGACTGTTTTGGGGCGCCTGGACCCCCACGCGCCGCCCTCTTTGGGCTTAGCGTGGGCGAGCACGTCCAGCCGATCCCACCCCCAGGCTGGGGCCGCCAGGGGTGTGGCTAGACCCAAGCCCGGGCCGGGAAGAGGGGCGGGGCTGACGCTCGGGGACGTGAGCCCTGGCCACATGGCGGCCGTGGTCCCCAGGCGCAATCCAGCTTGTCTCCTGGGAAGCAACCCACAGTCTTCACGCTCCCTCAGAAGACTGTTTCGGGGCGGCTGGACCCCCACGAGCGGCCCTCTTTGGGCTTAGCGTGGGCAAGCAGGTACAGCCGATCCCACCCCAGGGCTGGGGCTGCCAGGGGCGTGGCTAGACGCAATCCCGGGCTGGGAAGAGGGGCGGGGCTGACGCTCGGGGACGTGAGCCCCGGCCACATGGCGGCCGGGGTCCCCAGGCGCAATCCAGCTTGTCTCTTGGGAAGCAACCCAGTCTTCACGCTCCCTCGGAAGACTGTTTTGGGGCGGCTGGACCCCAATGCACGGCCCTCCGAGGGCTTAGCATCGACGAGCAGGTCCAGCCGATCCCACCCCCGGGCTGGGTCAGCCAGGGGCGTGGCTAGACCCAAGCCCGGGCCGGGAAGAGGGTCGGGGCTGATGCTCGGGGACGTGAGCCCCGGCCACATGGCGGCCGGGGTCCCCAGGCGCAATCCAGCTTGTCTCCTGGGAAGCAACCCACAGTCTTCACGCTCCCTCAGAAGCCTGTTTCGGGGCGGCTGGACCCCCACGTGCGGCCCTCTTTGGGCTTAGCGTGGGCGAACAGGTCCAGCCGATCCCACCCCCGGGCTGGGGCCGCCAGGGGCGTGGCTAGACCCAAGCCTGGGCCGGGAAGAGGGGCGGGGCTGACGCTCGGGGACGTGAGCCCTGGCCACATGGCGGCAGGGGTCCCCAGTTGCAATCCAGCTTGTCTCTTGGGAAGCAACCCACAGTCTTCACGCTCCCTCGGAAGGCTGTTTCGGGGCTGCTGGACCTCCACGCGCGGCCCTCTTTGGGCTAAGCGTGGGCGAACAGGTCCAGCCGATCCCACCCCTCGGCTGGGGCCGCCAGGGGCGTGGCTAGACCCAACCCCGGGCCGGGAAGAGGGGCGGGGCTGACGCTCGGGAACGTGTGCCACTGCCACATGGCGGCCAGGGTCCCCAGGCGCAATCCATCTTGTCTCCTGGGAAGCAACCCACAGTCTTCACGCTCCCTCGGAAGACTGTTTCTGGGTGGCTGGACCCCCACGCGCCGCCCTCTTTGGGCTTAGTGTCGGCAAGCAGGTCCAGCCGATCCCACCCCTGGGCTGGGGCTGCAAGGGGCGTGGCTAGAACAAAGCCCGGGCCAGGAAGAGGGGCGGGGCTGACGCTCGGGGATGTGAGCCCCGGCCACATGGCGGCCGGGGTCCCAGGCGCAATCAAGCTTGTCTCCTGGGAAGCAACCCACAGTCTTCACGCTCTCTCAGAAGACAGTTTCGGGGAGGGTGCACCCCCATGCGCGGCCCTCTTTGGGCTTAGCGTCGGCAAGCAGGTACAGAGGATCCCACCCCCGGGCTGGGGCCGCCAGGGGCGTGGCTAGACCCAAGCCTGGGCCAGGAAGAGGGGCGGGGCTGACGATCGGGCACATGAGCCCTGGCCACATGGAGGCCAGGGTCCCCAGGCGCAATCCAGCTTGTCTTCTGGGAAGCAACCCAAAGTCTTCACGCTCCCTCGGAAAACAGTTTTAGGGCGGCTGGACCCCCACGCGCCGCCCTCTTTGGGCTTAGCGTGGGCGAGCAGGTCCAGCCGATCCCACCCACGGGCAGGGCCGCCAGGGGCGTGGCTAGACCCAAGCCCGGGCCGTAAAGAGGGGCGGGGCTGACGCTCTTGGACGTGAGCCCCCGGCCACATGGCGGCCAGGGTCCCTAGGCGCAATCCAGCTTGTCTCCTGGGAAGCAACCCACAGTCTTCACGCTCCCTCGGAAGACTGTTTCTGGCTGGCTGGACCCCCACGCGCGGCCCTCTTTGGGCTTAGCGTGGGCAAGCAGGTCCAACCGATCCCACCCCCGGGCTGGGGCTGCCAGGGGCGTGGCTAGACCCAAGCCCGGGCTGGGAAGAGGGGCGGGGCTGACGCTCTGGTACGTGAGCCCCGGCCACATGGTGGCCAGGGTCCCCAGGCGCAATCCAGCTTGTCTCTTGGGAAGCAACCCACAGTCTTCACGCTCCCTCGGAAGACTGTTTCGGGGCGGCTGGACCCCCATGTGCGGCCCTCTTTGGGCTTAGCGTCGGCGAGCAGGTCCAGCCGATCCCACCCCCGGGCTGGGGCCGTCAGGGGCGTGGATAGACCCAAGCCCGGGCCTGGAAGAGTGGCAGGGCTGACGCTCCGGGACGTGAGCCCCGGCCACATGGCGGCCAGGGTCCCCAGGCGCAATCCATCTTGTCTCCTGGGAAGCAACCCACAGTCTTCACGCTCCCTCGGTAGACTGTTTTGGGGCGCCTGGACCCCCATGCGCCGCCCTCTTTGGGCTTAGCGTGGGTGAGCACGTCCAGCCAATCCCACCCCCGGGATGGGGCCGCCAGGGGTGTGGCTAGACCCAAGCCCGGGCCGGGAAGAGGGGCGGGGCTGACGCTCTTAGACGTGAGCACCCGGCCACATGGCGGCCAGGGTCCCCAGGCGCAATCCAGCTTGTCTCCTGGGAAGCAACCCACAGTCTTCACGCTCCCTCAGAAGACTGTTTCGGGGCGGCTGGACCCCCACGCGCGGCCCTCTTTGGGCTTAGCGTCGGCAAGCAGGTCCAGCGGATCCCACCCCAGGGCTGGGGCGCCAGGGGCGTGGCTAGACCCAAGCCCGGGCCGGAAAGAGGGGCGGGGCTGACGCTCTTGGACGTGAGCCCCGGCCACATGACGGCCGGGGTCCCCAGGCGCAATCCAGCTTGTCTCCTGGGAAGCAACCCACAGTCTTCACGCTCCCTCGGAAGACTGTTTTGGGGTGGCTGGACCCCCACGAGCAGCCCTCTTTGGGCTTAGCGTGGGTAAGCAGGTCCAACCGATCCCACCCCCGGGCTGGGGCTGCCAGGGGCGTGGCTAGACCCAAGCCTGGGCTGGGAAGAGGGGCGGGGCTGACTTTTGGGGACGTGAGCCCCAGCCACATGGCGGCCGGGGTCCCCAGGCGCAATCCAGCTTGTCTCTTGGGAAGCAACCCACAGTCTTCACGCTCCCTCGGAAGACTGTTTCGGGGCGGCTGGACCCCCATGTGCGGCCCTCTTTGGGCTTAGCGTGGGCGAGCAGGTCCAGCCAATCCCACCCCAGTGATGGGTCCGCCAGGGGCGTGGCTAGACCCAAGCCCGGGCCGGGAAGTGGGGCGGGGCTGACGCTCTTGGACGTGAGCCCCGGCCACATGGCGGCCGGGGTCCCCAGGCGCAATCCAGCTTGTCTCCTGGGAAGCAACCCACAGTCTTCACACTCCCTCAGAAGACTGTTTCAGGGCGGCTGGACCCCCACGCGCCGCCCTCTTTGGGCTTAGTGTCGGCGAGCAGGTCCAGCCGATCCCACCCCCGGGCTGGGGCCGCCAGGGGCGTGGCTAGACCCAAGCCCGGGCCGGAAAGATGGGCGGGGCTGACGCTCTTGGACGTGAGCCCCCGGCCACATGGCGGCCAGGGTCCCCAGGTGCAATCCAGCTTGTCTCCTGGGAAGCAACCCACAGTCTTCACACTCCCTCGGAAGACTGTTTTTGGGGCGGCTGGACCCCCACGAGCGGCCCTCTTTGGGCTTAGCGTGGGCAAGCAGGTCCAACCGATCGCACCCCCGGGCTGGGGCTGCCAGGGGCGTGGCTAGACCCAAGCCCGGGCTGGGAAGAGGGGCGGGGCTGACTTTTCGGGACGTGAGCCCCGGCCACATGGCGGCCAGGGTCCCCAGGCGCAATCCAGCTTGTCTCTTGGGAAGCAACCCACAGTCTTCACGCTCCCTCGGAAGGCTGTTTCTGGGTGGCTGGACCCCCACGCGCGGCCCTCTTTGGGCTTAGCGTGGGCAAGCAGGTCCAACCGATCCCACCCCCGGGCTGGGGCTGCCAGGGGCGTGGCTAGACCCAAGCCCGGGCTGGGAAGAGGGGCGGGGCTGATGCTCTGGTACGTGAGCCCCGGCCACATGGTGGCCAGGGTCCCCAGGCGCAATCCAGCTTGTCTCCTGGGAAGCAACCCACAGTCTTCACGCTCCCTCGGAAGGCTGATTGGGGCTGCTGGACCCCCATGTGCCGCCCTCTTTGGGCTTAGCGTGGGCGAGCAGGTCCAGCCAATCCCACCCCCGGGCTGGGGCTGCCAGGGGCGTGGCTAGACCCAAGACATGGCCGGGAAGAGGGGCGGGGCTGACGCACTTGGACGTGAGCCCCGGCCACATGGCGGCTGGGGTCCCCAGGCGCAATCCAGCTTGTCTCTTGGGAAGCAACCCACAGTCTTCACGCTCCCTCAGAAAACTGTTTCGGGGAGGGTGCACCCCCATGTGCGGCCCTCTTTGGGCTTAGCATCGGCCAGCAGGTCCAGCGGATCCCACCCCTGGGCTGGGGCCGCCAGGGGCGTGGATAGACCCAAGCCCGGGCCGGAAAGAGGGGCGGGGCTGACGCTCGGGGACGTGAGCCCCGGCCACATGGCGGCAGGGGTCCCCAGGCGCAATCCAGCTTGTCTCCTGGGAAGCAACCCACAGTCTTCACGCTCCCTCGGAAGACTGTTTCTGGCTGGCTGGACCCCCACGCGCGGCCCTCTTTGGGCTTAGCGTGGGCAAGCAGGTCCAACCGATCCCACCCCCGGGCTGGGGCTGCCAGGGGCGTGGCTAGACCCAAGCCCGGGCTGGGAAGAGGGGCGGGGCTGACGCTCTGGTACGTGAGCCCCGGCCACATGGTGGCCAGGGTCCCCAGGCGCAATCCAGCTTGTCTCTTGGGAAGCAACCCACAGTCTTCACGCTCCCTCGGAAGACTGTTTCGGGGCGGCTGGACCCCCATGTGCGGCCCTCTTTGGGCTTAGCGTCGGCGAGCAGGTCCAGCCGATCCCACCCCCGGGCTGGGGCCGTCAGGGGCGTGGATAGACCCAAGCCCGGGCCTGGAAGAGTGGCAGGGCTGACGCTCCGGGACGTGAGCCCCGGCCACATGGCGGCCAGGGTCCCCAGGCGCAATCCATCTTGTCTCCTGGGAAGCAACCCACAGTCTTCACGCTCCCTCGGTAGACTGTTTTGGGGCGCCTGGACCCCCATGCGCCGCCCTCTTTGGGCTTAGCGTGGGTGAGCACGTCCAGCCAATCCCACCCCCGGGATGGGGCCGCCAGGGGTGTGGCTAGACCCAAGCCCGGGCCGGGAAGAGGGGCGGGGCTGACGCTCTTAGACGTGAGCACCCGGCCACATGGCGGCCAGGGTCCCCAGGCGCAATCCAGCTTGTCTCCTGGGAAGCAACCCACAGTCTTCACGCTCCCTCAGAAGACTGTTTCGGGGCGGCTGGACCCCCACGCGCGGCCCTCTTTGGGCTTAGCGTCGGCAAGCAGGTCCAGCGGATCCCACCCCAGGGCTGGGGCGCCAGGGGCGTGGCTAGACCCAAGCCCGGGCCGGAAAGAGGGGCGGGGCTGACGCTCTTGGACGTGAGCCCCGGCCACATGACGGCCGGGGTCCCCAGGCGCAATCCAGCTTGTCTCCTGGGAAGCAACCCACAGTCTTCACGCTCCCTCGGAAGACTGTTTTGGGGTGGCTGGACCCCCACGAGCAGCCCTCTTTGGGCTTAGCGTGGGTAAGCAGGTCCAACCGATCCCACCCCCGGGCTGGGGCTGCCAGGGGCGTGGCTAGACCCAAGCCTGGGCTGGGAAGAGGGGCGGGGCTGACTTTTGGGGACGTGAGCCCCAGCCACATGGCGGCCGGGGTCCCCAGGCGCAATCCAGCTTGTCTCTTGGGAAGCAACCCACAGTCTTCACGCTCCCTCGGAAGACTGTTTCGGGGCGGCTGGACCCCCATGTGCGGCCCTCTTTGGGCTTAGCGTGGGCGAGCAGGTCCAGCCAATCCCACCCCAGTGATGGGTCCGCCAGGGGCGTGGCTAGACCCAAGCCCGGGCCGGGAAGTGGGGCGGGGCTGACGCTCTTGGACGTGAGCCCCGGCCACATGGCGGCCGGGGTCCCCAGGCGCAATCCAGCTTGTCTCCTGGGAAGCAACCCACAGTCTTCACACTCCCTCAGAAGACTGTTTCAGGGCGGCTGGACCCCCACGCGCCGCCCTCTTTGGGCTTAGTGTCGGCGAGCAGGTCCAGCCGATCCCACCCCCGGGCTGGGGCCGCCAGGGGCGTGGCTAGACCCAAGCCCGGGCCGGAAAGATGGGCGGGGCTGACGCTCTTGGACGTGAGCCCCGGCCACATGGCGGCCAGGGTCCCCAGGTGCAATCCAGCTTGTCTCCTGGGAAGCAACCCACAGTCTTCACACTCCCTCGGAAGACTGTTTTTGGGGCGGCTGGACCCCCACGAGCGGCCCTCTTTGGGCTTAGCGTGGGCAAGCAGGTCCAACCGATCGCACCCCCGGGCTGGGGCTGCCAGGGGCGTGGCTAGACCCAAGCCCGGGCTGGGAAGAGGGGCGGGGCTGACTTTTCGGGACGTGAGCCCCGGCCACATGGCGGCCAGGGTCCCCAGGCGCAATCCAGCTTGTCTCTTGGGAAGCAACCCACAGTCTTCACGCTCCCTCGGAAGGCTGTTTCTGGGTGGCTGGACCCCCACGCGCGGCCCTCTTTGGGCTTAGCGTGGGCAAGCAGGTCCAACCGATCCCACCCCCGGGCTGGGGCTGCCAGGGGCGTGGCTAGACCCAAGCCCGGGCTGGGAAGAGGGGCGGGGCTGATGCTCTGGTACGTGAGCCCCGGCCACATGGTGGCCAGGGTCCCCAGGCGCAATCCAGCTTGTCTCCTGGGAAGCAACCCACAGTCTTCACGCTCCCTCGGAAGGCTGATTGGGGCTGCTGGACCCCCATGTGCCGCCCTCTTTGGGCTTAGCGTGGGCGAGCAGGTCCAGCCAATCCCACCCCCGGGCTGGGGCTGCCAGGGGCGTGGCTAGACCCAAGACATGGCCGGGAAGAGGGGCGGGGCTGACGCACTTGGACGTGAGCCCCGGCCACATGGCGGCTGGGGTCCCCAGGCGCAATCCAGCTTGTCTCTTGGGAAGCAACCCACAGTCTTCACGCTCCCTCAGAAAACTGTTTCGGGGAGGGTGCACCCCCATGTGCGGCCCTCTTTGGGCTTAGCATCGGCCAGCAGGTCCAGCGGATCCCACCCCTGGGCTGGGGCCGCCAGGGGCGTGGATAGACCCAAGCCCGGGCCGGAAAGAGGGGCGGGGCTGACGCTCGGGGACGTGAGCCCCGGCCACATGGCGGCAGGGGTCCCCAGGCGCAATCCAGCTTGTCTCCTGGGAAGCAACCCACAGTCTTCACGCTTCCTCAGAAGACTGTTTCGGGGCGGCTGGACCCCCACGAGCGGCCCTCTTTGGGCTTAGCGTGGGCAAGCAGGTACAGCTGATCCCACCCCTGGGCTGGGGCTGCCAGGGGCGTGGCTAGACCCAAGCCCGGGCCGGAAAGAGGGGCGGGGCTGACGCTCTTGGACGTGAGCCCCCGGCCACATGGCGGCCAGGGTCCCCAGGCGCAATCCAGCTTGTCTCCTGGGAAGCAACCCACAGTCTTCACGCTCCCTCGGAAGACTGTTTCTGGGTGGCTGGACCCCCACGAGCGGCCCATTTGGGCTTAGCGTGGGCAAGCAGGTCCAGCAGATCCCACGCCCGGGCGGGTGCCGCCAGGGGCGTGGCTAGACCCAAGCCCGGGCCAGGAAGAGGGGCGGGGCTGACGCTCGGGCACGTGAGCCCCGGCCACATGGCGGCCAGGGTCCCCAGGCGCAATCCAGCTTGTCTCCTGGGAAGCAACCCACAGTCTTCACGCTCCCTCAGAAGACTGTTTCGGGGAGGGTGCAGCCCCATGCGCGGCCCTCTTTGGGCTTAGCATCGGCAAGCAGGTCCAACCGATCCCACCCCTGGGCTGGGGCTGCCAGGGGCGTGGCTAGACCCAAGCCCGGGCTGGGAAGAGGGGCGGGGCTGACTTAAAGGGACGTGAGCCCCGGCCACATGGCGGCCAGGGTCCCCAGGCGCAATCCAGCTTGTCTCTTGGGAAGCAACCCACAGTCTTCACGCTCCCTCGGAAGGCTGTTTCGGGGCGGCTCGACCCCCATGTGCGGCCCTCTTTGTGCTTAGCGTGGGCGAGCAGGTCCAGCCGATCCCACCCCCGGGCTGGGGCCGTCAGGGGCGTGGATAGACCCAAGCCCGGGCCTGGAAGAGTGGCAGGGCTGACGCTCGGGGACGTGAGCCCCGGCCACATGGCGGCCAGGGTCCCCAGGTGCAATCCATCTTGTCTCCTGGGAAGCAACCCACAGTCTTCACGCTCCCTCGGTAGACTGTTTTGGGGCGCCTGGACCCCCACGCGCCGCCCTCTTTGGGCTTAGCGTGGGCGAGCACGTCCAGCCGATCCCACCCCCAGGCTGGGGCCGCCAGGGGTGTGGCTAGACCCAAGCCCGGGCCGGGAAGAGGGGCGGGGCTGACGCTCGGGACGTGAGCCCTGGCCACATGGCGGCCGTGGTCCCCAGGCGCAATCCAGCTTGTCTCCTGGGAAGCAACCCACAGTCTTCACGCTCCCTCAGAAGACTGTTTCGGGGCGGCTGGACCCCCACGAGCGGCCCTCTTTGGGCTTAGCGTGGGCAAGCAGGTACAGCCGATCCCACCCCAGGGCTGGGGCTGCCAGGGGCGTGGCTAGACGCAATCCCGGGCTGGGAAGAGGGGCGGGGCTGACGCTCGGGGACGTGAGCCCCGGCCACATGGCGGCCGGGGTCCCCAGGCGCAATCCAGCTTGTCTCTTGGGAAGCAACCCAGTCTTCACGCTCCCTCGGAAGACTGTTTTGGGGCGGCTGGACCCCAATGCACGGCCCTCCGAGGGCTTAGCATCGACGAGCAGGTCCAGCCGATCCCACCCCCGGGCTGGGTCAGCCAGGGGCGTGGCTAGACCCAAGCCCGGGCCGGGAAGAGGGTCGGGGCTGATGCTCGGGGACGTGAGCCCCGGCCACATGGCGGCCGGGGTCCCCAGGCGCAATCCAGCTTGTCTCCTGGGAAGCAACCCACAGTCTTCACGCTCCCTCAGAAGCCTGTTTCGGGGCGGCTGGACCCCCACGTGCGGCCCTCTTTGGGCTTAGCGTGGGCGAACAGGTCCAGCCGATCCCACCCCCGGGCTGGGGCCGCCAGGGGCGTGGCTAGACCCAAGCCTGGGCCGGGAAGAGGGGCGGGGCTGTCGCTCGGGGACGTGAGCCCTGGCCACATGGCGGCAGGGGTCCCCAGTTGCAATCCAGCTTGTCTCTTGGGAAGCAACCCACAGTCTTCACGCTCCCTCGGAAGGCTGTTTCGGGGCTGCTGGACCTCCACGCGCGGCCCTCTTTGGGCTAAGCGTGGGCGAACAGGTCCAGCCGATCCCACCCCTCGGCTGGGGCCGCCAGGGGCGTGGCTAGACCCAACCCCGGGCCGGGAAGAGGGGCGGGGCTGACGCTCGGGAACGTGTGCCACTGCCACATGGCGGCCAGGGTCCCCAGGCGCAATCCATCTTGTCTCCTGGGAAGCAACCCACAGTCTTCACGCTCCCTCGGAAGACTGTTTCTGGGTGGCTGGACCCCCACGCGCCGCCCTCTTTGGGCTTAGTGTCGGCAAGCAGGTCCAGCCGATCCCACCCCTGGGCTGGGGCTGCAAGGGGCGTGGCTAGAACAAAGCCCGGGCCAGGAAGAGGGGCGGGGCTGACGCTCGGGGATGTGAGCCCCGGCCACATGGCGGCCGGGGTCCCAGGCGCAATCAAGCTTGTCTCCTGGGAAGCAACCCACAGTCTTCACGCTCTCTCAGAAGACAGTTTCGGGGAGGGTGCACCCCCATGCGCGGCCCTCTTTGGGCTTAGCGTCGGCAAGCAGGTACAGAGGATCCCACCCCCGGGCTGGGGCCGCCAGGGGCGTGGCTAGACCCAAGCCTGGGCCAGGAAGAGGGGCGGGGCTGACGATCGGGCACATGAGCCCTGGCCACATGGAGGCCAGGGTCCCCAGGCGCAATCCAGCTTGTCTTCTGGGAAGCAACCCAAAGTCTTCACGCTCCCTCGGAAAAACAGTTTTAGGGCGGCTGGACCCCCACGCGCCGCCCTCTTTGGGCTTAGCGTGGGCGAGCAGGTCCAGCCGATCCCACCCACGGGCAGGGCCGCCAGGGGTGTGGCTAGACCCAAGCCCGGGCCGTAAAGAGGGGCGGGGCTGACGCTCTTGGACGTGAGCCCCCGGCCACATGGCGGCCAGGGTCCCTAGGCGCAATCCAGCTTGTCTCCTGGGAAGCAACCCACAGTCTTCACGCTCCCTCGGAAGACTGTTTCTGGCTGGCTGGACCCCCACGCGCGGCCCTCTTTGGGCTTAGCGTGGGCAAGCAGGTCCAGCCGATCCCACCCCCGGGCTGGGGCTGCCAGGGGCGTGGCTAGACCCAAGCCCGGGCTGGGAAGAGGGGCGGGGCTGACGCTCTGGTACGTGAGCCCCGGCCACATGGTGGCCAGGGTCCCCAGGCGCAATCCAGCTTGTCTCCTGGGAAGCAACCCACAGTCTTCACGCTCCCTCAGAAGACTGTTTCGGGGCGGCTGGACCCCCATGTGCGGCCCTCTTTGGGCTTAGCGTCGGCAAGCAGGTCCAGCGGATCCCACCCCCGGGCTGGGGCCGCCAGGGGCGTGGCTAGACCCAAGCCCGGGCCGGGAAGAGGGGCGGGGCTGACGCTCAGGGATGTGAGCCCCGGCCACATGGCGGCCAGGGTCCCCAGGCGCAATCCAGCTTGTCTCCTGGGAAGCAACCCACAGTCTTCACGCTCCCTCGGTAGACTGTTTTAGGGCGGCTGGACCCCCACGCGCGGCCCTCTTTGTGCTTAGCGTGGGCGAGCAGGTCCAGCCGATCCCACCCCCGGGCTGGGGCCGCCAGGGGCGTGGATAGACCCAAGCACGGACCGGGAAGAGTGCGGGGCTGACGCTCGGGGACGTGAGCCCCGGCCACATGGCGGCCAGGGTCCCCAGGCGCAATCCAGCTTGTCTCCTGGGAAGCAACCCACAGTCTTCACGCTCCCTCGGTAGACTGTTTTGGGGCGGCTGGACCCCCTACCGCGGCCCTCTTTGGGCTTAGCGTCGGCGAGCAGGTCCAGCAGATCCCACTCCCGGGCGGGTGCCGCCAGGGGCGTGGCTAGACCCAAGCCCGGGCCAGGAAGATGGGCGGGCTGACGCTCGGGGACGTGAGCCCCGGCCACATGGTGGCCAGGGTCCCCAGGCGCAATCCAGCTTGTCTCCTGGGAAGCAACCCACAGTCTTCACGCTCCCTCAGAAGACTGTTTCGGGGAGGGTGCACCCCCATGCGCGGCCCTATTTGGGCTTAGCATCGGCCAGCAGGTCCAGCGGATCCCACCCCCGGGCTGGGGCCGCCAGGGGCGTGGCTAGACCCAAGCCCGGGCTGGGAAGAGGGGCGGGGCTGACGCTCTTGGATGTGAGCCCCGGCCACATGGCGGCCAGGGTCCCCAGGCGCAATCCAGCTTGTCTCCTGGGAAGCAACCCACAGTCTTCACGCTCCCTCAGAAGACTGTTTCGGGGTGGCTGGAACCCCATGTGCGGCCCTCTTTGGGCTTAGTGTGGGCGAGCAGGTCCAGCCGATCCCACCCCCAAACTGTGGCCGCCAGGGGCGTGGCTAGACCCAAGCCCGGGCCGGAAAGAGGGGCGGGGCTGACGCTCGGGGACGTGAGCCCCGGCCACATGGCGGCCGGGGTCCCCAGGCGCAATCCAGCTTGTCTCCTGGGAAGCAACCCACAATCTTCACGCTCCCTCAGAAGACTGTTTCGGGGCGGCTGGACCCCCACGCGCGGCCCTCATTGGGCTTAGCGTGGGCAAGCAGGTACAGCTGATCCCCCCCCCGGCTGGGGGTGTCAGGGGCGTGGATAGACCCAAGCCCGGGCCGGGAAGAGGGGCGGGGCTGACGCTCGGTGACGTGAGCCCTGGCCACATGGCGGCCAGGGTCCCCAGGCGCAATCCAGCTTGTCTCCTGGGAAGCAACCCACAGTCTTCACGCTCCCTCGGAAGACTGTTTCGGGGTGGCTGGACCGCCTCGTGCGCGGCCCTCTTTGGGCTTAGCGTGGGCGAGCAGGTCCAGCCGATCCCACCCCCGGGCTTGGGGCTGCCAGGGGCGTGGCTAGACCCAAGACCTGGCCGGGAGGAGGGGCGGGGCTGATGCTCGGGGACGTGAGCCCCGGCCACATGGCGGCTGGGGTCCCCAGGCGCAATCCAGCTTGTCTCTTGGGAAGCAACCCACAGTCTTCACGCTCCCTCAGAAGACTGTTTCGGGGAGGGTGCACCCCCATGTGCGGCCCTCTTTGGGCTTAGCATCGGCCAGCAGGTCCAGCGAATCCCACCCCCGGGCTGGGGCCGCCAGGGGCGTGGCTAGACCCAAGCCCGGGCCAGGAAAGAGGGGCGGGGCTGATGCTCCGGGACGTGAGCCCCGGCCACATGGCGGCCAGGGTCCCCAGGCGCAATCCAGCTTGTCTCCTGGGAAGCCACCCACAGTCTTCACGCTCCCTCGGTAGACTGTTTTAGGGCGGCTGGACCCCCACTCGCCGCCCTCTTTGGGCTTAGTGTGGGCGAGCAGGTCCAGCCGATCCCACCCCCGGGCAGGGCCGCCAGGGGCGTGGCTAGACCCAAGCCCGGGCCGGAAAGAGGGGCGGGGCTGACGCTCTTGGACGTGAGCCCCCGGCCACATGGCGGCCAGGGTCCCCAGGCGCAATCCAGCTTGTCTCCTGGGAAGCAACCCACAATCTTCACGCTCCCTCGGTAGACTGTTTTAGGGCGGCTGGACCCCCACGCGCGGCCCTCATTGGGCTTAGCGTGGGCAAGCAGGTACAGCTGATCCCACCCCCAGGCTGGGGGTGTCAGGGGCGTGGATAGACCCAAGCCCGGGCCGGGAAGAGGGGCGGGGCTGACGCTCGGGGACGTGAGCCCCGGCCACATGGCGGCCAGGGTCCCCAGGCGCAATCCATCTTGTCTCCTGGGAAGCAACCCACAGTCTTCACGCTCCCTCGGTAGACTGTTTTGGGGCGCCTGGACCCCCACGCTCGGCCCTCTTTGGGCTTAGCATGGGCAAGCAGGTCCAACCGATCCCACCCCAGGGATGGGGCCGCCAGGGGTGTGGCTAGACCCAAGCCCGGGCCGGGAGGAGGGGCGGGGCTGACGCTCTTGGACGTGAGCCCCCGGCCACATGGCGGCCAGGGTCCCCAGGCGCAATCCAGCTTGTCTCTTGGGAAGCAACCCACAGTCTTCACGCTCCCTCAGAAGACTGTTTCTGGGTGGCTGGACCCCCATGCGCGGCCCTCTTTGGGCTTAGCGTCGGCAAGCAGGTCCAACCGATCCCACCCCCGGGCTGGGGCTGCCAGGGGCGTGGCTAGACCCAAGCCCGGGCTGGGAAGAGGAGCGGGGCTGACGCTCTGGTACGTGAGCCCTGGCCACATGGCGGCCAGGGTCCCCAGGCGCAATCCAGCTTGTCTCTTGGGAAGCAACCCACAGTCTTCACGCTCCCTCAGAAGACTGTTTCGGGGCGGCTGGACCCCCATGTGCGGCCCTCTTTGGGCTTAGCGTCGGCAAGCAGGTCCAGCGGATCCCACCCCCGGGCTGGGGCCGCCAGGGGCGTGGCTAGACCCAAGCCCGGGCCGGGAAGAGGGGCGGGGCTGACGCTCAGGGATGTGAGCCCCGGCCACATGGCGGCCAGGGTCCCCAGGCGCAATCCAGCTTGTCTCCTGGGAAGCAACCCACAGTCTTCACGCTCCCTCGGTAGACTGTTTTAGGGCGGCTGGACCCCCACGCGCGGCCCTCTTTGGGCTTAGCGTGGGCGAGCAGGTCCAGCCGATCCCACCCCCGGGCTGGGGCCGCCAGGGGCGTGGATAGACCCAAGCACGGGCCGGGAAGAGTGCGGGGCTGACGCTCGGGGACGTGAGCCCCGGCCACATGGCGGCCAGGGTCCCCAGGCGCAATCCATCTTGTCTCCTGGGAAGCAACCCACAGTCTTCACGCTCCCTCGGTAGACTGTTTTGGGGCGGCTGGACCCCCAACCGCGGCCCTCTTTGGGCTTAGCGTCGGCGAGCAGGTCCAGCAGATCCCACTCCCGGGCGGGTGCCGCCAGTGGCGTGGCTAGACCCAAGCCCGGGCCAGGAAGATGGGCGGGCTGACGCTCGGGGACGTGAGCCCCGGCCACATGGTGGCCAGGGTCCCCAGGCGCAATCCAGCTTGTCTCCTGGGAAGCAACCCACAGTCTTCACGCTCCCTCAGAAGACTGTTTCGGGGAGGGTGCACCCCCATGCGCGGCCCTCTTTGGGCTTAGCATCGGCCAGCAGGTCCAGCGGATCCCACCCCCGGGCTGGGGCCGCCAGGGGCGTGGCTAGACCCAAGCCCGGGCTGGGAAGAGGGGCGGGGCTGACGCTCTTGGATGTGAGCCCCGGCCACATGGCGGCCGGGTTCCCCAGGCGCAATCCAGCTTGTCTCCTGGGAAGCAACCCACAGTCTTCACGCTCCCTCAGAAGACTGTTTCGGGGTGGCTGGAACCCCATGTGCGGCCCTCTTTGGGCTTAGCGTGGGCGAGCAGGTCCAGCCGATCCCATACTGGACTGGGGCCGCCAGGGGCGTGGCTAGACCCAAGCCCGGGCCGGGAAGAGGGCGGGGCTGACGCTCGGGGACGTGAGCCCCGGCCACATGGCGGCCAGGGTCCCCAGGCGCAATCCAGCTTGTCTCCTGGGAAGCAACCCACAGTCTTCACGCTCCCTCGGAAGACAGTTTCATGGCGGCTGGACCACACGCGCCGCCCTCCTTGGGCTTAGCGTGGGCAAGCAGGTCCAGCGGATCCCACCCCCGGGCTGGGTCCGCCAGGGGCGTGGCTAGACCCAAGCCCGGGCCGGGAAGAGGGGCGGGGCTGATGCTCGGGGACGTGAGCCCCGGCCACATGGCGGCCGGGGTCACCAGGCGCAATCCAGCTTGTCTCCTGGGAAGCAACCCACAGTCTTCACACTCCCTCAGAACACTGTTTCAGGGCGGCTGGACACCCACGCGCGGCCCTCTTTGGGCTTAGCGTGGGCAAGCAGGTCCAGCCGATCCCACCCACGGGCTGGGTCAGCCATGGGCGTGGCTAGACCCAAGCCCGGGCCGGAAAGAGGGGCGGGGCTGACGCTCTTGGACGTGAGCCCCCGGCCACATGGCGGCCAGGGTCCCCAGGCGCAATCCAGCTTGTCTCCTGGGAAGCAACCCACAATCTTCACGCTCCCTCAGAAGACTGTTTCGGGGCGGCTGGACCCCCACGTGCGGCCCTCATTGGGCTTAGCGTGGGCAAGCAGGTACAGCTGATCCCACCCCCAGGCTGGGGGTGTCAGGGGCGTGGATAGACCCAAGCCCGGGCCGGGAAGAGGGGCGGGGCTGACGCTCGGGGACGTGAGCCCTGGCCACATGGCGGCCAGGGTCCCCAGGCGCAATCCAGCTTGTCTCCTGGGAAGCAACCCACAGTCTTCACGCTCCCTCGGAAGACTGTTTCGGGGTGGCTGGACCGCCTCGTGCGCGGCCCTCTTTGGGCTTAGCGTGGGCGAGCAGGTCCAGCCGATCCCACCCCCGGGCTGGGGCTGCCAGGGGCGTGGCTAGACCCAAGACCTGGCCGGGAGGAGGGGCGGGGCTGATGCCCGGGGACGTGAGCCCCGGCCACATGGCGGCTGGGGTCCCCAGGCGCAATCCAGCTTGTCTCTTGGGAAGCAACCCACAGTCTTCACGCTCCCTCAGAAGACTGTTTCGGGGAGGGTGCACCCCCATGTGCGGCCCTCTTTGGGCTTAGCATCGGCCAGCAGGTCCAGCGGATCCCACCCCCGGGCTGGGGCCGCCAGGGGCGTGGCTAGACCCAAGCCCGGGCCGGGAAGAGGGGCGGGGCTGATGCTCCGGGACGTGAGCCCCGGCCACATGGCGGCCAGGGTCCCCAGGCGCAATCCAGCTTGTCTCCTGGGAAGCCACCCACAGTCTTCACGCTCCCTCGGTAGACTGTGTTAGGGCGGCTGGACCCCCACTCGCCGCCCTCCTTGGGCTTAGCGTGGGCGAGCAGGTCCAGCCGATCCCACCCCCGGGCAGGGCCGCCAGGGGCGTGGCTAGACCCAAGCCCGGGCCGGGAAGAGGGCGGGGCTGACGCTCGGGGACGTGAGCCCCGGCCACATGGCGGCCAGGGTCCCCAGGCGCAATCCAGCTTGTCTCCTGGGAAGCAACCCACAGTCTTCACGCTCCCTCGGAAGACAGTTTCATGGCGGCTGGACCACACGCGCCGCCCTCCTTGGGCTTAGCGTGGGCAAGCAGGTCCAGCCGATCCCACCCCCGGGCTGGGTCCGCCAGGGGCGTGGCTAGACTCAACCCCGGGCCGGGAAGAGGGGCGGGGCTGATGCTCGGGGACGTGAGCACCGGCCACATGGCGGCCGGGGTCCCCAGGCGCAATCCAGCTTGTCTCCTGGGAAGCAACCCACAGTCTTCACACTCCCTCAGAACACTGTTTCAGGGCGGCTGGACACCCAGGCGCGGCCCTCTTTGGGCTTAGCGTGGGTGAGCAGGTCCAGCCGATCCCACCCACGGGCTGGGTCAGCCATGGGCGTGGCTAGACCCAAGCCCGGGCCGGAAAGAGGGGCGGGGCTGACGCTCTTGGACGTGAGCCCCCGGCCACATGGCGGCCAGGGTCCCCAGGTGCAATCCAGCTTCTCTCCTGGGAAGCAACCCACAGTCTTCACACTCCCTCGGAAGACTGTTTCAGGGCGGCTGGACCCCCACGCGCGGCCCTCTTTGGGCTTAGCATGGGCGAGCAGGTTCAGCCGATCCCACCCCCGGGCTGGGGCCGCCAGGGGCGTGGCTAGACCCAAGCCTGGGCCGGGAAGAGGGGCGGGGCTGACGCTCTTGGACGTGAGCCCCCGGCCACATGGCGGCCGGGGTCCCCAGGTGCAATCCAGCTTGTCTCCTGGGAAGCAACCCACAGTCTTCACGCTCCCTCGGAAGACTGTTTTGGGGCGGCTGGACCCCCACGAGCGGCCCTCTTTGGGCTTAGCGTGGGCAAGCAGGTCCAACCGATCCCACCCCCGGGCTGGGGCTGCCAGGGGCGTGGATAGACCCAAGCCCGGGCTGGGTAGAGTAGCGGGGCTGACGCTCTGGGACGTGAGCCCCGGCCACATGGCGGCCGGGGTCCCCAGGCGCAATCCAGCTTGTCTCTTGGGAAGCAACCCACAGTCTTCACGCTCCCTCAGAAAACTGTTTCGGGGCGGCTGGACCCCCATGTGCGGCCCTCTTTGGGCTTAGCATGGGTGAGCAGGTCCAGCCGATCCCACCCCCGGGCTGGGGCCGTCAGTGGCGTGGCTAGACCCAAGCCCGGGCCTGGAAGAGTGTGGGGCTGACGCTCGGGGACGTGAGCCCTGGCCACATGGCGGCAGGGGTCCCCAGTTGCAATCCAGCTTGTCTCTTGGGAAGCAACCCACAGTCTTCACGCTCCCTCGGAAGGCTGTTTCGGGGCTGCTGGACCTCCACGCGCGGCCCTCTTTGGGCTAAGCGTGGGCGAACAGGTCCAGCCGATCCCACCCCTGGGCTGGGGCGCCAGGGGCGTGGCTAGACCCAACCCCGGGCCGGGAAGAGGGGCGGGGCTGACGCTCGGGGACGTGAGCCCCGGCCACATGGCGGCCAGGGTCCCCAGTCGCAATCCATCTTGTCTCCTGGGAAGCAACCCACAGTCTTCACGCTCCCTCGGAAGACTGTTTCTGGGTGGCTGGACCCCCACGCGCCGCCCTCTTTGGGCTTAGTGTCGGCAAGCAGGTCCAGCCGATCCCACCCCTGGGCTGGGGCTGCAAGGGGCGTGGCTAGAACAAAGCCCGGGCCAGGAAGAGGGCGGGGCTGATGCTCGGGGATGTGAGCCCCGGCCACATGGCGGCCGGGGTCCCAGGCGCAATCAAGCTTGTCTCCTGGGAAGCAACCCACAGTCTTCACGCTCTCTCAGAAGACAGTTTCGGGGAGGGTGCACCCCCATGCGCGGCCCTCTTTGGGCTTAGCGTCGGCAAGCAGGTACAGAGGATCCCACCCCCGGGCTGGGGCCGCCAGGGGCGTGGCTAGACCCAAGCCCGGGCCAGGAAGAGGGGCGGGGCTGACGATCGGGCACATGAGCCCTGGCCACATGGAGGCCAGGGTCCCTAGGCGCAATCCAGCTTGTCTTCTGGGAAGCAACCCAAAGTCTTCACGCTCCCTCGGAAAACAGTTTTAGGGCGGCTGGACCCCCACGCGCCGCCCTCTTTGGGCTTAGCGTGGGCGAGCAGGTCCAGCCGATCCCACCCACGGGCAGGGCCGCCAGGGGCGTGGCTAGACCCAAGCCCGGGCCGTAAAGAGGGGCGGGGCTGACGCTCTTGGACGTGAGCCCCCGGCCACATGGCGGCCAGGGTCCCTAGGCGCAATCCAGCTTGTCTCCTGGGAAGCAACCCACAGTCTTCACGCTCCCTCGGAAGACTGTTTCTGGGTGGCTGGACCCCCACGCGCGGCCCTCTTTGGGCTTAGCGTGGGCAAGCAGGTCCAGCGGATCCCACCCCCGGGCTGGGTCCGCCAGGGGCGTGGCTAGACCCAAGCCCGGGCCGGGAAGAGGGGCGGGGCTGATGCTCGGGGACGTGAGCCCCGGCCACATGGCGGCCGGGGTCACCAGGCGCAATCCAGCTTGTCTCCTGGGAAGCAACCCACAGTCTTCACACTCCCTCAGAACACTGTTTCAGGGCGGCTGGACACCCACGCGCGGCCCTCTTTGGGCTTAGCGTGGGCAAGCAGGTCCAGCCGATCCCACCCACGGGCTGGGTCAGCCATGGGCGTGGCTAGACCCAAGCCCGGGCCGGAAAGAGGGGCGGGGCTGACGCTCTTGGACGTGAGCCCCCGGCCACATGGCGGCCAGGGTCCCCAGGCGCAATCCAGCTTGTCTCCTGGGAAGCAACCCACAATCTTCACGCTCCCTCAGAAGACTGTTTCGGGGCGGCTGGACCCCCACGTGCGGCCCTCATTGGGCTTAGCGTGGGCAAGCAGGTACAGCTGATCCCACCCCCAGGCTGGGGGTGTCAGGGGCGTGGATAGACCCAAGCCCGGGCCGGGAAGAGGGGCGGGGCTGACGCTCGGGGACGTGAGCCCTGGCCACATGGCGGCCAGGGTCCCCAGGCGCAATCCAGCTTGTCTCCTGGGAAGCAACCCACAGTCTTCACGCTCCCTCGGAAGACTGTTTCGGGGTGGCTGGACCGCCTCGTGCGCGGCCCTCTTTGGGCTTAGCGTGGGCGAGCAGGTCCAGCCGATCCCACCCCCGGGCTGGGGCTGCCAGGGGCGTGGCTAGACCCAAGACCTGGCCGGGAGGAGGGGCGGGGCTGATGCCCGGGGACGTGAGCCCCGGCCACATGGCGGCTGGGGTCCCCAGGCGCAATCCAGCTTGTCTCTTGGGAAGCAACCCACAGTCTTCACGCTCCCTCAGAAGACTGTTTCGGGGAGGGTGCACCCCCATGTGCGGCCCTCTTTGGGCTTAGCATCGGCCAGCAGGTCCAGCGGATCCCACCCCCGGGCTGGGGCCGCCAGGGGCGTGGCTAGACCCAAGCCCGGGCCGGGAAGAGGGGCGGGGCTGATGCTCCGGGACGTGAGCCCCGGCCACATGGCGGCCAGGGTCCCCAGGCGCAATCCAGCTTGTCTCCTGGGAAGCCACCCACAGTCTTCACGCTCCCTCGGTAGACTGTGTTAGGGCGGCTGGACCCCCACTCGCCGCCCTCCTTGGGCTTAGCGTGGGCGAGCAGGTCCAGCCGATCCCACCCCCGGGCAGGGCCGCCAGGGGCGTGGCTAGACCCAAGCCCGGGCCGGGAAGAGGGCGGGGCTGACGCTCGGGGACGTGAGCCCCGGCCACATGGCGGCCAGGGTCCCCAGGCGCAATCCAGCTTGTCTCCTGGGAAGCAACCCACAGTCTTCACGCTCCCTCGGAAGACAGTTTCATGGCGGCTGGACCACACGCGCCGCCCTCCTTGGGCTTAGCGTGGGCAAGCAGGTCCAGCCGATCCCACCCCCGGGCTGGGTCCGCCAGGGGCGTGGCTAGACTCAACCCCGGGCCGGGAAGAGGGGCGGGGCTGATGCTCGGGGACGTGAGCACCGGCCACATGGCGGCCGGGGTCCCCAGGCGCAATCCAGCTTGTCTCCTGGGAAGCAACCCACAGTCTTCACACTCCCTCAGAACACTGTTTCAGGGCGGCTGGACACCCAGGCGCGGCCCTCTTTGGGCTTAGCGTGGGTGAGCAGGTCCAGCCGATCCCACCCACGGGCTGGGTCAGCCATGGGCGTGGCTAGACCCAAGCCCGGGCCGGAAAGAGGGGCGGGGCTGACGCTCTTGGACGTGAGCCCCCGGCCACATGGCGGCCAGGGTCCCCAGGTGCAATCCAGCTTCTCTCCTGGGAAGCAACCCACAGTCTTCACACTCCCTCGGAAGACTGTTTCAGGGCGGCTGGACCCCCACGCGCGGCCCTCTTTGGGCTTAGCATGGGCGAGCAGGTTCAGCCGATCCCACCCCCGGGCTGGGGCCGCCAGGGGCGTGGCTAGACCCAAGCCTGGGCCGGGAAGAGGGGCGGGGCTGACGCTCTTGGACGTGAGCCCCCGGCCACATGGCGGCCGGGGTCCCCAGGTGCAATCCAGCTTGTCTCCTGGGAAGCAACCCACAGTCTTCACGCTCCCTCGGAAGACTGTTTTGGGGCGGCTGGACCCCCACGAGCGGCCCTCTTTGGGCTTAGCGTGGGCAAGCAGGTCCAACCGATCCCACCCCCGGGCTGGGGCTGCCAGGGGCGTGGATAGACCCAAGCCCGGGCTGGGTAGAGTAGCGGGGCTGACGCTCTGGGACGTGAGCCCCGGCCACATGGCGGCCGGGGTCCCCAGGCGCAATCCAGCTTGTCTCTTGGGAAGCAACCCACAGTCTTCACGCTCCCTCAGAAAACTGTTTCGGGGCGGCTGGACCCCCATGTGCGGCCCTCTTTGGGCTTAGCATGGGTGAGCAGGTCCAGCCGATCCCACCCCCGGGCTGGGGCCGTCAGTGGCGTGGCTAGACCCAAGCCCGGGCCTGGAAGAGTGTGGGGCTGACGCTCGGGGACGTGAGCCCTGGCCACATGGCGGCAGGGGTCCCCAGTTGCAATCCAGCTTGTCTCTTGGGAAGCAACCCACAGTCTTCACGCTCCCTCGGAAGGCTGTTTCGGGGCTGCTGGACCTCCACGCGCGGCCCTCTTTGGGCTAAGCGTGGGCGAACAGGTCCAGCCGATCCCACCCCTGGGCTGGGGCGCCAGGGGCGTGGCTAGACCCAACCCCGGGCCGGGAAGAGGGGCGGGGCTGACGCTCGGGGACGTGAGCCCCGGCCACATGGCGGCCAGGGTCCCCAGTCGCAATCCATCTTGTCTCCTGGGAAGCAACCCACAGTCTTCACGCTCCCTCGGAAGACTGTTTCTGGGTGGCTGGACCCCCACGCGCCGCCCTCTTTGGGCTTAGTGTCGGCAAGCAGGTCCAGCCGATCCCACCCCTGGGCTGGGGCTGCAAGGGGCGTGGCTAGAACAAAGCCCGGGCCAGGAAGAGGGCGGGGCTGATGCTCGGGGATGTGAGCCCCGGCCACATGGCGGCCGGGGTCCCAGGCGCAATCAAGCTTGTCTCCTGGGAAGCAACCCACAGTCTTCACGCTCTCTCAGAAGACAGTTTCGGGGAGGGTGCACCCCCATGCGCGGCCCTCTTTGGGCTTAGCGTCGGCAAGCAGGTACAGAGGATCCCACCCCCGGGCTGGGGCCGCCAGGGGCGTGGCTAGACCCAAGCCCGGGCCAGGAAGAGGGGCGGGGCTGACGATCGGGCACATGAGCCCTGGCCACATGGAGGCCAGGGTCCCTAGGCGCAATCCAGCTTGTCTTCTGGGAAGCAACCCAAAGTCTTCACGCTCCCTCGGAAAACAGTTTTAGGGCGGCTGGACCCCCACGCGCCGCCCTCTTTGGGCTTAGCGTGGGCGAGCAGGTCCAGCCGATCCCACCCACGGGCAGGGCCGCCAGGGGCGTGGCTAGACCCAAGCCCGGGCCGTAAAGAGGGGCGGGGCTGACGCTCTTGGACGTGAGCCCCGGCCACATGGCGGCCAGGGTCCCTAGGCGCAATCCAGCTTGTCTCCTGGGAAGCAACCCACAGTCTTCACGCTCCCTCGGAAGACTGTTTCTGGGTGGCTGGACCCCCACGCGCGGCCCTCTTTGGGCTTAGCGTGGGCAAGCAGGTCCAACCGATCCCACCCCCGGGCTGGGGCTGCCAGGGGCGTGGCTAGACCCAAGCCCGGGCTGGGAAGAGGGGCGGGGCTGACGCTCTGGTACGTGAGCCCCGGCCACATGGTGGCCAGGGTCCCCAGGCGCAATCCAGCTTGTCTCTTGGGAAGCAACCCACAGTCTTCACGCTCCCTCGGAAGGCTGTTTCAGGGCTGCTGGACCCCCATGTGCAGCCCTCTTTGGGCTTAGCGTGGGCGAGCAGGTCCAGCCAATCCCACCCCCGGGCTGGGGCCGCCAGGGGCGTGGCTAGACCCAAGCCCGGGCCTGGAAGAGTGCGGGGCTGACGCTCGGGACGTGAGCCCCGGCCACATGGCGGCCAGGGTCCCCAGGCGCAATCCATCTTGTCTCCTGGGAAGCAACCCACAGTCTTCACGCTCCCTCGGTAGACTGTTTTGGGGTGGCTGGACCCCCACGCGCGGCCCTCTTTGGGCTTAGCGTCGGCGAGCAGGTCCAGCAGATCCCACCCCGGGCGGGGGCCGCCAGGGGCGTGGCTAGACCCAAGCCCGGGCCAGGAAGAGGGGCGGGGCTGACGCTCGGGGACGTGAGCCCCGGCCACATGGCGGCCGGTGTCCCCAGGCGCAATCCAGCTTGTCTCCTGGGAAGCAACCCACAGTCTTCACGCTCCCTCGGAAAACAGTTTCATTGCGGTTGGACCCCAACGCGCGGCCCTCTTAGGGCTTAGCGTGGGCGAGCAGGTCCAGCCGATCCCACCCCCGGGCTGGGGCCGCCAGGGGCGTGGGTAGACCCAAGCCCGGGCTGGGAAGAGGAGCGGGGCTGACGCTCTGGTACGTGAGCCCTGGCCACATGGCGGCCAGGGTCCCCAGGCGCAATCCATCTTGTCTCCTGGGAAGCAACCCACAGTCTTCACGCTCCCTCGGTAGACTGTTTTGGGGCGCCTGGACCCCCACGCTCGGCCCTCTTTGGGCTTAGCATGGGCAAGCAGGTCCAACCGATCCCACCCCAGGGCTGGGGCCGCCAGGGGTGTGGCTAGACCCAAGCCCGGGCCGGGAGGAGGGGCGGGGCTGACGCTCTTGGACGTGAGCCCCCGGCCACATGGCGGCCAGGGTCCCCAGGCGCAATCCAGCTTGTCTCCTGGGAAGCAACCCACAGTCTTCACGCTCCCTCAGAAGACTGTTTCTGGGTGGCTGGACCCCCATGCGCGGCCCTCTTTGGGCTTAGCGTGGGCAAGCAGGTCCAACCGATCCCACCCCCGGGCTGGGGCTGCCAGGGGCGTGGCTAGACCCAAGCCCGGGCTGGGAAGAGGAGCGGGGCTGACGCTCTGGTACGTGAGCCCTGGCCACATGGCGGCCAGGGTCCCCAGGCGCAATCCAGCTTGTCTCTTGGGAAGCAACCCACAGTCTTCACGCTCCCTCAGAAGACTGTTTCGGGGCGGCTGGACCCCCATGTGCGGCCCTCTTTGGGCTTAGCGTCGGCAAGCAGGTCCAGCGGATCCCACCCCCGGGCTGGGGCCGCCAGGGGCGTGGCTAGACCCAAGCCCGGGCCGGGAAGAGGGGCGGGGCTGACGCTCAGGGATGTGAGCCCCGGCCACATGGCGGCCAGGGTCCCCAGGCGCAATCCAGCTTGTCTCCTGGGAAGCAACCCACAGTCTTCACGCTCCCTCGGTAGACTGTTTTAGGGCGGCTGGACCCCAACTCGCCGCCCTCTGTGGGCTTAGCGTGGGCGAGCAGGTCCAGCCGATCCCACCCCCGGGCTGGGGCCGCCAGGGGCGTGGATAGACCCAAGCACGGGCCGGGAAGAGTGCGGGGCTGACGCTCGGGGACGTGAGCCCCGGCCACATGGCGGCCAGGGTCCCCAGGCGCAATCCATCTTGTCTCCTGGGAAGCAACCCACAGTCTTCACGCTCCCTCGGTAGACTGTTTTGGGGCGGCTGGACCCCCAACCGCGGCCCTCTTTGGGCTTAGCGTCGGCGAGCAGGTCCAGCAGATCCCACTCCCGGGCGGGTGCCGCCAGGGGCGTGGCTAGACCCAAGCCCGGGCCAGGAAGATGGGCGGGCTGACGCTCGGGGACGTGAGCCCCGGCCACATGGTGGCCAGGGTCCCCAGGCGCAATCCAGCTTGTCTCCTGGGAAGCAACCCACAGTCTTCACGCTCCCTCAGAAGACTGTTTCGGGGAGGGTGCACCCCCATGCGCGGCCCTCTTTGGGCTTAGCATCGGCCAGCAGGTCCAGCGGATCCCACCCCCGGGCTGGGGCCGCCAGGGGCGTGGCTAGACCCAAGCCCGGGCTGGGAAGAGGGGCGGGGCTGACGCTCTTGGATGTGAGCCCCGGCCACATGGCGGCCGGGGTCCCCAGGCGCAATCCAGCTTGTCTCCTGGGAAGCAACCCACAGTCTTCACGCTCCCTCAGAAGACTGTTTCGGGGTGGCTGGAACCCCATGTGCGGCCCTCTTTGGGCTTAGTGTGGGCGAGCAGGTCCAGCCGATCCCACCCCCAAACTGGGGCCGCCAGGGGCGTGGCTAGACCCAAGCCCGGGCCGGAAAGAGGGGCGGGGCTGACGCTCGGGGACGTGAGCCCCGGCCACATGGCGGCCGGGGTCCCCAGGCGCAATCCAGCTTGTCTCCTGGGAAGCAACCCACAATCTTCACGCTCCCTCAGAAGACTGTTTCGGGGCGGCTGGACCCCCACGCGCGGCCCTCATTGGGCTTAGCGTGGGCAAGCAGGTACAGCTGATCCCACCCCCAGGCTGGGGGTGTCAGGGGCGTGGATAGACCCAAGCCCGGGCCGGGAAGAGGGGCGGGGCTGACGCTCTTGGACGTGAGCCCTGGCCACATGGCGGCCAGGGTCCTCAGGCGCAATCCAGCTTGTCTCCTGGGAAGCAACCCACAGTCTTCACGCTCCCTCGGTAGACTGTTTTAGGGCGGCTGGACCCCCACTCGCCGCCCTCTGTGGGCTTAGCGTGGGCGAGCAGGTCCAGCCGATCCCACCCCCGGGCAGGGGCCGCCAGGGGCGTGGCTAGACCCAAGCCCGGGCCGGGAAGAGGGCGGGGCTGACGCTCGGGGACGTGAGCCCCGGCCACATGGCGGCCAGGGTCCCCAGGCGCAATCCAGCTTGTCTCCTGGGAAGCAACCCACAGTCTTCACGCTCCCTCGGAAGACAGTTTCATGGCGGCTGGACCCACACGCGCGCCCTCCTTGGGCTTAGCGTGGGCAAGCAGGTCCAGCGGATCCCACCCCCGGGCTGGGTCCGCCAGGGGCGTGGCTAGACCCAAGCCCGGGCCGGGAAGAGGGGCGGGGCTGATGCTCGGGGACGTGAGCCCAGGCCACATGGCGGCCGGGGTCCCCAGGCGCAATCCAGCTTGTCTCCTGGGAAGCAACCCACAGTCTTCACACTCCCTCAGAACACTGTTTCAGGGCGGCTGGACACCCACGCGCGGCCCTCTTTGGGCTTAGCGTGGGCAAGCAGGTCCAGCCGATCCCACCCACGGGCTGGGTCAGCCATGGGCGTGGCTAGACCCAAGCCCGGGCCGGAAAGAGGGGCGGGGCTGACGCTCTTGGACGTGAGCCCCCGGCCACATGGCGGCCAGGATCCCCAGGCGCAATCCAGCTTGTCTCCTGGGAAGCAACCCACAATCTTCACGCTCCCTCAGAAGACTGTTTCGGTGCGGCTGGACCCCCACGCGCGGCCCTCATTGGGCTTAGCGTGGGCAAGCAGGTACAGCTGATCCCACCCCCAGGCTGGGGGTGTCAGGGGCGT
The DNA here is from genome assembly GCF_017591425.1 of Ochotona curzoniae. Taxonomy (NCBI): domain Eukaryota; kingdom Metazoa; phylum Chordata; class Mammalia; order Lagomorpha; family Ochotonidae; genus Ochotona; species Ochotona curzoniae. The sequence continues at coordinate 194,024 of NW_024465121.1, read as the reverse complement.
GGATAGACCCAAGCCCGGGCCGGGAAGAGGGGCGGGGCTGACGCTCGGGGACGTGAGCCCTGGCCACATGGCGGCCAGGGTCCCCAGGCGCAATCCAGCTTGTCTCCTGGGAAGCAACCCACAGTCTTCACGCTCCCTCGGAAGACTGTTTCGGGGTGGCTGGACCGCCTCGTGCGCGGCCCTCTTTGGGCTTAGCGTGGGCGAGCAGGTCCAGCCGATCCCACCCCCGGGCTGGGGCTGCCAGGGGCGTGGCTAGACCCAAGACCTGGCCGGGAGGAGGGGCGGGGCTGATGCTCGGGGACGTGAGCCCCGGCCACATGGCGGCTGGGGTCCCCAGGCGCAATCCAGCTTGTCTCTTGGGAAGCAACCCACAGTCTTCACGCTCCCTCAGAAGACTGTTTCGGGGAGGGTGCACCCCCATGTGCGGCCCTCTTTGGGCTTAGCATCGGCCAGCAGGTCCAGCGGATCCCACCCCCGGGCTGGGGCCGCCAGGGGCGTGGCTAGACCCAAGCCCGGGCCGGGAAGACGGGCGGGGCTGATGCTCCGGGACGTGAGCCCCGGCCACATGGCGGCCAGGGTCCCCAGGCGCAATCCAGCTCGTCTCCTGGGAAGCCACCCACAGTCTTCACGCTCCCTCGGTAGACTGTTTTAGGGCGGCTGGACCCCCACTCGCCGCCCTCCTTGGGCTTAGCGTGGGCGAGCAGGTCCAGCCGATCCCACCCCCGGGCAGGGGCCGCCAGGGGCGTGGCTAGACCCAAGCCCGGGCCGGGAAGAGGGCGGGGCTGACGCTCGGGGACGTGAGCCCCGGCCACATGGCGGCCAGGGTCCCCAGGCGCAATCCAGCTTGTCTCCTGGGAAGCAACCCACAGTCTTCACGCTCCCTCGGAAGACAGTTTCAGGGCGGCTGGACACCCACGCGCGGCCCTCTTTGGGCTTAGCGTGGGCAAGCAGGTCCAGCCGATCCCACCCACGGGCTGGGTCAGCCATGGGCGTGGCTAGACCCAAGCCCGGGCCGGAAAGAGGGGCGGGGCTGACGCTCTTGGACGTGAGCCCCCGGCCACATGGCGGCCAGGGTCCCCAGGTGCAATCCAGCTTCTCTCCTGGGAAGCAACCCACAGTCTTCACGCTCCCTCGGAAGACTGTTTCAGGGCGGCTGGACACCCACGTGCGGCCCTCTTTGGGCTTAGCATGGGCGAGCAGGTTCAGCCGATCCCACCCCCGGGCTGGGGCCGCCAGGGGCGTGGCTAGACACAAGCCTGGGCCGGGAAGAGGGGCGGGGCTGACGCTCTTGGACGTGAGCCCCCGGCCACATGGCGGCCGGGGTCCCCAGGTGCAATCCAGCTTGTCTCCTGGGAAGCAACCCACAGTCTTCACGCTCCCTCGGAAGACTGTTTTGGGGCGGCTGGACCCCCACGAGCGGCCCTCTTTGGGCTTAGCGTGGGCAAGCAGGTCCAACCGATCCCACCCCCGGGCTGGGGCTGCCAGGGGCGTGGCTAGACCCAAGCCCGGGCTGGGTAGAGTAGCGGGGCTGACGCTCTGGGACGTGAGCCCCGGCCACATGGTGGCCGGGGTCCCCAGGCGCAATCCAGCTTGTCTCTTGGGAAGCAACCCACAGTCTTCACGCTCCCTCAGAAAACTGTTTCGGGGCGGCTGGACCCCCATATGCGGCCCTCTTTGGGCTTAGCATGGGTGAGCAGGTCCAGCCGATCCCACCCCCGGGCTGGGGCCGTCAGTGGCGTGGCTAGACCCAAGCCCGGGCCTGGAAGAGTGGCGGGGCTGACGCTCGGGGACGTGAGCCCCGGCCACATGGCGGCCAGGGTCCCCAGGCGCAATCCATCTTGTCTCCTGGGAAGCAACCCACAGTCTTCACGCTCCCTCAGAAGACTGTTTCTGGGAGGGTGCACCCCCATGCGCGGCCCTCTTTGGGCTTAGCGTCGGCAAGCAGGTACAGAGGATCCCACCCCCGGGCTGGGGCCGCCAGGCGATGGCTAGACCCAAGCCCGGGCCAGGAAGAGGGGCGGGGCTGACGCTTGGGCACGTGAGCCCTGGCCACATGGAGGCCAGGGTCCCCAGGCGCAATCCAGCTTGTCTTCTGGGAAGCAACCCACAGTCTTCATGCTCCCTCGGAAGACTGTTTCGGGACGGCAGGACCCCCATGTGCGGCCCTCTTTGGGCTTAGTGTGGGCGAGCAGGTCCAGCCGATCCCACCCCCGGGCTGGGGCCGCCAGGGGCGTGGCTAGACCCAAGCCCGGGCTGGAAAGAGGGTCGGGGCTGACGCTCTTGGACGTGAGCCCCGGCCGCCATGGCGGCCGGGGTCCCCAGGCGCAATCCACCTTGTCTCCTGGGAAGCAACCCACAGTCTTCACGCTCCCTCGGAAAACAATTTCATGGCGGTTGGACCCCCACGTGCGGCCCTCTTAGGGCTTAGTGGTCACGAGCAGGTCCAGCCGAACCCACCCCCGGGCTGGGGCCGCCAGGGGCGTGGCTAGAACCAAGCCCGGGCCTGGAAGAGGGGCGGAGCTGACGCTTGGGGACGTGAGCCCCGGCCACATGGCGGCCGGAGTCCCCAGGTGCAATCCAGCTTGTCTCCTGGGAAGCAACCCACAGTCTTCACGCTCCCTCAGAAGACTGTTTCGGGGCGGCTGGACCCCTACGTGCGGCCCTCTTTGGGCTTAGCGTGGGCAAGCAGGTCCAGCCGATCCCACCCCCGGGCTGGGGCCGCCAGGGGCGTGGCTAGACCCAAGCCCGGGCTGGGAAGAGGGGCGGGGCTGACGCTCTGGGACGTGAGCCCCGGCCACATGGCGGCCGGGGTCCCCAGGCGCAATCCAGCTTGTCTCCTGGGAAGCAACCCACAGTCTTCACGCTCCCTCGGAAGACTGTTTCGGGGCGGCTGGACCCCCACGAGCGGCCCTCTTTGGGCTTAGCGTGGGCAAGCAGATCCAGCCGATCCCACCCCCGGGCTGGGGCTGCCAGGGGCGTGGCTAGACCCAAGCCTGGGCTGGGAAGAGGGGCGGGGCTGACGCTTGGGGACGTGAGCCCCGGCCACATGGCGGCCGGGGTCCCCAGGCGCAATCCAGCTTGTCTCTTGGGAAGCAACCCACAGTCTTCACGCTCCCTCAGAAGGCTGTTTCGGGGCGGCTGGACCCCAATGCGCTTCCCTCCTTGGGCTTAGCGTCGGCGAGCAGGTCCAGCCGATCCCACCCCCGGGCTGGGGCCGCCAGGGGCGTGGCTAGACCCAAGCCCGGGCAGGGAAGAGGGGCGGGGCTGACGCTCTGGTACGTGAGCCCCGGCCACATGGCGGCCAGGGTCCCCAGGCGCAATCCAGCTTGTCTCTTGGGAAGCAACCCACAGTCTTCACGCTGACTCGGAAGGCTGTTTCGGGGCTGCTGGACCCCCATGTGCGGCCCTCTTTGGGCTTAGCGTGGGCGAGCAGGTCCAGCCAATCCCACCCAGGGCTGGGGCCGCCAGGGGCGTGGCTAGACCCAAGCCCGGGCCAGGAAGAGGGGCGGGGCTGACGCTCGGGGACGTGAGCCCCGGCCACATGGCGGCCGGGGTCCCCAGGTGCAATCCAGCTTGTCTCTTGGGAAGCCACCCACAGTCTTCACGCTCCCTCAGAAGACTGTTTCGGGATGGCTGGACCCCCATGTGCGGCCCTCTTTGGGCTTAGTGTGGGCGAGCAGGTCCAGCCAATCCCACCCCCGGGCTGGGGCCGCCAGGGGCGTGGCTAGACCCAAGCCCGGGCCGGGAAGAGGGGCGGGGCTGACGCTCTTGGACGTGAGCCCCGGCCACATGGCGGCCAGGGTCCCCAGGTGCAATCCACCTTGTCTCCTGGGAAGCAACCCACAGTCTTCACGCTCCCTCGGAAACAATTTCATGGCGGTTGGACCCCCACGCGCGGCCCTCTTAGGGCTTAGCGTGGGCGAGCAGGTCCAGCCGATCCCACCCCCGGGCTGGGGCCGCCAGGGGCGTGGCTAGAACCAAGCCCGGGCCGGGAAGAGGGGCGGGGCTGAAGCTCGGGGACGTGAGCCCCGGCCACATGGCGGCCGGAGTCCCAGGCGCAATCCAGCTTGTCTCCTGGGAAGCAACCCACAGTCTTCACGCTCCCTCAGAAGACTGTTTCGTGGCGGCTGGACCCCTATGTGCAGCCCTCTTTGGGCTTAGCGTGGGCGAGCAGGTCCAGCCGATCCCACCCCCGGGCTGGGGCCGCCAGGGGCGTGGCTAGACCCAAGCCAGGGCCGGGAAGAGGGGCGGGGCTGACGCTCGGGGATTGAGCCCCGGCCACATGGCGGCCAGGGTCCCCAGGCGCAATCAAGCTTGTCTCCTGGGAAGCAACCCACAGTCTTCACGCTCCCTCAGAAGACTGTTTCGGGGAGGGTGGCACCCCCATGCGCTGACCCTCTTTGGGCTTAGCGTCGGCAAGCAGGTACAGCCGATCCCACCAACGGGCTGGGGCCACCAGGGGCGTGGCTAGACCCAAGCCCGGGCCTGGAAGAGGGGCAGGGATGACGCTCGGGAACGTGTGCCACTGCCACATGGCGGCCAAGGTCCCCAGGCGCAATCCAGCTTGTCTCTTGGGAAGCAACCCACAGTCTTCACGCTCCCTCGGAAGACTGTTTTGGGGCGGCTGGACCCCCACGTGCGGCCCTCTTAGGGCTTAGCGTGGGCGAGCAGGTCCAGCCGATCCCACCCCCGGCTGGGTCAGCGAGGGGCGTGGCTAGACCCAAGCCCGGGCCGGGAAGAGGGGCGGGGCTGACGCTCGGGGACGTGAGCCCCGGCCACATGGCGGCCAGTGTCCCCAGGCGCAATCCATCTTGTCTCCTGGGAAGCAACCCACAGTCTTCACGCTCCCTCGGAAGACAGTTTTGGGGCGGCTGGACCCCCACGCGCGACCCTCTTTGGGTTTAGTGTGGGCGAGCAGGTCCAGCTGATCCCACCCCCGGGCTGGGGCCGCCAGGGGCGTGGCTAGACCCAAGCCCGGGCCAGGAAGAGGGGCGGGGCTGACGCTCGGGGACGTGAGCCCCGGCCACATGGCGGCCAGGGTCCCAGGCGCAATCCAGCTTGTCTCCTGGGAAGCAACCCACAGTCTTCACGCTCCCTCAGAAGACTGTTTCGGGGAGGGTGCACCCCCACGCGCGGCCCTCTTTGGGCTTAGCGTCGGCAAGCAGGTACAGAGGATCCCACCCCCGGGCTGGGGCCGCCAGAGGCTGGCTAGACCCAAGCCCGGGCCAGGAAGAGGGGCGGGGCTGACGCTCGGGCACGTGAGCCCTGGCCACATGGAGGCCAGGGTCCCCAGGCGCAATCCAGCTTGTCTTCTGGGAAGCAACCCACAGTCTTCATGCTCCCTCGGAAGACTGTTTCGGGACGGCAGGACCCCCATGTGCGGCCCTCTTTGGGCTTAGTGTGGGCGAGCAGGTCCAGCCGATCCCACCCCCGGGCTGGGGCCGCCAGGGGCGTGGCTAGACCCAAGCCCGGGCTGGAAAGAGGGTCGGGGCTGACGCTCTTGGACGTGAGCCCCGGCCGACATGTGGCCGGGGTCCCCAGGCGCAATCCACCTTGTCTCCTGGGAAGCAACCCACAGTCTTCACGCTCCCTCGGAAAACAATTTCAGGGCGGCTGGACACCCACGCGCGGCCCTCTTTGGGCTTAGCGTCGGCGAGCAGGTCCAGCAGATCCCACTCCCAGGCGGGTGCCGCCAGGGGCGTGGCTAGACCCAAGCCCGGGCCAGGAAGATGGGCGGGCTGACGCTCGGGGACGTGAGCCCCGGCCACATGGCGGCCAGGGTCCCCAGGCGCAATCCAGCTTGTCTCCTGGGAAGCAACCCACAGTCTTCACGCTCCCTCAGAAGACTGTTTCGGGGAGGGTGCACCCCCATGCGCGGCCCTCTTTGGGCTTAGCATCGGCCAGCAGGTCCAGCGGATCCCACCCCCGGGCTGGGGCCGCCAGGGGCGTGGCTAGACCCAAGCCCGGGCCGGGAAGAGGGGCGGGGCTGACGCTCTTGGATGTGAGCCCCGGCCACATGGCGGCCGGGGTCCCCAGGCGCAATCCAGCTTGTCTCCTGGGAAGCAACCCACAGTCTTCACGCTCCCTCAGAAGACTGTTTCGGGGTGGCTGGAACCCCATGTGCGGCCCTCTTTGGGCTTAGTGTGGGCGAGCAGGTCCAGCCGATCCCACCCCCGAACTGGGGCCGCCAGGGGCGTGGCTAGACCCAAGCCCGGGCCGGAAAGAGGGGCGGGGCTGACGCTCGGGGACGTGAGCCCCGGCCACATGGCGGCCGGGGTCCCCAGGCGCAATCCAGCTTGTCTCCTGGGAAGCAACCCACAATCTTCACGCTCCCTCAGAAGACTGTTTCGGGGCGGCTGGACCCCCACGCGCGGCCCTCATTGGGCTTAGCGTGGGCAAGCAGGTACAGCTGATCCCACCCCCAGGCTGGGGGTGTCAGGGGCGTGGATAGACCCAAGCCCGGGCCGGGAAGAGGGGCGGGGCTGACGCTCTTGGACGTGAGCCCTGGCCACATGGCGGCCAGGGTCCTCAGGCGCAATCCAGCTTGTCTCCTGGGAAGCAACCCACAGTCTTCACGCTCCCTCGGAAGACTGTTTCGGGGTGGCTGGACCGCCTCGTGCGCGGCCCTCTTTGGGCTTAGCGTGGGCGAGCAGGTCCAGCCGATCCCACCCCCGGGCTTGGGGCTGCCAGGGGCGTGGCTAGACCCAAGACCTGGCCGGGAGGAGGGGCGGGGCTGATGCTCGGGGACGTGAGCCCCGGCCACATGGCGGCTATGGTCCCCAGGCGCAATCCAGCTTGTCTCTTGGGAAGCAACCCACAGTCTTCACGCTCCCTCAGAAGACTGTTTCGGGGAGGGTGCACCCCCATGTGCGGCCCTCTTTGGGCTTAGCATCGGCCAGCAGGTCCAGCGGATCCCACCCCCGGGCTGGGGCCGCCAGGGGCGTGGCTAGACCCAAGCCCGGGCCGGAAAGAGGGGCGGGGCTGATGCTCCGGGACGTGAGCCCCGGCCACATGGCGGCCAGGGTCCCCAGGCGCAATCCAGCTTGTCTCCTGGGAAGCCACCCACAGTCTTCACGCTCCCTCGGTAGACTGTTTTAGGGCGGCTGGACCCCCACTCGCCGCCCTCTGTGGGCTTAGCGTGGGCGAGCAGGTCCAGCCGATCCCACCCCCGGGCAGGGCCGCCAGGGGCGTGGCTAGACCCAAGCCCGGGCCGGGAAGAGGGCGGGGCTGACGCTCGGGGACGTGAGCCCCGGCCACATGGCGGCCAGGGTCCCCAGGCGCAATCCAGCTTGTCTCCTGGGAAGCAACCCACAGTCTTCACGCTCCCTCGGAAGACAGTTTCATGGCGGCTGGACCACACGCGCGCCCTCCTTGGGCTTAGCGTGGGCAAGCAGGTCCAGCGGATCCCACCCCCGGGCTGGGTCCGCCAGGGGCGTGGCTAGACCCAAGCCCGGGCCGGGAAGAGGGGCGGGGCTGATGCTCGGGGACGTGAGCCCCGGCCACATGGCGGCCGGGGTCCCCAGGCGCAATCCAGCTTGTCTCCTGGGAAGCAACCCACAGTCTTCACACTCCCTCAGAACACTGTTTCAGGGCGGCTGGACACCCACGCGCGGCCCTCTTTGGGCTTAGCGTGGGCAAGCAGGTCCAGCCGATCCCACCCACGGGCTGGGTCAGCCATGGGCGTGGCTAGACCCAAGCCCGGGCCGGAAAGAGGGGCGGGGCTGACGCTCTTGGACGTGAGCCCCGGCCACATGGCGGCCAGGGTCCCCAGGCGCAATCCAGCTTGTCTCCTGGGAAGCAACCCACAATCTTCACGCTCCCTCAGAAGACTGTTTCGGTGCGGCTGGACCCCCACGCGCGGCCCTCATTGGGCTTAGCGTGGGCAAGCAGGTACAGCTGATCCCACCCCCAGGCTGGGGGTGTCAGGGGCGTGGATAGACCCAAGCCCGGGCCGGGAAGAGGGGCGGGGCTGACGCTCGGGGACGTGAGCCCTGGCCACATGGCGGCCAGGGTCCCCAGGCGCAATCCAGCTTGTCTCCTGGGAAGCAACCCACAGTCTTCACGCTCCCTCGGAAGACTGTTTCGGGGTGGCTGGACCGCCTCGTGCGCGGCCCTCTTTGGGCTTAGCGTGGGCGAGCAGGTCCAGCCGATCCCACCCCCGGGCTGGGGCTGCCAGGGGCGTGGCTAGACCCAAGACCTGGCCGGGAGGAGGGGCGGGGCTGATGCTCGGGGACGTGAGCCCCGGCCACATGGCGGCTGGGGTCCCCAGGCGCAATCCAGCTTGTCTCTTGGGAAGCAACCCACAGTCTTCACGCTCCCTCAGAAGACTGTTTCGGGGAGGGTGCACCCCCATGTGCGGCCCTCTTTGGGCTTAGCATCGGCCAGCAGGTCCAGCGGATCCCACCCCCGGGCTGGGGCCGCCAGGGGCGTGGCTAGACCCAAGCCCGGGCCGGGAAGAGGGGCGGGGCTGATGCTCCGGGACGTGAGCCCCGGCCACATGGCGGCCAGGGTCCCCAGGCGCAATCCAGCTCGTCTCCTGGGAAGCAACCCACAGTCTTCACGCTCCCTCGGAAGACTGTTTCAGGGCGGCTGGACACCCACGTGCGGCCCTCTTTGGGCTTAGCATGGGCGAGCAGGTTCAGCCGATCCCACCCCCGGGCTGGGGCCGCCAGGGGCGTGGCTAGACACAAGCCTGGGCCGGGAAGAGGGGCGGGGCTGACGCTCTTGGACGTGAGCCCCGGCCACATGGCGGCCGGGGTCCCCAGGTGCAATCCAGCTTGTCTCCTGGGAAGCAACCCACAGTCTTCACGCTCCCTCGGAAGACTGTTTTGGGGCGGCTGGACCCCCACGAGCGGCCCTCTTTGGGCTTAGCGTGGGCAAGCAGGTCCAACCGATCCCACCCCCGGGCTGGGGCTGCCAGGGGCGTGGCTAGACCCAAGCCCGGGCTGGGTAGAGTAGCGGGGCTGACGCTCTGGGACGTGAGCCCCGGCCACATGGTGGCCGGGGTCCCCAGGCGCAATCCAGCTTGTCTCTTGGGAAGCAACCCACAGTCTTCACGCTCCCTCAGAAAACTGTTTCGGGGCGGCTGGACCCCCATGTGCGGCCCTCTTTGGGCTTAGCATGGGTGAGCAGGTCCAGCCGATCGCACCCCCGGGCTGGGGCCGTCAGTGGCGTGGCTAGACCCAAGCCCGGGCCTGGAAGAGTGCGGGGCTGACGCTCGGGGACGTGAGCCCCGGCCACATGGCGGCCAGGGTCCCCAGGCGCAATCCATCTTGTCTCCTGGGAAGCAACCCACAGTCTTCACGCTCCCTCAGAAGACTGTTTCTGGGAGGGTGCACCCCCATGCGCGGCCCTCTTTGGGCTTAGCGTCGGCAAGCAGGTACAGAGGATCCCACCCCCGGGCTGGGGCCGCCAGGGGATGGCTAGACCCAAGCCCGGGCCAGGAAGAGGGGCGGGGCTGACGCTTGGGCACGTGAGCCCTGGCCACATGGAGGCCAGGGTCCCCAGGCGCAATCCAGCTTGTCTTCTGGGAAGCAACCCACAGTCTTCATGCTCCCTCGGAAGACTGTTTCGGGACGGCAGGACCCCCATGTGCGGCCCTCTTTGGGCTTAGTGTGGGCGAGCAGGTCCAGCCGATCCCACCCCCGGGCTGGGGCCGCCAGGGGCGTGGCTAGACCCAAGCCCGGGCTGGAAAGAGGGTCGGGGCTGACGCTCTTGGACGTGAGCCCCGGCCGCCATGTGGCCGGGGTCCCCAGGCGCAATCCACCTTGTCTCCTGGGAAGCAACCCACAGTCTTCACGCTCCCTCGGAAAACAATTTCATGGCGGTTGGACCCCCACGTGCGGCCCTCTTAGGGCTTAGTGTCACCGAGCAGGTCCAGCCGAACCCACCCCCGGGCTGGGGCCGCCAGGGGCGTGGCTAGAATCAAGCCCGGGCCTGGAAGAGGGGCGGGAGCTGACGCTTGGGGACGTGAGCCCCGGCCACATGGCGGCCGGAGTCCCCAGGTGCAATCCAGCTTGTCTCCTGGGAAGCAACCCACAGTCTTCACGCTCCCTCAGAAGACTGTTTCGGGGCGGCTGGACCCCTACGTGCGGCCCTCTTTGGGCTTAGCGTGGGCAAGCAGGTACAGCTGATCCCACCCCCAGGCTGGGGGTGTCAGGGGCGTGGATAGACCCAAGCCCGGGCCGGGAAGAGGGGCGGGGCTGACGCTCGGGGACGTGAGCCCCGGCCACATGGCGGCCAGGGTCCCCAGGCGCAATCCAGCTTGTCTCCTGGGAAGCAACCCACAGTCTTCACGCTCCCTCGGAAGACTGTTTCGGGACGGCAGGACACCCACGCGCGGCCCTCTTTGGGCTTAGCGTGGGCAAGCAGGTCCAGCCGATCCCACCCACGGGCTGGGTCAGCCATGGGCGTGGCTAGACCCAAGCCCGGGCTGGAAAGAGGGGCGGGGCTGACGCTCTTGGACGTGAGCCCCCGGCCACATGGCGGCCAGGGTCCCCAGGTGCAATCCAGCTTCTCTCCTGGGAAGCAACCCACAGTCTTCACGCTCCCTCGGAAGACTGTTTCAGGGCGGCTGGACACCCACGTGCGGCCCTCTTTGGGCTTAGCATGGGCGAGCAGGTTCAGCCGATCCCACCCCCGGGCTGGGGCCGCCAGGGGCGTGGCTAGACACAAGCCTGGGCCGGGAAGAGGGGCGGGGCTGACGCTCTTGGACGTGAGCCCCCGGCCACATGGCGGCCGGGGTCCCCAGGTGCAATCCAGCTTGTCTCCTGGGAAGCAACCCACAGTCTTCACGCTCCCTCGGAAGACTGTTTTGGGGCGGCTGGACCCCCACGAGCGGCCCTCTTTGGGCTTAGCGTGGGCAAGCAGGTCCAACCGATCCCACCCCCGGGCTGGGGCTGCCAGGGGCGTGACTAGACCCAAGCCCGGGCTGGGTAGAGGTAGCGGGGCTGACGCTCTGGGACGTGAGCCCCGGCCACATGGTGGCCGGGGTCCCCAGGCGCAATCCAGCTTGTCTCTTGGGAAGCAACCCACAGTCTTCACGCTCCCTCAGAAAACTGTTTCGGGGCGGCTGGACCCCCATGTGCGGCCCTCTTTGGGCTTAGCATGGGTGAGCAGGTCCAGCCGATCCCACCCCCGGGCTGGGGCCGTCAGTGGCGTGGCTAGACCCAAGCCCGGGCCTGGAAGAGTGCGGGGCTGACGCTCGGGGACGTGAGCCCCGGCCACATGGCGGCCAGGGTCCCCAGGCGCAATCCATCTTGTCTCCTGGGAAGCAACCCACAGTCTTCACGCTCCCTCAGAAGACTGTTTCTGGGAGGGTGCACCCCCATGCGCGGCCCTCTTTGGGCTTAGCGTCGGCAAGCAGGTACAGAGGATCCCACCCCCGGGCTGGGGCCGCCAGGGGATGGCTAGACCCAAGCCCGGGCCAGGAAGAGGGGCGGGGCTGACGCTTGGGCACGTGAGCCCTGGCCACATGGAGGCCAGGGTCCCCAGGCGCAATCCAGCTTGTCTTCTGGGAAGCAACCCACAGTCTTCATGCTCCCTCGGAAGACTGTTTCGGGACGGCAGGACCCCCATGTGCGGCCCTCTTTGGGCTTAGTGTGGGCGAGCAGGTCCAGCCGATCCCACCCCCGGGCTGGGGCCGCCAGGGGCGTGGCTAGACCCAAGCCCGGGCTGGAAAGAGGGTCGGGGCTGACGCTCTTGGACGTGAGCCCCGGCCGCCATGTGGTCGGGGTCCCCAGGCGCAATCCACCTTGTCTCCTGGGAAGCAACCCACAGTCTTCACGCTCCCTCGGAAAACAATTTCATGGCGGTTGGACCCCCACGTGCGGCCCTCTTAGGGCTTAGTGTCACCGAGCAGGTCCAGCCGAACCCACCCCCGGGCTGGGGCCGCCAGGGGCGTGGCTAGAATCAAGCCCGGGCCTGGAAGAGGGGCGGAGCTGACGCTTGGGGACGTGAGCCCCGGCCACATGGCGGCCGGAGTCCCCAGGTGCAATCCAGCTTGTCTCCTGGGAAGCAACCCACAGTCTTCACGCTCCCTCAGAAGACTGTTTCGGGGCGGCTGGACCCCTACGTGCGGCCCTCTTTGGGCTTAGCGTGGGCAAGCAGGTCCAGCCGATCCCACCCCCGGGCTGGGGCCGCCAGGGGCGTGGCTAGACCCAAGCCAGGGCCGGGAAGAGGGGCGGGGCTGACGCTCGGGGATTGAGCCCCGGCCACATGGCGGCCAGGGTCCCCAGGCGCAATCAAGCTTCTCTCCTGGGAAGCAACCCACAGTCTTCACGCTCCCTCAGAAGACAGTTTCGAGGAGGGTGCACCCCCATGCGCGGCCCTCTTTGGGCTTAGCGTGGGCAAGCAGGTACAGCGGATCCCACCCCCAGGCTGGGGCCGTCAGGGGCGTGGCTAGACCCAAGCCCGGGCCGGGAAGAGGGCGGGGCTGACGCTCGGGAACATGTGCCACGGCCACATGGCAGCCAGGGTCCCCAGGCGCAATCCAGCTTGTCTCCTGGGAAGCAACCCACAGTCTTCACGCTCCCTCAGAAGACTGTTTCGGGGAGGGTGCACCCCCTTCGCGCGGCCCTCTTTGGGCTTAGCGTCGGCAAGCAGGTCCAGCCGATCCCACCCCCGGGGCTGGGGCCGCCAGGGGCGTGGCTAGACCCAAGCCCGGGCTGGGAAGAGGGGCGGGGCTGACGCTCTTGGACGTGAGCCCCCGGACACATGGCGGCCGGGGTCCCCAGGCGCAATCCAGCTTGTCTCCTGGGAAGCAACCCACAGTCTTCACGCTCCCTCGGAAGACTGTTTCGGGGCGGCTGGACCCCCACGAGAGGCCCTCTTTGGGCTTACCGTGGGCAAGCAGATCCAGCCGATCCCACCCCCGGGCTGGGGCTGCCAGGGGCGTGGCTAGACCCAAGCCCGGGCTGGGAAGAGGGGCGGGGCTGACGCTTGGGGACGTGAGCCCCGGCCACATGGCGGCCGGGGTCCCCAGGCGCAATCCAGCTTGTCTCTTGGGAAGCAACCCAGTCTTCACGCTCCCTCGAAAGGCTGTTTCGGGGCGGCTGGACCCCAATGCACTTCCCTCCTAGGGCTTAGCGTCGACGAGCAGGTCCAGCCGATCCCACCCCCGGGCTGGGGCCGCCAGGGGCGTGGCTAGACCCAAGCCCGGGCCGGGAACAGGGGCGGGGCTGACGCTCTGGTACGTGAGCCCCGGCCACATGGTGGCCAGGGTCCCCAGGCGCAATCCAGCTTGTCTCTTGGGAAGCAACCCACAGTCTTCACGCTGACTCGGAAGGCTGTTTCGGGGCTGCTGGACCCCCATGTGCGGCCCTCTTTGGGCTTAGCGTAGGCGAGCAGGTCCAGCCAATCCCACCTATGGGCTGGGGCCGCCAGGGGCGTGGCTAGACCCAAGCCCGGGCCGGGAAGAGGGGCGGGGCTGACGCTCGGGGACGTGAGCCCCGGCCACATGGCGGCCGGGGTCCCCAATTGCAATCCAGCTTGTCTCTTGGGAAGCCACCCACAGTTTTCACGCTCCCTCAGAAGACTGTTTCGGGATGGCTGGACCCCCATGTGCGGCCCTCTTTGGGCTTAGTGTGGGCGAGCAGGTCCAGCCAATCCCACCCCCGGGCTGGGGCCGCCAGGGGCGTGGCTAGACCCAAGCCCGGGCCGGGAAGAGGGGCGGGGCTGACGCTCTTGGACGTGAGCCCCGGCCACATGGCGGCCAGGGTCCCCAGGTGCAATCCACCTTGTCTCCTGGGAAGCAACCCAGAGTCTTCACGCTCCCTCGGAAAACAATTTCATGGCGGTTGGACCCCCACGCGCGGCCCTCTTAGGGCTTAGCGTGGGCGAGCAGGTCCAGCCAATCCCACCCCCGGGCTGGGGCCGCCAGGGGCGTGGCTAGAACCAAGCCCGGGCCGGGAAGAGGGGCGGGGCTGAAGCTCGGGGACGTGAGCCCCGGCCACATGGCGGCCGGAGTCCCAGGCGCAATCCAGCTTGTCTCCTGGGAAGCAACCCACAGTCTTCACGCTCCCTCAGAAGACTGTTTCGTGGCGGCTGGACCCCTATGTGCAGCCCTCTTTGGGCTTAGCGTGGGCGAGCAGGTCCAGCCGATCCCACCCCCGGGCTGGGGCCGCCAGGGGCGTGGCTAGACCCAAGCCAGGGCCGGGAAGAGGGGCGGGGCTGACGCTCGGGGATTGAGCCCCGGCCACATGGCGGCCAGGGTCCCCAGGCGCAATCAAGCTTGTCTCCTGGGAAGCAACCCACAGTCTTCACGCTCCCTCAGAAGACTGTTTCGGGGAGGGTGCACCCCCATGCGCTACCCTCTTTGGGCTTAGCGTCGGCAAGCAGGTACAGCCGATCCCACCCCCGGGCTGTGGCCACCAGGGGCGTGGCTAGACCCAAGCCCGGGCCTGGAAGAGGGGCAGGGATGACGCTCGGGAACGTGCGCCACTGCCACATGGCGGCCAAGGTCCCCAGCGCAATCCAGCTTGTCTCCTGGGAAGCAACCCACAGTCTTCACGCTCCCTCAGAAGACTGTTTCGAGGAGGGTGCACCCCCACCCGCGGCCCTCTTTGGGCTTAGCGTCGGCAAGCAGGTACAGAGGATCCCACCCCCGGGCTGGGGCCGCCAGAGGCTGGCTAGACCCAAGCCCGGGCCAGGAAGAGGGGCGGGGCTGACGCTCGGGCACGTGAGCCCTGGCCACATGGAGGCCAGGGTCCCCAGGCGCAATCCAGCTTGTCTTCTGGGAAGCAACCCACAGTCTTCATGCTCCCTCCGAAGACTGTTTCGGGACGGCAGGACCCCCATGTGCGGCCCTCTTTGGGCTTAGTGTGGGCGAGCAGGTCCAGCCGATCCCACCCCCGGGCTGGGGCCGCCAGGGGCGTGGCTAGACCCAAGCCCGGGCTGGAAAGAGGGTCGGGGCTGACGCTCTTGGACGTGAGCCCCGGCCGACATGTGGCCGGGGTCCCCAGGCGCAATCCACCTTGTCTTCTGGGAAGCAACCCACAGTCTTCCCGCTCCCTCGGAAAACAATTTCATGGCGGTTGGACCCCCACGTGCGGCCCTCTTAGGGCTTAGTGTCGACGAGCAGGTCCAGCCGAACCCACCCCCGGGCTGGGGCCGCCAGGGGCGTGGCTAGAATCAAGCCCGGGCCTGGAAGAGGGGCGGAGCTGACGCTTGGGGACGTGAGCCCCGGCCACATGGCGGCCGGAGTCCCCAGGTGCAATCCAGCTTGTCTCCTGGGAAGCAACCCACAGTCTTCACGCTCCCTCAGAAGACTGTTTCGTGGCGGCTGGACCCCTACGTGCGGCCCTCTTTGGGCTTAGCGTGGGCAAGCAGGTCCAGCCAATCCCACCCCCGGGCTGGGGCCGCCAGGGGCGTGGCTAGACCCAAGCCAGGGCCGGGAAGAGGGCGGGGCTGACGCTCGGGAACGTGTGCCACGGCCACATGGCAGCCAGGGTCCCCAGGCGCAATCCAGCTTGTCTCCTGGGAAGCAACCCACAGTCTTCACGCTCCCTCGGTAGACTGTTTTGGGGCGGCTGGACCCCCAACCGCGGCCCTCTTTGGGCTTAGCGTCGGCGAGCAGGTCCAGCAGATCCCACTCCCGGGCGGGTGCCGCCAGGGGCGTGGCTAGACCCAAGCCCGGGCCAGGAAGATGGGCGGGCTGACGCTCGGGGACGTGAGCCCCGGCCACATGGTGGCCAGGGTCCCCAGGCGCAATCCAGCTTGTCTCCTGGGAAGCAACCCACAGTCTTCACGCTCCCTCAGAAGACTGTTTCGGGAGGGTGCACCCCCATGCGCGGCCCTCTTTGGGCTTAGCATCGGCCAGCAGGTCCAGCGGATCCCACCCCCGGGCTGGGGCCGCCAGGGGCGTGGCTAGACCCAAGCCCGGGCTGGGAAGAGGGGCGGGGCTGACGCTCTTGGATGTGAGCCCCGGCCACATGGCGGCCGGGGTCCCCAGGCGCAATCCAGCTTGTCTCCTGGGAAGCAACCCACAGTCTTCACGCTCCCTCAGAAGACTGTTTCGGGGTGGCTGGAACCCCATGTGCGGCCCTCTTTGGGCTTAGTGTGGGCGAGCAGGTCCAGCCGATCCCACCCCCAAACTGGGGCCGCCAGGGGCGTGGCTAGACCCAAGCCCGGGCCGGAAAGAGGGGCGGGGCTGACGCTCGGGGACGTGAGCCCCCGGCCACATGGCGGCCGGGGTCCCCAGGCGCAATCCAGCTTGTCTCCTGGGAAGCAACCCACAATCTTCACGCTCCCTCAGAAGACTGTTTCGGGGCGGCTGGACCCCCACGCGCGGCCCTCATTGGGCTTAGCGTGGGCAAGCAGGTACAGCTGATCCCACCCCCAGGCTGGGGTGTCAGGGGCGTGGATAGACCCAAGCCCGGGCCGGGAAGAGGGGCGGGGCTGACGCTCGGGGACGTGAGCCCTGGCCACATGGCGGCCAGGGTCCCCAGGCGCAATCCAGCTTGTCTCCTGGGAAGCAACCCACAGTCTTCACGCTCCCTCGGTAGACTGTTTTAGGGCGGCTGGACCCCCACTCGCCGCCCTCCTTGGGCTTAGCGTGGGCGAGCAGGTCCAGCCGATCCCACCCCCGGGCAGGGCCGCCAGGGGCGTGGCTAGACCCAAGCCCGGGCCGGAAAGAGGGCGGGGCTGACGCTCGGGGACGTGAGCCCCGGCCACATGGCGGCCAGGGTCCCCAGGCGCAATCCAGCTTGTCTCCTGGGAAGCAACCCACAGTCTTCACGCTCCCTCGGAAGACAGTTTCAGGGCGGCTGGACACCCACGCGCGGCCCTCTTTGGGCTTAGCGTGGGCAAGCAGGTCCAGCCGATCCCACCCACGGGCTGGGTCAGCCATGGGCGTGGCTAGACCCAAGCCCGGGCCGGAAAGAGGGGCGGGGCTGACGCTCTTGGACGTGAGCCCCCGGCCACATGGCGGCCAGGGTCCCCAGGTGCAATCCAGCTTCTCTCCTGGGAAGCAACCCACAGTCTTCACGCTCCCTCGGAAGACTGTTTCAGGGCGGCTGGACACCCACGTGCGGCCCTCTTTGGGCTTAGCATGGGCGAGCAGGTTCAGCCGATCCCACCCCCGGGCTGGGGCCGCCAGGGGCGTGGCTAGACACAAGCCTGGGCCGGGAAGAGGGGCGGGGCTGACGCTCTTGGACGTGAGCCCCCGGCCACATGGCGGCCGGGGTCCCCAGGTGCAATCCAGCTTGTCTCCTGGGAAGCAACCCACAGTCTTCACGCTCCCTCGGAAGACTGTTTTGGGGCGGCTGGACCCCCACGAGCGGCCCCCTTTGGGCTTAGCGTGGGCAAGCAGGTCCAACCGATCCCACCCCCGGGCTGGGGCTGCCAGGGGCGTGACTAGACCCAAGCCCGGGCTGGGTAGAGTAGCGGGGCTGACGCTCTGGGACGTGAGCCCCGGCCACATGGTGGCCGGGGTCCCCAGGCGCAATCCAGCTTGTCTCTTGGGAAGCAACCCACAGTCTTCACGCTCCCTCAGAAAACTGTTTCGGGGCGGCTGGACCCCCATGTGCGGCCCTCTTTGGGCTTAGCATGGGTGAGCAGGTCCAGCCGATCCCACCCCCGGGCTGGGGCCGTCAGTGGCGTGGCTAGACCCAAGCCCGGGCCTGGAAGAGTGCGGGGCTGACGCTCGGGGACGTGAGCCCCGGCCACATGGCGGCCAGGGTCCCCAGGCGCAATCCATCTTGTCTCCTGGGAAGCAACCCACAGTCTTCACGCTCCCTCAGAAGACTGTTTCTGGGAGGGTGCACCCCCATGCGCGGCCCTCTTTGGGCTTAGCGTCGGCAAGCAGGTACAGAGGATCCCACCCCCGGGCTGGGGCCGCCAGGGGATGGCTAGACCCAAGCCCGGGCTGGAAAGAGGGTCGGGGCTGACGCTCTTGGACGTGAGCCCCGGCCGCCATGTGGCCGGGGTCCCCAGGCGCAATCCACCTTGTCTCCTGGGAAGCAACCCACAGTCTTCACGCTCCCTCGGAAAACAATTTCATGGCGGTTGGACACCCACGTGCGGCCCTCTTAGGGCTTAGTGTCACCGAGCAGGTCCAGCCGAACCCACCCCCGGGCTGGGGCCGCCAGGGGCGTGGCTAGAATCAAGCCCGGGCCTGGAAGAGGGGCGGAGCTGACGCTTGGGGACGTGAGCCCCGGCCACATGGCGGCCGGAGTCCCCAGGTGCAATCCAGCTTGTCTCCTGGGAAGCAACCCACAGTCTTCACGCTCCCTCAGAAGACTGTTTCGGGGCGGCTGGACCCCTACGTGCGGCCCTCTTTGGGCTTAGCGTGGGCAAGCAGGTCCAGCCGATCCCACCCCCGGGCTGGGGCCGCCAGGGGCGTGGCTAGACCCAAGCCAGGGCCGGGAAGAGGGGCGGGGCTGACGCTCGGGGATTGAGCCCCGGCCACATGGCGGCCAGGGTCCCCAGGCGCAATCAAGCTTCTCTCCTGGGAAGCAACCCACAGTCTTCACGCTCCCTCAGAAGACTGTTTCGAGGAGGGTGCACCCCCATGCGCGGCCCTCTTTGGGCTTAGCGTGGGCAAGCAGGTACAGCGGATCCCACCCCCAGGCTGGGGCCGTCAGGGGCGTGGCTAGACCCAAGCCCGGGCCGGGAAGAGGGCGGGGCTGACGCTCGGGAACATGTGCCACGGCCACATGGCAGCCAGGGTCCCCAGGCGCAATCCAGCTTGTCTCCTGGGAAGCAACCCACAGTCTTCACGCTCCCTCAGAAGACTGTTTCGGGGAGGGTGCACCCCCTTCGCGCGGCCCTCTTTGGGCTTAGCGTCGGCAAGCAGGTCCAGCCGATCCCACCCCCGGGGCTGGGGCCGCCAGGGGCGTGGCTAGACCCAAGCCCGGGCTGGGAAGAGGGGCGGGGCTGACGCTCTTGGACGTGAGCCCTGGCCACATGGCGGCCGGGGTCCCCAGGCGCAATCCAGCTTGTCTCCTGGGAAGCAACCCACAGTCTTCACGCTCCCTCGGAAGACTGTTTCGGGGCGGCTGGACCCCCACGAGAGGCCCTCTTTGGGCTTACCGTGGGCAAGCAGATCCAGCCGATCCCACCCCCGGGATGGGGCTGCCAGGGGCGTGGCTAGACCCAAGCCCGGGCTGGGAAGAGGGGCGGGGCTGACGCTTGGGGACGTGAGCCCCGGCCACATGGCGGCCGGGGTCCCCAGGCGCAATCCAGCTTGTCTCTTGGGAAGCAACCCAGTCTTCACGCTCCCTCGAAAGGCTGTTTCGGGGCGGTTGGACCCCAATGCACTTCCCTCCTAGGGCTTAGCGTCGACGAGCAGGTCCAGCCGATCCCACCCCCGGGCTGGGGCCGCCAGGGGCGTGGCTAGACCCAAGCCCGGGCAGGGAACAGGGGCGGGGCTGACGCTCTGGTACGTGAGCCCCGGCCACATGGTGGCCAGGGTCCCCAGGCGCAATCCAGCTTGTCTCTTGGGAAGCAACCCACAGTCTTCACGCTGACTCGGAAGGCTGTTTCGGGGCTGCTGGACCCCCATGTGCGGCCCTCTTTGGGCTTAGCGTAGGCGAGCAGGTCCAGCCAATCCCACCTATGGGCTGGGGCCGCCAGGGGCGTGGCTAGACCCAAGCCCGGGCCAGGAAGAGGGGCGGGGCTGACGCTCGGGGACGTGAGCCCCGGCCACATGGCGGCCGGGGTCCCCAATTGCAATCCAGCTTGTCTCTTGGGAAGCCACCCACAGTTTTCACGCTCCCTCAGAAGACTGTTTCGGGATGGCTGGACCCCCATGTGCGGGCCTCTTTGGGCTTAGTGTGGGCGAGCAGGTCCAGCCAATCCCACCCCCGGGCTGGGGCCGCCAGGGGCGTGGCTAGACCCAAGCCCGGGCCGGGAAGAGGGGCGGGGCTGACGCTCTTGGACGTGAGCCCCGGCCACATGGCGGCCAGGGTCCCCAGGTGCAATCCACCTTGTCTCCTGGGAAGCAACCCAGAGTCTTCACGCTCCCTCGGAAAACAATTTCATGGCGGTTGGACCCCCACGCGCGGCCCTCTTAGGGCTTAGCGTGGGCGAGCAGGTCCAGCCGATCCCACCCCCGGGCTGGGGCCGCCAGGGGCGTGGCTAGAACCAAGCCCGGGCCGGGAAGAGGGGCGGGGCTGAAGCTCGGGGACGTGAGCCCCGGCCACATGGCGGCCGGAGAGTCCCAGGCGCAATCCAGCTTGTCTCCTGGGAAGCAACCCACAGTCTTCACGCTCCCTCAGAAGACTGTTTCGTGGCGGCTGGACCCCTATGTGCAGCCCTCTTTGGGCTTAGCGTGGGCGAGCAGGTCCAGCCGATCCCACCCCCGGGCTGGGGCCGCCAGGGGCGTGGCTAGACCCAAGCCAGGGCCGGGAAGAGGGGCGGGGCTGACGCTCGGGGATTGAGCCCCGGCCACATGGCGGCCAGGGTCCTCAGGCGCAATCAAGCTTGTCTCCTGGGAAGCAACCCACAGTCTTCACGCTCCCTCAGAAGACTGTTTCGGGGAGGGTGCACCCCCATGCGCTACCCTCTTTGGGCTTAGCGTCGGCAAGCAGGTACAGCCGATCCCACCCCCGGGCTGTGGCCACCAGGGGCGTGGCTAGACCCAAGCCCGGGCCTGGAAGAGGGGCAGGGATGACGTTCGGGAACGTGTGCCACTGCCACATGGCGGCCAAGGTCCCCAGCGCAATCCAGCTTGTCTCTTGGGAAGCAACCCACAGTCTTCACGCTCCCTCGGAAGACTGTTTTGGGGCGGCTGGACCCCCACGTGCGGCCCTCTTTGGGCTTAGCGTGGGCGAGCAGGTCCAGCCGATCCCACCCCCCGGCTGGGTCAGCGAGGGGCGTGGCTAGACCCAAGCCCGGGCCGGGAAGAGGGGCGGGGCTGACGCTCGGGGACGTGAGCCCCGGCCACATGGCGGCCAGTGTCCCCAGGCGCAATCCATCTTGTCTCCTGGGAAGCAACCCACAGTCTTCACGCTCCCTCGGAAGACAGTTTTGGGGCGGCTGGACCCCCACGCGCCACCCTCTTTGGGTTTAGTGTGGGCGAGCAGGTCCAGCTGATCCCACCCCCGGGCTGGGGCCGCCAGGGGCGTGGCTAGACCCAAGCCCGGGCCAGGAAGAGGGGCGGGGCTGACGCTCGGGGACGTGAGCCCCGGCCACATGGCGGCCAGGGTCCCAGGCGCAATCCAGCTTGTCTCCTGGGAAGCAACCCACAGTCTTCACGCTCCCTCAGAAGACTGTTTCGAGGAGGGTGCACCCCCACCCGCGGCCCTCTTTGGGCTTAGCGTCGGCAAGCAGGTACAGAGGATCCCACCCCCGGGCTGGGGCCGCCAGAGGCTGGCTAGACCCAAGCCCGGGCCAGGAAGAGGGGCGGGGCTGACGCTCGGGCACGTGAGCCCTGGCCACATGGAGGCCAGGGTCCCCAGGCGCAATCCAGCTTGTCTTCTGGGAAGCAACCCACAGTCTTCATGCTCCCTCGGAAGACTGTTTCGGGATGGCAGGACCCCCATGTGCGGCCCTCTTTGGGCTTAGTGTGGGCGAGCAGGTCCAGCCGATCCCACCCCCGGGCTGGGGCCGCCAGGGGCGTGGCTAGACCCAAGCCCGGGCTGGAAAGAGGGTCGGGGCTGACGCTCTTGGACGTGAGCCCCGGCCGACATGTGGCCGGGGTCCCCAGGCGCAATCCACCTTGTCTCCTGGGAAGCAACCCACAGTCTTCCCGCTCCCTCGGAAAACAATTTCATGGCGGTTGGACCCCCACGTGCGGCCCTCTTAGGGCTTAGTGTCGACGAGCAGGTCCAGCCGAACCCACCCCCGGGCTGGGGCCGCCAGGGGCGTGGCTAGAATCAAGCCCGGGCCTGGAAGAGGGGCGGAGCTGACGCTTGGGGACGTGAGCCCCGGCCACATGGCGGCCGGAGTCCCCAGGTGCAATCCAGCTTGTCTCCTGGGAAGCAACCCACAGTCTTCACGCTCCCTCAGAAGACTGTTTCGTGGCGGCTGGACCCCTACGTGCGGCCCTCTTTGGGCTTAGCGTGGGCAAGCAGGTCCAGCCAATCCCACCCCCGGGCTGGGGCCGCCAGGGGCGTGGCTAGACCCAAGCCAGGGCCGGGAAGAGGGCGGGGCTGACGCTCGGGAACGTGTGCCACGGCCACATGGCAGCCAGGGTCCCCAGGCGCAATCCAGCTTGTCTCCTGGGAAGCAACCCACAGTCTTCACGCTCCCTCAGAAGACTGTTTCGGGGAGGGTGCACCCCCATGCGCGGCCCTCTTTGGGCTTAGCGTCGGCAAGCAGGTCCAGCGGATCCCACCCCCGGGCTGGGGCAGCCAGGGGCGTGGCTAGACCCAAGCCCGGGCTGGGAAGAGGGGCGGGGCTGACGCTCTTGGACGTGAGCCCCGGCCACATGGCGGCCAGTGTCCCCGGGCGCAATCCATCTTGTCTCCTGGGAAGCAACCCACAGTCTTCACGCTCCCTCGGAAGACTGTTTTGGGGCGGCTGGACCCCCACGCGCCACCCTCTTTGGGCTTAGTGTGGGCGAGCAGGTCCAGCCGATCCCACCCCCGGGCTGGGGCCGCCAGGGGCGTGGCTAGACCCAAGCCAGGGCCGGGAAGAGGGGCGGGGCTGACGCTCTGGGACGTGAGCCCCGGCCACATGGCGGCCGGGGTCCCAGGCGCAATCCAGCTTGTCTCCTGGGAAGCAACCCACAGTCTTCACGCTCCCTCAGAAGACTGTTTCGGGGAGGGTGCACCCCCACGAGCGGCCCTCTTTGGGCTTAGCATCGGCAAGCAGGTCCAGCCGATCCCACCCCCGGGCTGGGGCCGCCAGGGGTGTGGCTAGACCCAAGCCCGGGCCAGGAAGAGGGGCGGGGCTGACGCTCTTAGACGTGAGCCCCGGCAACATGGCGGCCGGGGGCCCCAGGTGCAATCCACCTTGTCTCCTGGGAAGCAACCTACAGTCTTCACGCTCCCTCGGAAAACAATTTCATGGCGGTTGGTCCCCCACGCGCGGCCCTCTTAGGGCTTAGCGTGGGCGAGCAGGTCCAGCCGATCCCACCCCCGGGCTGGGGCCGCCAGGGGCGTGGCTAGACCCAAGCCCGGGCCGGGAAGAGGGCGGGGCTGACGCTCGGGAACATATGCCACGGCCACATGGCAGCCAGGGTCCCCAGGCGCAATCCAGCTTGTCTCCTGGGAAGCAACCCACAGTCTTCACGCTCCCTCAGAAGACAGTTTCGAGGAGGGTGCACCCCCATGCGCGGCCCTCTTTGGGCTTAGCGTGGGCAAGCAGGTACAGCGGATCCCACCCCCAGGCTGGGGCCGTCAGGGGCGTGGCTAGACCCAAGCCCGGGCCGGGAAGAGGGCGGGGCTGACGCTCGGGAACATGTGCCACGGCCACATGGCAGCCAGGGTCCCCAGGCGCAATCCAGCTTGTCTCCTGGGAAGCAACCCACAGTCTTCACGCTCCCTCAGAAGACTGTTTCGGGGAGGGTGCACCCCCTTCGCGCGGCCCTCTTTGGGCTTAGCGTCGGCAAGCAGGTCCAGCCGATCCCACCCCCGGGGCTGGGGCCGCCAGGGGCGTGGCTAGACCCAAGCCCGGGCTGGGAAGAGGGGCGGGGCTGACGCTCTTGGACGTGAGCCCCGGACACATGGCGGCCGGGGTCCCCAGGCGCAATCCAGCTTGTCTCCTGGGAAGCAACCCACAGTCTTCACGCTCCCTCGGAAGACTGTTTCGGGGCGGCTGGACCCCCACGAGAGGCCCTCTTTGGGCTTACCGTGGGCAAGCAGATCCAGCCGATCCCACCCCCGGGCTGGGGCTGCCAGGGGCGTGGCTAGACCCAAGCCCGGGCTGGGAAGAGGGGCGGGGCTGACGCTTGGGGACGTGAGCCCCGGCCACATGGCGGCCGGGGTCCCCAGGTGCAATCCAGCTTGTCTCTTGGGAAGCAACCCAGTCTTCACGCTCCCTCGAAAGGCTGTTTCGGGGCGGCTGGACCCCAATGCACTTCCCTCCTAGGGCTTAGCGTCGACGAGCAGGTCCAGCCGATCCCACCCCCGGGCTGGGGCCGCCAGGGGCGTGGCTAGACCCAAGCCCGGGCAGGGAACAGGGGCGGGGCTGACGCTCTGGTACGTGAGCCCCGGCCACATGGTGGCCAGGGTCCCCAGGCGCAATCCAGCTTGTCTCTTGGGAAGCAACCCACAGTCTTCACGCTGACTCGGAAGGCTGTTTCGGGGCTGCTGGACCCCCATGTGCGGCCCTCTTTGGGCTTAGCGTCGACGAGCAGGTCCAGCCAATCCCACCTATGGGCTGGGGCCGCCAGGGGCGTGGCTAGACCCAAGCCCGGGCCAGGAAGAGGGGCGGGGCTGACGCTCGGGGACGTGAGCCCCGGCCACATGGCGGCCGGGGTCCCCAATTGCAATCCAGCTTGTCTCTTGGGAAGCCACCCACAGTTTTCACGCTCCCTCAGAAGACTGTTTCGGGATGGCTGGACCCCCATGTGCGGCCCTCTTTGGGCTTAGTGTGGGCGAGCAGGTCCAGCCAATCCCACCCCCGGGCTGGGGCCGCCAGGGGCGTGGCTAGACCCAAGCCCGGGCCGGGAAGAGGGGCGGGGCTGACGCTCTTGGACGTGAGCCCCGGCCACATGGCGGCCAGGGTCCCCAGGTGCAATCCACCTTGTCTCCTGGGAAGCAACCCAGAGTCTTCACGCTCCCTCGGAAAACAATTTCATGGCGGTTGGACCCCCACGCGCGGCCCTCTTAGGGCTTAGCGTGGGCGAGCAGGTCCAGCCGATCCCACCCCCGGGCTGGGGCCGCCAGGGGCGTGGCTAGAACCAAGCCCGGGCCGGGAAGAGGGGCGGGGCTGAAGCTCGGGGACGTGAGCCCCGGCCACATGGCGGCCGGAGTCCCAGGCGCAATCCAGCTTGTCTCCTGGGAAGCAACCCACAGTCTTCACGCTCCCTCAGAAGACTGTTTCGTGGCGGCTGGACCCCTATGTGCAGCCCTCTTTGGGCTTAGCGTGGGCGAGCAGGTCCAGCCGATCCCACCCCCGGGCTGGGGCCGCCAGGGGCGTGGCTAGACCCAAGCCAGGGCCGGGAAGAGGGGCGGGGCTGACGCTCGGGGATTGAGCCCCGGCCACATGGCGGCCAGGGTCCCCAGGCGCAATCAAGCTTGTCTCCTGGGAAGCAACCCACAGTCTTCACGCTCCCTCAGAAGACTGTTTCGGGGAGGGTGCACCCCCATGCGCTACCCTCTTTGGGCTTAGCGTCGGCAAGCAGGTACAGCCGATCCCACCCCCGGGCTGTGGCCACCAGGGGCGTGGCTAGACCCAAGCCCGGGCCTGGAAGAGGGGCAGGGATGACGCTCGGGAACGTGTGCCACTGCCACATGGCGGCCAAGGTCCCCAGCGCAATCCAGCTTGTCTCTTGGGAAGCAACCCACAGTCTTCACGCTCCCTCGGAAGACTGTTTTGGGGCGGCTGGACCCCCACGTGCGGCCCTCTTTGGGCTTAGCGTGGGCGAGCAGGTCCAGCCGATCCCACCCCCCGGCTGGGTCAGCGAGGGGCGTGGCTAGACCCAAGCCCGGGCCGGGAAGAGGGGCGGGGCTGACGCTCGGGGACGTGAGCCCCGGCCACATGGCGGCCAGTGTCCCCAGGCGCAATCCATCTTGTCTCCTGGGAAGCAACCCACAGTCTTCACGCTCCCTCAGAAGACAGTTTTGGGGCGGCTGGACCCCCACGCGCCACCCTCTTTGGGTTTAGTGTGGGCGAGCAGGTCCAGCTGATCCCACCCCCGGGCTGGGGCCGCCAGGGGCGTGGCTAGACCCAAGCCCGGGCCAGGAAGAGGGGCGGGGCTGACGCTCGGGGACGTGAGCCCCGGCCACATGGCGGCCGGGGTCCCAGGCGCAATCCAGCTTGTCTCCTGGGAAGCAACCCACAGTCTTCACGCTCCCTCAGAAGACTGTTTCGAGGAGGGTGCACCCCCACCCGCGGCCCTCTTTGGGCTTAGCGTCGGCAAGCAGGTACAGAGGATCCCACCCCCGGGCTGGGGCCGCCAGAGGGCTGGCTAGACCCAAGCCCGGGCCAGGAAGAGGGGCGGGGCTGACGCTCGGGCACGTGAGCCCTGGCCACATGGAGGCCAGGGTCCCCAGGCGCAATCCAGCTTGTCTTCTGGGAAGCAACCCACAGTCTTCATGCTCCCTCGGAAGACTGTTTCGGGACGGCAGGACCCCCATGTGCGGCCCTCTTTGGGCTTAGTGTGGGCGAGCAGGTCCAGCCGATCCCACCCCCGGGCTGGGGCCGCCAGGGGCGTGGCTAGACCCAAGCCCGGGCTGGAAAGAGGGTCGGGGCTGACGCTCTTGGACGTGAGCCCCGGCCGACATGTGGCCGGGGTCCCCAGGCGCAATCCACCTTGTCTCCTGGGAAGCAACCCACAGTCTTCCCGCTCCCTCGGAAAACAATTTCATGGCGGTTGGACCCCCACGTGCGGCCCTCTTAGGGCTTAGTGTCGACGAGCAGGTCCAGCCGAACCCACCCCCGGGCTGGGGCCGCCAGGGGCGTGGCTAGAATCCAAGCCCGGGCCTGGAAGAGTGGCGGAGCTGACGCTTGGGGACGTGAGCCCCGGCCACATGGCGGCCGGAGTCCCCAGGTGCAATCCAGCTTGTCTCCTGGGAAGCAACCCACAGTCTTCACGCTCCCTCAGAAGACTGTTTCGTGGCGGCTGGACCCCTACGTGCGGCCCTCTTTGGGCTTAGCGTGGGCAAGCAGGTCCAGCCAATCCCACCCCCGGGCTGGGGCCGCCAGGGGCGTGGCTAGACCCAAGCCAGGGCCGGGAAGAGGGCGGGGCTGACGCTCGGGAACGTGTGCCACGGCCACATGGCAGCCAGGGTCCCCAGGCGCAATCCAGCTTGTCTCCTGGGAAGCAACCCACAGTCTTCACGCTCCCTCAGAAGACTGTTTCGGGGAGGGTGCACCCCCATGCGCGGCCCTCTTTGGGCTTAGCGTCGGCAAGCAGGTCCAGCGGATCCCACCCCCGGGCTGGGGCAGCCAGGGGCGTGGCTAGACCCAAGCCCGGGCTGGGAAGAGGGGCGGGGCTGACGCTCTTGGACGTGAGCCCCGGCCACATGGCGGCCAGTGTCCCCAGGCGCAATCCATCTTGTCTCCTGGGAAGCAAC
The DNA here is from genome assembly GCF_017591425.1 of Ochotona curzoniae. Lineage (NCBI taxonomy): Eukaryota > Metazoa > Chordata > Mammalia > Lagomorpha > Ochotonidae > Ochotona > Ochotona curzoniae. The sequence goes on along the minus strand of NW_024465121.1, from coordinate 166,899 downwards.
CCACAGTCTTCACGCTCCCTCAGAAGACTGTTTTGGGGCGGCTGGACCCGCACGCGCCACCCTCTTTGGGCTTAGTGTGGGCGAGTAGGTCCAGCCGATCCCACCCCCGGGCTGGGGCCGCCAGGGGAGTGGCTAGACCCAAGCCCGGGCCAGGAAGAGGGGCGGGGCTGACGCTCGGGGACGTGAGCCCCGGCCACATGGCGGCCGGGGTCCCAGGCGCAATCCAGCTTGTCTCCTGGGAAGCAACCCACAGTCTTCACGCTCCCTCAGAAGACTGTTTCGGGGAGGGTGCACCCCCACGAGCGGCCCTCTTTGGGCTTAGTGTGGGCGAGCAGGTCCAGCGGATCCCACCCCCGGGCTGGGGCCGCCAGGGGCGTGGCTAGACCCAAGCCCGGGCCAGGAAGAGGGGCGGGGCTGACGCTCTTGGACGTGAGCCCCGGCCACATGGCGGCCGGGGTCCCCAGGTGCAATCCACCTTGTCTCCTGGGAAGCAACCCACAGTCTTCACACTCCCTCGGAAAACAATTTCATGGCGGATGGACCCCCACGTGCGGCCCTCTTAGGGCTTAGCGTGGGCGAGCAGGTCCAGCCGATCCCACCCCCGGGCTGGGGCCGCCAGGGGCGTGGCTAGACCCAAGCCCGGGCCGGGAAGAGGGGCGGGGCTGAAGCTCTTGGACGTGAGCCCCGGCCACGTGGCGGCCGGAGTCCCCAGGCGCAATCCAGCTTGTCTCCTGGGAAGCAACCCACAGTCTTCACGCTCCCTCAGAAGACTGTTTCGTGGCGGCTGGACCCCTACGTTTGGCCCTCTTTGGGCTTAGCGTGGGCGAGCAGGTCCAGCCGATCCCACCCCCGGGCTGGGGCCGCCAGGGGCGTGGCTAGACCCTAGCCAGGGCCGGGAAGAGGTTCGGGGCTGACGCTCGGGGATTGAGCCCCGGCCACATGGCGGCCAGAGTCCCCAGGCGCAATCAAGCTTGTCTCCTGGGAAGCAACCCACAGTCTTCACGCTCCCTCGAAAGACTATTTCGGGGTGGCTGGACCACCTCGTGCACGGCCCTCTTTGGGCTTAGTGTTGGCGAGCAGGTCCAGCCGATCCCACCCCCGGGCTGGAGCCACCAGGGGCGTGGCTAGACCCAAGCCCGGGCCGGGAAGAGGGGCGGGGCTGATGCTCCTGGACGTGAGCCCCGGCCAAATGGCGGCTGGGGTCCCCAGGCGCAATCCAGCTTGTCTCTTGGGAAGCAACCCACAGTCTTCACGCTCCCTCAGAAGACTGTTTCGGGGAGGGTGCACCCCCATGCGCGGCCCTCTTTGGGCTTAGCGTCGGCAAGCAGGTCCAGCCGATCCCACCCCAGGGCTGGGGCCGCCAGGGGCGTGGCTAGACCCAAGCCCGGGCCGGGAAGAGGGGCGGGGCTGACGCTCGGGGACGTGAGCCCCGGCCACATGGCGGCCAGGGTCCCCAGGCGCAATCCAGCTTGTCTCCTGTGAAGCAACCCACAGTCTTCACGCTCCCTCAGAAGACAGTTTCATGGCGGCTGGACCCCACGCACCGCCCTCCTTGGGCTTAGCATGGGCGAGCAGGTCCAGCCAATCCCACCCCCGGGATGGGTCCGCCAGGGGCGTGGCTAGACCCAAGCCCGGGCTGGGAAGAGGGGCGGGGCTGACGCTCTTGGACGTGAGCCCCGGCCACATGGCGGCCGGGGTCCCCAGGCGCAATCCAGCTTGTCTCCTGGGAAGCAACCCACAGTCTTCACACTCCCTCAGAAGACTGTTTCAGGGCAGCTGGACCCCCACGCGCGGCCCTCTTTGGGCTTAGCGTCGGCGAGCAGGTCCAACCGATCCCACCCCCGGGCTGGGGCTGCCAGGGGCGTGGCTAGACCCAAGCCCGGGCTGGGAAGAGGGGCGGGGCTGACGCTCTTGGACGTGAGCCCCCGGACACATGGCGGCCAGGGTCCCCAGGCGCAATCCAGCTTGTCTCTTGGGAAGCAACCCACAGTCTTCACGCTCCCTCGGAAGACTGTTTTGGGGCGGCTGGACCCCCACGAGCGGCCCTCTTTGGGCTTAGCTTCGCCAAGCAGGTCCAACCGATCCCACCCCCGCGCTGGGGCTGCCAGGGGCGTGGCTAGACCCAAGCCCGGGCTGGGAAGAGGGGCGGGGCTGACGCTCGGGAAAGTGAACCCCGGCCACATGGCGGCCGGGGTCCCCAGGCGCAATCCAGCTTGTCTCTTGGGAAGCAACCCAGTCTTCACGCTCCCTCGAAAGGCTGTTTCGGGGCGGCTCTACCCCAATGCACGGAACTCCTAGGGCTTAGCGTCGACGAGCAGGTCCAGCGGATCCCACCCCCGGGCTGGGTCCGCCAGGGGCGTGGCTAGACCCAAGCCCGGGCAAGGAAGAGGGGCGGGGCTGATGCTCGGGGACGTGAGCCCAGGCCACATGGCGGCCGGAATCCCCAGGCGCAATCCAGCTTGTCTCCTGGGAAGCAACCCACAGTCTTCACGCTCCCTCAGAAGACTGTTTCGGGGAGGGTGCACCCCCATGCGCGGCCCTCTTTGGGCTTAGCGTCGGCAAGCAGGTACAGAGGATCCCACCCCCGGGCTGGGGCCGCCAGGGGCGTGGCTAGACCCAAGCCCGGGCTGGGAAGAGGGGCGGGGCTGACGCTCGGGGACGTGAGCCCCGGCCACATGGCGGCCAGGGTCCCCAGGCGCAATCCAGCTTGTCTCCTGGGAAGCAACCCACAGTCTTCACGCTCCCTCGGAAGACTGTTTCGGGGCGGCTGGACCCCCACGAGAGGCCCTCTTTGGGCTTACCGTGGGCAAGCAGGTCCAGAGGATCCCACCCCCGGGCTGTGGCCGCCAGGGGCGTGGCTAGACCCAAGCCCGGGCCGGGAAGAGGGGCGGGGCTGACGCTCGGGGACGTGAGCCCCGGCCACATGGCGGCCAGGGTCCCCTGGCGCAATCCAGCTTGTCTCTTGGGAATCCACCCACAGTCTTCACGCTCCCTCGGAAGACTGTTTCAGGGCGGCTGGACCCCCACGCGCGGCCCTCTTTGGGCTTAGTGTTTTCGAGCAGGTCCAGCCGATCCCACCCCCGGGGCTGGGTCCGCCATAGGCGTGGCTAGACCCAAGCCCGGGCCGGAAAGAGGGGCGGGGCTGACGCTCTTGGACGTGAGCCCCGGCCACATGGCGGCCAGTGTCCCCAGGCGCAATCCATCTTGTCTCCTGGGAAGCAACCCACAGTCTTCACGCTCCCTCGGAAGACTGTTTTGGGGCGGCTGGACCCCCACGTGCGGCCCTCTTTGGGCTTAGCGTGGGCGAGCAGGTCCAGCCGATCCCACCCCCGGGCTGGGGCCGCCAGGGGCGTGGCTAGAACCAAGCCCGGGCTGGGAAGAGGGGCGGGGCTGACGCTCGGGGACGTGAGCCCCGGCCACATGGCGGCCGGGGTCCCAGGCGCAATCCAGCTTGTCTCCTGGGAAGCAACCCACAGTCTTCACGCTCCCTCAGAAGACTGTTTCGGGGAGGGTGCACCCACATGCGCGGCCCTCTTTGGGCTTAGCATCGGCAATCAGGTACAGAGGATCCCACCCCCGGGCTGGGGCCGTCAGGGGCGTGGCTAGACCCAAGCCCGGGCCTGGAATTGGGGCGGGGCTGACGCTCGGGAACGTGTGCCACTGCCACATGGCGGCCAAGGTCCCCAGGTGCAATCCAGCTTGTCTCTTGGAAAGCAACCCACAGTCTTCACGCTCCCTCAGAAGACTGTTTTGGGGTGGCTGGACCCCCACGTGCGGCCCTCTTTGGGCTTAGTGTCGGCGAGCAGGTCCAGCCGATCCCACCCCCGGGCTGGGGCCGCCAGGGGCATGGCTAGACCCAAGCCCGGGCCGGGAAGAGGGGCGGGGCTGACGCTCTTGGACGTGAGCACCGGCCACATGGCGGCCAGGGTCCCCAGGCGCAATCAAGCTTGTCTGCTGGGAAGAAACCCACAGTCTTCACGCTCCCTCGGAAGACAGTTTCATGGGGTGTGGTCCTCCACGCGCGGTCCTCTTTGGGCTTAGCGTGGGCAAGCAGGTCCAACCGATCCCACCCCCGGGCTGGGGCTGCCAGGGGCGTGGCTAGACCCAAGCCCGGGCTGGGAAGAGGGGCGGGGCTGACGCTCGGGAAAGTGAACCCCGGCCACATGGCGGCCGGGGTCCCCAGGCGCAATCCAGCTTGTCTCTTGGGAAGCAACCCAGTCTTCACGCTCCCTCGAAAGGCTGTTTCGGGGCGGCTGGACCCCAATGCACGGAACTCCTAGGGCTTAGCGTCGGCGAGCAGGTCCAGCCGATCCCACCCCCGGGCTGGGGCCGCCAGGGGCGTGGCTAGACCCAAGCCCGGGCCTGGAAGAGGGGCGGGGCTGACGCTCGGGGATGTGAGCCCCAGCCACATGGCGGCCGGGGTCCCCATGCGAAATCCAGCTTGTCTCCTGGGAAGCAACCCACAGTCTTCACGCTCCCTCAGAAGACTGTTTCGGGGAGGGTTCACCCCCATGCGCGGCCCTCTTTGGGCTTAGCGTCGGCAAGCAGGTACAGAGGATCCCACCCCCGGGCTGGGGCCGCCAGGGGCGTGGCTAGACCCAAGCCCGGGCCAGGAAGAGGGGCGGGGCTGACGCTCGGGCACGTGAGCCCTGGCCACATGGCGGCCGGAGTCCCCAGGCGCAATCCAGCTTGTCTCCTGGGAAGCAACCCACAGTCTTCACGCTCCCTCAGAAGACTGTTTCGTGGCGGCTGGACACCTACGTGCGGCCCTCTTTGGGCTTAGCGTCGGCGAGCAGGTCCAGAGGATCCCAACCCCGGGCTGGGGCCGCCAGGGGCGTGGCTAGACCCAAGCCCGGGCCGGGAAGAGGGGCGGGGCTGATGCTCGGGGACGTGAGCCCCGGCCACATGGCGGCCAGTGTCCCCAGGCGCAATCCATCTTGTCTCCTGGGAAGCAACCCACAGTCTTCACTCTCCCTTGGAAGACTGTTTCGGGGAGGGTGCACCCCCACGTGCGGCCCTCTTTGGGCTTAGCGTTGGCGAGCAGGTCCAGCCGATCCCACCCCCGGGCTGGGGCCGCCAGGGGCGTTTCTAGAACCAAGCCCGGGCTGGGAAGAGGGGCGGGGCTGACGCTCGGGGACGTGAGCCCCGGCCACATGGCGGCCGGGGTCCCAGGCGCAATCCAGCTTGTCTCCTGGGAAGCAACCCACAGTCTTCACGCTCCCTCAGAAGACTGTTTCGGGGAGGGTGCACCCCCATGCGCGGCCCTCTTTGGGCTTAGCATCGGCAAGCAGGTACAGAGGATCCCACCCCCGGGCTGGGGCCGCCAGGGGCATGGCTAGACCCAAGCCCTGGCCAGGAAGAGGGGCGGGGCTGACGCTCTTGGACGTGAGCCCCGGCCACATGGCGGCCGGGGTCCCCAGGTGCAATCCACCTTGTCTCCTGGGAAGCAACCCACAGTCTTCACGCTCCCTCGGAAAACAATTTCATGGCGGTTGGACCCCCACGCGCGGCCCTCTTAGGGCTTAGCGTCGCCAAGCAGGTCCAGCCGATCCCATCCCCGGGCTGGGGCCGCCAGGGGCGTGGCTAGACCCAAGCCCGGGCCTGGAAGAGGGCGGGGCTGACGCTCGGGAACGTGTGCCACTGTCACATGGCGGCCAAGGTCCCCAGGCGCAATCCAGCTTGTCTCTTGGGAAGCAACCCACAGTCTTCATGGTCCCTCAGAAGACTGTTTCGGGGCGGCTGGTCCCCCACGCGCGGCCCTCTTTGGGCTTAGCGTCGGCGAGCAGGTCCAACCGATCCCACCCCCGGGCTGGGGCCGTCAGGGGCGTGGATAGACCCAAGCCCGGGCCTGGAAGAGTGCGGGGCTGACGCTCGGGGACGTGAGCCCCGGCCACATGGCGGCCAGGGTCCCCAGGCGCAATCCATCTTGTCTCCTGGGAAGCAACCCACAGTCTTCACGCTCCCTCGGAAGACTGTTTTGGGGCGGCTGGACCCCCACGCGCCGCCCTCTTTGGGCTTAGCGTGGGCGAGCATGTCCAGCCGATCCCACCCCCCGGCTGGGGCCGCCAGGGGTGTGGCTAGACCCAAGCCTGGGCCGGGAAGAGGGGCGGGGCTGACGCTCTTGGACGTGAGCCCCCGGACACATGGCGGCCGTGGTCCCCAGGCGCAATCCAGCTTGTCTCCTGGGAAGCAACCCACAGTCTTCACGCTCCCTCGGAAGACTGTTTTGGGGCAGCTGGACCCCCACGAGCGGCCCTCTTTGGGCTTAGCGTGGGCAAGCAGGTCCAACCGATCCCACCCCCCGGCTGGGGCTGCCAGGGGCGTGGCTAGACCCAAGCCCGGGCTGGGAAGAGGGGCGGGGCTGACGCTCGGGAAAGTGAACCCCGGCCACATGGCGGCCTGGGTCCCCAGGCGCAATCCAGCTTGTCTCTTGGGAAGCAACCCACAGTCTTCACGCTCCCTCGGAAGACTGTTTTGGGGCGGCTGGACCCCCACGAGCGGCCCTCTTTGGGCTTAGCTTGGGCAAGCAGGTACAGCCGATCCCACCCCTGGGCTGGGGCTGCCAGGGGCGTGGCTAGACCCAAGCCCGGGCTGGGAAGAGGGGCGGGGCTGACGCTCGGGACGTGGGCCCCGGCCTCATGGAGGCCAGGGTCCCCAGGCGCAATCCAGCTTGTCTCTTGGGAAGCAACCCAGTCTTCACGCTCCCTCGAAAGGCTGTTTCGGGGCGGCTGGACCCCAATGCACGGAACTCCTAGGGCTTAGCGTCGCCGAGCAGGTCCAGCCGATCCCACCCCCGGGCTGGGCCCGCCAGGGGCGTGGCTAGACCCAAGCCCGGGCAAGGAAGAGGGGCGGGGCTGATGCTCGGGGACGTGAGCCCAGGCCACATGGCGGCCGGAATCCCCAGGCGCAATCCAGCTTGTCTCCTGGGAAGCATCCCACAGTCCTCACGCTCCCTCAGAAGACTGTTTCGGGGAGGGTGCACCCCCATGCGCAGCCCTCTTTGGGCTTAGCGTCGGCAAGCAGGTACAGCCGATCCCACCCCCGGGGCTGGGGCCGCCAGGGGCGTGGCTAGACCCAAGCCCGGGAAAGGAAGATGGGCTGGGCTGACGCTCGGGGATGTGAGCCCCGGCCACATGGCGGCCGGGATCCCAGGCGCAATCCAGCTTGTCTCCTGGGAAGCAACCCACAGTCTTCACGCTCCCTCAGAAGACTGTTTCGGGGAGGGTGCACCCCAATGCACGGCCCTCTTTGGGCTTAGCGTCGGCAAGCAGGTACAGAGGATCCCACCCCCGGGCTGGGGCCGCCTGGGGCGTGGCTAGACCCAAGCCCGGGCCAGGAAGAGGGGCGGGGCTGACGCTCGGGCACGTGAGCCCTGGCCACATGGCGGCCGGAGTCCCCAGGCGCAATCCAGCTTGTCTCCTGGGAAGCAACCCACAGTCTTCACGCTCCCTCAGAAGACTGTTTCGTGGCGGCTGGACCCCTACGTGCGGCCCTCTTTGGGCTTAGCGTCGGCAAGCAGGTACAGAGGATCCCACCCCCGGGCTGGGGCCGCCAGGGGCGTGGCTAGACCCAAGCCCGGACCGGGAAGAGGGGCGGGGCTGACGCTCGGGGACGTGAGCCCCGGCCACATGGCGGCCAGGGTCCCCAGGCGCAATCAAGCTTGTCTCCTGGGAAGCAACCCACAGTCTTCACGCTCCCTCAGAAGACTGTTTCGGGGAGGGTGCACCCCCATGCGCCGCCCTCTTTGGGCTTAGCGTCGGCAAGCAGATACAGCCGATCCCACCCCCGAACTGGGGTCGTCAGGGGCGTGGCTAGACACAAGCCCGGGCCGGGAAGAGGGCGGGGCTGACGCTCGGGAACGTGTGCCACGGCCACATGGCGGCCAGGGTCCCCAGGCACAATCCAGCTTGTCTCCTGGGAAGCAACCCACAGTCTTCACGCTCCCTCAGAAGACTGTTTCGGGGAGGGTGCACCCCCATGCGCGGCCCTCTTTGGGCTTAGCGTCGGCAAGCAGGTACAGAGGATCCCACCCCCGGGCTGGGGCCGCAAGGGGCATAGATAGACCCAAGCCCGGGCTGGGAAGAGGGGCGGGGCTGACGCTCGGGGACGTGAGACCCCGGACACATGGCGGCCAGGGTCCCCAGGCGCAATCCAGCTTGTCTCCTGGGAAGCAACCCACAGTCTTCACGCTCCCTCAGAAGACTGTTTCGGGGCGGCTGGACCCCCACGAGAGGCCCTCTTTGGGCTTACCGTGGGCAAGCAGGTCCAGCCGATCCCACCCCCGGGCTGGGGCTGCCAGGGGCGTGGCTAGACCCAAGCCCGGGCCGGGAAGAGGGGCGGGGCTGACGCTCGGGGACGTGAGCCCCGGCCGCATGGCGGCCAGGGTCCCCAGGCGCAATCCAGCTTGTCTCTTGGGAAGCCACCCACAGTCTTCACGCTCCCTCGGAAGACTGTTTCAGGGCGGCTGGACCCCCACGCGCGGCCCTCTTTGGGCTTAGTGTCGACGAGCAGGTCCAGCCGATCCCACCCCCGGGGCTGGGTCCGCCAGGGGCGTGGCTAGACCCAAGCCCGGGCCGGAAAGAGGGGCGGGGCTGACGCTCTTGGACGTGAGCCCCGGCCACATGGCGGCCAGTGTCCCCAGGCGCAATCCATCTTGTCTCCTGGGAAGCAACCCACAGTCTTCACGCTCCCTCGGAAGAGTGTTTTGGGGCGGCTGGACCCCCACGTGCGGCCCTCTTTGGGCTTAGCGTGGGCGAGCAGGTCCAGCCGATCCCACCCCCGGGCTGGGGCTGCAAGGGGCGTGGCTAGACCCAAGCCCGGGCCGGGAAGAGGGGCGGGGCTGATGCTCGGGGACGTGAGCCCCGGCCACATGGCGGCCAGTGTCCCCAGGCGCAATCCATCTTGTCTCCTGGGAAGCAACCCACAGTCTTCACTCTCCCTTGGAAGACTGTTTCGGGGAGGGTGCACCCCCACGTGCGGCCCTCTTTGGGCTTAGCGTTGGCGAGCAGGTCCAGCCGATCCCACCCCCGGGCTGGGGCCGCCAGGGGCGCGGCTAGAACCAAGCCCGGGCTGGGAAGAGGGGCGGGGCTGACGCTCGGGGATGTGAGCCCCGGCCACATGGCGGCCGGGGTCCCAGGCGCAATCCAGCTTGTCTCCTGGGAAGCAACCCACAGTCTTCACGCTCCCTCAGAAGACTGTTTCGGGGAGGGTGCACCCACATGCGCGGCCCTCTTTGGGCTTAGCATCGGCAATCAGGTACAGAGGATCCCACCCCCTGGCTGGGGCCGTCAGGGGCGTGGCTAGACCCAAGCCCGGGCCAGGAAGAGGGGCGGGGCTGACGCTCTTGGACGTGAGCCCCGGCCACATGGCGGCCGGGGTCCCAAGGTGCAATCCACCTTGTCTCCTGGGAAGCAACCCACAGTCTTCACGCTCCCTCGGAAAACAATTTCATGGCGGTTGGACCCCCACGTGCGGCCCTCTTAGGGCTTAGCGTCGGCAAGCAGGTCCAGCCGATCCCATCCCCGGGCTGGGGCCGCCCGGGGCGTGGCTAGACCCAAGCCCGGGCCGGGAAGAGGGGCGGGGCTGAAGCTCGGGGACATGAGCCCCGGCCACGTGGCGGCCGGGGTCCCCAGGCGCAATCCAGCTTGTCTCCTGGGAAGCAACCCACAGTCTTCACGCTCCCTCAGAAGACTGTTTTAGGGCGGCTGGACCCCTACGTGCGGCCCTCTTTGGGCTTAGCGTGGGCAAGCAGGTCCAGCCGATCCCACCCCGGGGCTGGGGCCGCCAGGGGCGTGGCTAGACCCAAGCCCGGGCCAGGAAGAGGGGCGGGGCTGACGCTCGGGGATTGAGCCCCGGCCACATGGCGGCCAGGGTCCCCAGGCGCAATCAAGCTTGTCTCCTGGGAAGCAACCCACAGTCTTCACGCTCCCTCAGAAGACTGTTTTGGGGAGGGTGCACCCCCATGCGCGGCCCTCTTTGGGCTTAGTGTGGGCGAGCAGGTCCAGCCGATCCCACCCCCGGGCTGGGGCCGCCAGGGGTGTGGCTAGACCCAAGCCCGGGCCGGGAAGAGGGGCGCGGCTGACGCTCTTGGACGTGAGCCCCCGGACACATGGCGGCCGTGGTCCCCAGGCGCAATCCAGCTTGTCTCCTGGGAAGCAACCCACAGTCTTCACGCTCCCTCAGAAGACTGTTTTAGGGCGGCTGGACCCCCACGCGCGGCCCTCTTTGGGCTTAGTGTCGACGAGCAGGTCCAGCCGATCCCACCCCCGGGGCTGGGTCCGCCAGGGGCGTGGCTAGACCCAAGCCCGGGCCGGAAAGAGGGGCGGGGCTGACGCTCTTGGACGTGAGCCCCGGCCACATGGCGGCCAGTGTCCCCAGGCGCAATCCATCTTGTCTCCTGGGAAGCAACCCACAGTCTTCACGCTCCCTCGGAAGACTGTTTTGGGGCGGCTGGACCCCCACGTGCGGCCCTCTTTGGGCTTAGCGTGGGCCAGCAGGTCCATCTGATCCCACCCCCGGGCTGGGGCTGCAAGGGGCGTGGCTAGACCCAAGCCCGGGCCGGGAAGAGGGGCGGGGCTGATGCTCGGGGACGTGAGCCCCGGCCACATGGCGGCCAGTGTCCCCAGGCGCAATCCATCTTGTCTCCTGGGAAGCAACCCACAGTCTTCACTCTCCCTTGGAAGACTGTTTCGGGGAGGGTGCACCCCCACGTGCGGCCCTCTTTGGGCTTAGCGTGGGCGAGCAGGTCCAGCCGATCCCACCCCCGGGCTGGGGCCGCCAGGGGCGTGGCTAGAACCAAGCCCGGGCTGGGAAGAGGGGCGGGGCTGACGCTCGGGGACGTGAGCCCCGGCCACATGGCGGCCGGGGTCCCAGGCGCAATCCAGCTTGTCTCCTGGGAAGCAACCCACAGTCTTCACGCTCCCTCAGAAGACTGTTTCGGGGAGGGTGCACCCACATGCGCGGCCCTCTTTGGGCTTAGCATCGGCAATCAGGTACAGAGGATCCCACCCCCTGGCTGGGGCCGTCAGGGGCGTGGCTAGACCCAAGCCCGGGCCAGGAAGAGGGGCGGGGCTGACGCTCTTGGACGTGAGCCCCGGCCACATGGCGGCCGGGGTCCCCAGGTGCAATCCAGCTTGTCTCCTGGGAAGCAACCCACAGTCTTCACGCTCCCTCGGAAAACAATTTCATGGCGGTTGGACCCCCACGTGCGGCCCTCTTAGGGCTTAGCGTCGGCAAGCAGGTCCAGCCGATCCCATCCCCGGGCTGGGGCCGCCCGGGGCGTGGCTAGACCCAAGCCCGGGCCGGGAAGAGGGGCGGGGCTGAAGCTCGGGGACGTGAGCCCCGGCCACGTGGCGGCCGGGGTCCCCAGGCGCAATCCAGCTTGTCTCCTGGGAAGCAACCCACAGTCTTCACGCTCCCTCAGAAGACCGTTTTAGGGCGGCTGGACCCCTACGTGCGGCTTTCTTTGGGCTTAGCGTGGACAAGCAGGTACAGCCGATCCCACCCCGGGGCTGGGGCCGCCAGGGGCGTGGCTAGACCCAAGCCCGGGCCAGGAAGAGGGGCGGGGCTGACGCTCGGGGATTGAGCCCCGGCCACATGGCGGCCCGGGTCCCCAGGCGCAATCAAGCTTGTCTCCTGGGAAGCAGCCCACAGTCTTCACGCTCCCTCAGAAGACTGTTTTGGGGAGGGTGCACCCCCATGCGCGGCCCTCTTTGGGCTTAGCGTGGGCGAGCAGGTCCAGCCGATCCCACCCCCGGGCTGGGGCCGCCAGGGGTGTGGCTAGACCCAAGCCCGGGCCGGGAAGAGGGGCGCGGCTGACGCTCTTGGACGTGAGCCCCCGGACACATGGCGGCCGTGGTCCCCAGGCGCAATCCAGCTTGTCTCCTGGGAAGCAACCCACAGTCTTCACGCTCCCTCAGAAGACTGTTTTGGGGCAGCTGGACCCCCACGAGCGGCCCTCTTTGGGCTTAGTGTGGGCGAGCAGGTCCAGCCGATCCCACCCCCGGGCTTGGGCCGCCAGGGGCGTGGCTAGACCCAAGCCCGGGCCGGGAAGAGGGGCGGGGCTGACGCTCAGGGACGTGAGCCCTGGCCACATGGCGGCCGGGGTCCCCAGTTGCAATCCAGCTTGTCTCTTGGGAAGCAACCCACAGTCTTCACGCTCCCTCAGAAGACTGTTTCGGGGAGGGTGCACCCCCATGCGCTACCCTCTTTGGGCTTAGCGTTGCCAAGCAGGTACAGCCGATCCCACCCCCGGGCTGGGGCCGTCAGGGGCGTGGCTAGACCCAAGCCAGGGCCTGGAATTGGGGCGGGGCTGACGCTCGGGAACGTGTGCCACTGCCACATGGCGGCCAAGGTCCCCAGGCGCAATCCAGCTTGTCTCTTTTGAAGCAACCCACAGTCTTCACGCTCCCTCAGAAGACTGTTTTGTGGTGGCTGGACCCCCACGTGCTGCCCTCTTAGGGCTTAGCGTGGGCGAGCAGGTCCAGCCTCTCCCACCCCCGGGCTGGGGCCGCAAGGGGCGTGCTAGACCCAAGCCCGGGCCGGGAAGAGGGGCGGGGCTGACGCTCTTGGACGTGAGCCCCGGCCACATGGCGGCCAGGGTCCCCAGGCGCAATCAAGCTTGTCTCCTGGGAAGCAACCCACAGTCTTCACGCTCCCTCGGAAGACAGTTTCATGGGGTGTGGACCCCCATGCGCGGCCCTCTTTGGGCTTAGCGTCGGCAAGCAGGTACAGCCGATCCCACCCCCGGGCTGGGGCCGCCAGGGGCGTGGCTAGACCCAAGCCCGGGCTGGGAAGAGTGGCGGGGCTGACGCTCGGGAACGTGAGCCCCCGGACACATTGCGGCCGGGGTCCTCAGGCGCAATCCAGCTTGTCTCCTGGGAAGCAACCCACAGTCTTCACGCTCCCTCGGAAGACTGTTTCGGGGCGGCTGGACCCCCACGTGCGGCCCTCTTTGGGCTAAGCGTGGGCGAGCAGGTCCAGCCGATCCCACCCCTGGGCTGGGGCCGCCAGGGGCGTGGCTAGACCCAAGCCCTGGCCGGGAAGAGGGGCGGGGCTGACGCTCGGGGACGTGAGCCCCGGCCACATGGCGGCCAGGGTCCCCAGGCGCAATCCACCTTGTCTCCTGGGAAGCAACCCACAGTCTTCACGCTCCCTCAGAAGACTGTTTTGGGGCGGCTGGACCCCCACGCGCCGCCAACTTTGGGCTTAGCGTCGGCAAGCAGGTCCAGCCGATCCCACCCCCGGGCTGGGGCTGCAAGGGGCGTGGCTAGACCCAAGCCCGGGCCAGGAAGAGGGGCGAGGCTGACGCTCGGGGATGTGAGCCCTGGCCACATGGCGGCCAGGGTCCCCAGGCGCAATCCAGCTTGTCTCCTGGGAAGCAACCCACAGTCTTCACGCTCCCTCAGAAGACTGTTTCGGGGAGGGTGCACCCCCATGCGCGGCCCTCTTTGGGCTTAGCGTCGCCGAGCAGGTCCAGCCGATCCCACCCCCAAACTGGGGCCGTCAGGGGCGTGGCTAGACACAAACCCGGGCCTGGAAAAGGGCGGGGCTGACGCTCGGGAACGTGTGCCACGGCCACATGGCGGCCAGGGTCCCCAGGCGCAATCCAGCTTGTCTCCTGGGAAGCAACCCACAGTCTTCACGCTCCCTCAGAAGACTGTTTCGGGGAGGGTGCACCCCCATGCGCGGCCCTCTTTGGGCTTAGCGTCGGCAAGCAGGTCCAGCTGATCCCACCCCCCGGGCTGGCGCCGCCAGGGGCGTGGCTAGACCCAAGCCCGGGCCGGGAAGAGGGGCGGGGCTGAAGCTCGGGGACGTGAGCCCCCGGACACATGGCGGCCAAGGTCCCCAGGCGCAATCCAGCTTGTCTCCTGGGAAGCAACCCACAGTCTTCACGCTCCCTCGGAAGACTGTTTCGGGGCGGCTGGACCCCCACGTGCGGCCCTCTTAGGGCTTAGTGTCGGCGAGCAGGTCCATCTGATCCCACCCCCGGGGCTGGGTCCACCAGGGGCGTGGCTAGACCCAAGCCCGGGCCGGGAAGAGGGGCGGGGCTGACGCTCTTGGACGTGAGCCCCGGCCACATGACGGCCAGTGTCCCCAGGCGCAATCCATCTTGTCTCCTGGGAAGCAACCCACAGTCTTCACGCTCCCTCGGAAGACTGTTTTGGGGCGGCTGGACCCCCACGTGCGGCCCTCTTTGGGCTTAGCGTCGGCGAGCAGGTCCAGCCGATCCCACCCCCTGGGCTGGCGCCGCCAGGGGCGTGGCTAGACCCAAGCCCGGGCCGGGAAGAGGGGCGGGGCTGACGCTCGGGGACGTGAGCCCCGGCCACATGACGGCCAGTGTCCCCAGGCGCAATCCATCTTGTGTCTTGGGAAGCAACCCACAGTCTTCACGCTCCCTCGGAAGACTGTTTCGGGGCGGCTGGACCCCCACGCGCCGCCCTCTTTGGGCTTAGCGTTGGCGAGCAGGTCCAGCCGATCCCACCCCCGGGCTGGGGCCGCCAGGGGCGTGGCTAGACCCAAGCCCCGGCAAGGAAGAGGGGCGGGGCTGACGCTCTGGGACGTGAGCCCCGGCCACATGGCGGCCGGGGTCCCAGGCGCAATCCAGCTTGTCTCCTGGGAAGCAACCCACAGTCTTCACGCTCCCTCAGAAGACTGTTACGGGGAGGGTGCACCCCCATGCGCGGCCCTCTTTGGGCTTAGAGTGGGCGAGCAGGTACAGCCGATCCCACCCCTGGGCTGGGGCCGCCAGGGGCGTGGCTAGACCCAAGCCCGGGCCAGGAAGAGGGGCGGGGCTGACGCTCTTGGACGTGAGCCCCGGCCACATGGCGGCCGGGGTCCCCAGGTGCAATCCACCTTGTCTCCTGGGAAGCAACCCACAGTCTTCACGCTCCCTCGGAAAACAATTTCATGGCGGTTGGACCCCCACGCGCGGCCCTCTTTGGGCTTAGCGTCGGCGAGCAGGTCCAGCCGATCCCACCCCCGGGCTGGGGCCGTCAGGGGCGTGGCTAGACCCAAGCCCGGGCTGGGAAGAGGGGCGGGGCTGACGCTCGGGGACGTGAGCCCTGGCCACATGGCGGCCAGGGTCCCCAGGCCCAATCCAGCTTGTCTCCTGGGAAGCAACCCACAGTCTTCACGCTCCCTCGGAAGACTGTTTTGGGGTGGCTGGCCCCCATGCGGGGCCCTCTTTGGGCTTAGCGTGGGCGAGCAGGTCTAGCCGATCCCACCCCCGGGCTGGGGCCGCCAGGGGCGTGGTTAGACCCAAGCCCGGGCCGGGAAGAGGGCGGGGCTGACGCTCGGGGACGTGAGCCCCGGCCACATGGCGGCCGGGGTCCCCAGGCGCAATCCAGCTTGTCTCCTGGGAAGCAACCCAGTCTTCACGCTCCCTCGGAAGACTGTTTCTGGGTGGCTGGACCCCCACGCGCGGCCCTCTTTGGGCTTAGCGTGGGCGAGTAGGTCCAGAGGATCCCACCCCCGGGCTGTGGCCGCCAGGGGCGTGGCTAGACCCAAGCCCGGGCCGGGAAGAGGGGCGGGGCTGACGCTCTTGAACGTGAGCCCCGGCCACATGGCGGCCGGGGTCCTCAGGCGCAATCCAGCTTGTCTCCTGGGAAGCAACCCACAGTCTTCACGCTCCCTCAGAAGACTGTTACAGGGCGGCTGGACCCCCACGCGCGGCCCTCTTTGGGCTTAGCGTGGGCGAGCAGGTCCAGCCGATCCCACCCCCGGGCTGGGGCCACCAGGGGCGTGGCTAGACCTAAGCCCGGGCCGGGAAGAGGGGCGGGGCTGATGCTCTTGGACGTGAGCCCCGGCCACATGGCTGTCAGTGTTCCCAGGCGCAATCCAGCTTGTCTCCTGGGAAGCAACCCACAGTCTTCACGCTCCCTCAGAAGACTGTTTTGGGGCGGCTGGCCCACCACGCGCGGCCCTCTTTGGGCTTAGTGTCGGCGAGCAGGTCCAGCCGATCCCACCCCCGGGCTGGGGCCGCCAGGTGCGTGGCTAGACCCAAGCCCGGGCCGGGAAGAGGGGCGGGGCTGACGCTCGGGGACATGAGCCCCAGCCACATGGCGGCCGGGGTCCCCAGGCGCAGTCCAGCTTCTCTCCTGGGAAGCAACCCACAGTCTTCACGCTCCCTCAGAAGACTGTTTCGGGGCGCCTGGACCCCCGCGCGTTGCCCTCTTTGGGCTATGTGTCGACGAGCAGGTCCAGCCGATCCCACCCCCGGGCTGGGGCTGTCAGGGGCGTGGCTAGACCCAAGCCCGGGCCTGGAAGAGGGCGGGGCTGACGCTCTTGGACGTGAGCCCCGGCCTCATGGCGGCCGGGGTCCCCAGGCGCAATCCAGCTTGTCTCTTGGGAAGCAACCCACAGTCTTCACGCTCGCTCAGAAGACTGTTTCGGGGCGGCTGGACCCCCACGCGCCGCCCTCTTTGGGCTTATCGTGGGCGAGCAGGTCCAGCCGATCCCACCCCCGGGCTGGGGCCGCCAGGGGCGTGGCTAGACCCAAGCCCGGGCCGGGAAGAGGGGCGGTGCTGACGCTCGGGGATGTGAGCCCCGGCCACATGGCATCCGGGGTCCTCAGGCGCAATCCAGCTTGTCTCCTGGGAAGCAACCCACAGTCTTCACGCTCCCTCAGAAGACTGTTTTGGGGCGGCTGGACCCCCACGTTCGGCCCTCTTTGGGCTTAGTGTCGGCGAGCAGGTCCAGCCGATCCCACCCCCGGGCTGGGGCCGCCAGGGGCGTGGCTAGACCCAAGCCCGGGCTGGGAAGAGGGGCGGGGCTGACGCTCGGGGACATGAGCCCCGGCCACATGGCGGCCAGGGTCCCAAGACGCAATCCAGCTTGTCTCTTGGGAAGCAACCCACAGTCTTCACGCTCCCTCAGAAGACTGTTTCGGGGAGGGTGCACCCCCATGCGGGGCCCTCTTTGGGCTTAGTGTCGGCGAGCAGGTCCAGCCGATCCCACACTGGGCTGGGGCCGCCAGGGGCGTGGCTAGACCCAAGCCCGGGCCGGGAAGAGGGCAGGGCTGACGCTCTTGGACGTGAGCCCCGGCCACGTGGCGGCCGGGGTCCCCAGGTGCATTCCAGCTTGTCTCCTGGGAAGCAACCCACAGTCTTCACGCTCCCTCAGAAGACAGTTTCATGGCGGCTGGACCCCCACGTGTGGCCCTCTTTGGGCTTAGCTTGGGCGAGCAGGTCCAGCCGATCCCACCCCCGGGATGGGGCCGCCAGGGGCGTGGCTAGACCCAAGCCCGGGCCGGGAAGCGGGGCGGGGCTGACGCTCGGGGACGTGAGCCCCGGCCACATGGGGGCCGGGGTCCTCAGGCGCAATCCAGCTTGTCTCTTGGGAAGCAAACCACAGTCTTCACGCTCCCTCAGAAGACTGTTTCGGGGACGGTGCGCCCCCATGCGTGGCCCTCTTTGGGCTTAGTGTCGGCCAGGAGGTCCAGAGGATCCCACCCCCGGGCTGGGGCCATCAGGGGCGTGGCTAGACCCAAGCCAGGGCCGGGAAGAGGGGCGGGGCTGACGCTCTTGGACGTGAGCCCCGGCCACATGGCGTCCAGGGTCCCCAGGCGCAATCCAGCTTGTCTCCTGGGAAGCAACCCACAGTCTTCAAGCTCCCTCTGGAGACTGTTTCGGGGTGGCTGGACCCCCACGTGCGGCCCTCTTTGGGCTTAGTGTCGGCGAGCAGGTCCAGCCGATCCCACCCCCTGGGCTGGGGCCATCAGGGGCGTGGCTAGACCCAAGCCCGGGCCGGCAAGAGGGGCGGGGCTGATGCTCGGGGACGTGAGCCCCGGCCACATGGAGGCCGGGGTCCCCAGGTGCAATCCAGCTTGTCTCTTGGGAAGCAACCCACAGTCTTCACGCTCCCTCAGAAGACTGTTTCGGGGAGGGTGCACCCCCACGTTCGGCCCTCCTAGGGCTTAGTGTCGGCGAGCAGGTCCAGCCGATCCCACCCTGGGCTGGGGCCGCAAGGGGCGTGGTTAGACCCAAGCCCGGGCCGGGAAGAGGGGCGGGGCTGACTTTTGGGGACGTGAGCCCCGGCCACATGGCGACCGGAGTCCCCAGGTGCATTCCAGCTTGTCTCCTGGGAAGCAACCCACAGTCTTCATGCTCCCTCAGAAGACTGTTTCGGGGCGGCTGGACCCCCACGTGCGGCCCTCTTTGGGCTTAGTGTCGGCGAGCAGGTCCAGCCGATCCCACCCCCGGGCTGGGGCCATCAGGGGCATGGCTAGACCCAAGCCCGGGCCGGGAAGAGGGGCGGGGCTGACGCTCGGGGAAGTGAGCCCCGGCCACATGGAGGCCGGGGTTCTCAGGCGCAATCCAGCTTGTCTCTTGGGAAGCAACCCACAGTCTTCACGCTCCCTTGGAAGACTGTTTTGGGGCGGCTGGACCCCCACGTTCGGCCCTCTTTGGGCTTAGTGTCGGCGAGCAGGTCCAGCCGATCCCACCCCCGGGCTGGGGCCGTCAGGGGCGTGGCTAGACCCAAGCCCGGGCCGGGAAGAGGGGCGGGGCTGATGCTCGGGGACGTGAGCCCCAGCCACATGGAGGCCGGGTCCCCAGGTGCAATCCAGCTTGTCTCCTGGGAAGCAACCCACAGTCTTCACGCTCCCTCAGAAGACTGTTTTGGGGCGGCTGGACCCCCACGTGCGGCCCTCTTTGGGCTTAGTGTCGGCGAGCAGGTCCAGCCGATCCCACCCCCGGGCTGGGGCCATCAGGGGCGTGGCTAGACCTAAGCCCGGGCCGGGAAGAGGGGCGGGGCTGATGCTCGGGGACATGAGCCCCGGCCACATGGCGGCCGGGGTCCTCAGGCGCAATCCAGCATGTCTCTTGGGAAGCAACCCACAGTCTTCACGCTGCCTCAGAAGACTGTTTCGGGGAGGATGCACCCCCATGCGGGGCCCTCTTTGGGCTTAGTGTCAGCGAGCAGGTCCAGCCGATCCCACCCTGGGCTGGGGCCGCCAGGGGTGTGGCTAGACCCAAGCCCGGGCCGGGAAGAGGGGCGGGGCTGACTTTTGGGGACGTGAGCCCCGGCCACATGGCGGCCAAGGTCCCCAGGTGCATTCCAGCTTGTCTCCTGGGAAGCAACCCACAGTCTTCACGCTCCCTCAGAAGACTGTTTCATGGCGGCTGGACCCCCACGTGCGGCCCTCTTTGGGCTTAGCTTGGGCGAGCAGGTCCAGCCGATCCCACCCCCGGGCTGGGGCCGCCAGGGGCGTGGCTAGACCCAAGCCCGGGCCGGGAAGAGGGGCGGTGCTGACGCTCGGGGACGTGAGCCCCGGCCACATGGGGGCCGGGGTCCTCAGGCGCAATCCAGCTTGTCTCCTGGGAAGCAACCCACAGTCTTCACGCTCCCTCAGAAGACTGTTTTGGGGCGGCTGGACCCCCACGTTCGGCCCTCTTTGGGCTTAGTGTCGGCGAGCAGGTCCAGCCGATCCCACCCCCGGGCTGGGGCCATCAGGGGCGTGGCTAGACCCAAGCCCGGGCTGGGAAGAGGGGCGGGGCTGACGCTCGGGGACATGAGCCCCGGCCACATGGCGGCCGGGGTCCTCAGGAGCAATCCAGCTTGTCTCTTGGGAAGCAACCCACAGTCTTCACGCTCCCTCAGAAGACTGTTTCGGGGAGGGTGCACCCCCATGCGGGGCCCTCTTTGGGCTTAGTGTCGGCGAGCAGGTCCAGCCGATCCCACACTGGGCTGGGGCCGCCAGGGGCGTGGCTAGACCCAAGCCCGGGCCGGGAAGAGGGCAGGGCTGACGCTCTTGGACGTGAGCCCCGGCCACGTGGCGTCCAGGGTCCCCAGGCGCAATCCAGCTTGTCTCCTGGGAAGCAACCCACAGTCTTCAAGCTCCCTCTGGAGACTGTTTCGGGGTGGCTGGACCCCCACGTGCGGCCCTCTTTGGGCTTAGCGTGGGCGAGCAGGTCCAGCCGATCCCACCCCCTGGGCTGGGGCCATCAGGGGCGTGGCTAGACCCAAGCCCGGGCCGGGAAGAGGGGCGGGGCTGATGCTCGGGGACGTGAGCCCCGGCCACATGGAGGCCGGGGTCCCCAGGTGCAATCCAGCTTGTCTCTTGGGAAGCAACCCACAGTCTTCACGCTCCCTCAGAAGACTGTTTCGGGGAGGGTGCACCCCCACGTTCGGCCCTCCTAGGGCTTAGTGTCGGCGAGCAGGTCCAGCCGATCCCACCCTGGGCTGGGGCCGCCAGGGGCGTGGTTAGACCCAAGCCCGGGCCGGGAAGAGGGGCGGGGCTGACTTTTGGGGACGTGAGCCCCGGCCACATGGCGACCGGAGTCCCCAGGTGCATTCCAGCTTGTCTCCTGGGAAGCAACCCACAGTCTTCATGCTCCCTCAGAAGACTGTTTCGGGGCAGCTGGACCCCCACGTGCGGCCCTCTTTGGGCTTAGTGTCGGCGAGCAGGTCCAGCCGATCCCACCCCCGGGCTGGGGCCATCAGGGGCATGGCTAGACCCAAGCCCGGGCCGGCAAGAGGGGCGGGGCTGACGCTCGGGGAAGTGAGCCCCGGCCACATGGAGGCCGGGGTTCTCAGGCGCAATCCAGCTTGTCTCTTGGGAAGCAACCCACAGTCTTCACGCTCCCTTGGAAGACTGTTTTGGGGCGGCTGGACCCCCACGCGTGGCCCTCTTTGGGCTTAGTGTCGGCGAGCAGGTCCAGCCGATCCCACCCCCGGGCTGGGGCCGTCAGGGGCGTGGCTAGACCCAAGCCCGGGCCGGGAAGAGGGGCGGGGCTGATGCTCGGGGACGTGAGCCCCAGCCACATGGAGGCCGGGGTCCCCAGGCGCAATCCAGCTTGTCTCCTGGGAAGCAACCCACAGTCTTCACGCTCCCTCAGAAGACTGTTTTGGGGCGGCTGGACCCCCACGTGCGGCCCTCTTTGGGCTTAGTGTCGACGAGCAGGTCCAGCCGATCCCACCCCCGGGCTGGGGCCATCAGGGGCGTGGCTAGACCTAAGCCCGGGCCGGGAAGAGGGGCGGGGCTGATGCTCGGGGACATGAGCCCCGGCCACATGGCGGCCGGGGTCCTCAGGCGCAATCCAGCATGTCTCTTGGGAAGCAACCCACAGTCTTCACGCTGCCTCAGAAGACTGTTTCGGGGAGGATGCACCCCCATGCGGGGCCCTCTTTGGGCTTAGTGTCAGCGAGCAGGTCCAGCCGATCCCACACTGGGCTGGGGCCGCCAGGGGTGTGGCTAGACCCAAGCCCGGGCCGGGAAGAGGGGCGGGGCTGACTTTTGGGGACGTGAGCCCCGGCCACATGGCGGCCAAGGTCCCCAGGTGCATTCCAGCTTGTCTCCTGGGAAGCAACCCACAGTCTTCACGCTCCCTCAGAAGACAGTTTCATGGCGGCTGGACCCCCACGTGCGGCCCTCTTTGGGCTTAGCTTGGGCGAGCAGGTCCAGCCGATCCCACCCCCGGGCTGGGGCCGCCAGGGGCGTGGCTAGACCCAAGCCCGGGCCGGGAAGAGGGGCGGTGCTGACGCTCGGGGACGTGAGCCCCGGCCACATGGGGGCCGGGGTCCTCAGGCGCAATCCAGCTTGTCTCCTGGGAAGCAACCCACAGTCTTCACGCTCCCTCAGAAGACTGTTTTGGGGCGGCTGGACCCCCACGTTCGGCCCTCTTTGGGCTTAGTGTCGGCGAGCAGGTCCAGCCGATCCCACCCCCGGGCTGGGGCCATCAGGGGCGTGGCTAGACCCAAGCCCGGGCTGGGAAGAGGGGCGGGGCTGACGCTCAGGGACATGAGCCCCGGCCACATGGCGGCCGGGGTCCTCAGGCGCAATCCAGCTTGTCTCCTGGGAAGCAACCCCCAGTCTTCACGCTCCCTCAGAAGACTGTTTTGGGGCGCCTGGACCCCCGCGCGTTGCCCTCTTTGGGCTATGTGTCGACGAGCAGGTCCAGCCGATCCCACCCCCGGGCTGGGGCTGTCAGGGGCGTGGCTAGACCCAAGCCCGGGCCTGGAAGAGGGCGGGGCTGACGCTCTTGGACGTGAGCCCCGGCCTCATGGCGGCCGGGGTCCCCAGGCGCAATCCAGCTTGTCTCTTGGGAAGCAACCCACAGTCTTCACGCTCGCTCAGAAGACTGTTTCGGGGCGGCTGGACCCCCACGCGCCGCCCTCTTTGGGCTTATCGTGGGCGAGCAGGTCCAGCCGATCCCACCCCCGGGCTGGGGCCGCCAGGGGCGTGGCTAGACCCAAGCCCGGGCCGAGAAGAGGGGCGGTGCTGACGCTCGGGGATGTGAGCCCCGGCCACATGGCATCCGGGGTCCTCAGGCGCAATCCAGCTTGTCTCCTGGGAAGCAACCCACAGTCTTCACGCTCCCTCAGAAGACTGTTTTGGGGCGGCTGGACCCCCACGTTCGGCCCTCTTTGGGCTTAGTGTCGGCGAGCAGGTCCAGCCGATCCCACCCCCGGGCTGGGGCCGCCAGGGGCGTGGCTAGACCCAAGCCCGGGCTGGGAAGAGGGGCGGGGCTGACGCTCGGGGACATGAGCCCCGGCCACATGGCGGCCAGGGTCCCAAGACGCAATCCAGCTTGTCTCTTGGGAAGCAACCCACAGTCTTCACGCTCCCTCAGAAGACTGTTTCGGGGAGGGTGCACCCCCATGCGGGGCCCTCTTTGGGCTTAGTGTCGGCGAGCAGGTCCAGCCGATCCCACACTGGGCTGGGGCCGCCAGGGGCGTGGCTAGACCCAAGCCCGGGCCGGGAAGAGGGCAGGGCTGACGCTCTTGGACGTGAGCCCCGGCCACGTGGCGGCCGGGGTCCCCAGGTGCATTCCAGCTTGTCTCCTGGGAAGCAACCCACAGTCTTCACGCTCCCTCAGAAGACAGTTTCATGGCGGCTGGACCCCCACGTGTGGCCCTCTTTGGGCTTAGCTTGGGCGAGCAGGTCCAGCCGATCCCACCCCCGGGCTGGGGCCGCCAGGGGCGTGGCTAGACCCAAGCCCGGGCCGGGAAGCGGGGCGGGGCTGACGCTCGGGGACGTGAGCCCCGGCCACATGGGGGCCGGGGTCCTCAGGCGCAATCCAGCTTGTCTCTTGGGAAGCAAACCACAGTCTTCACGCTCCCTCAGAAGACTGTTTCGGGGACGGTGCGCCCCCATGCGTGGCCCTCTTTGGGCTTAGTGTCGGCCAGGAGGTCCAGAGGATCCCACCCCCGGGCTGGGGCCATCAGGGGCGTGGCTAGACCCAAGCCCGGGCCGGGAAGAGGGGCGCGGCTGACGCTCTTGGACGTGAGCCCCGGCCACATGGCGTCCAGGGTCCCCAGGCGCAATCCAGCTTGTCTCCTGGGAAGCAACCCACAGTCTTCAAGCTCCCTCTGGAGACTGTTTCGGGGTGGCTGGACCCCCACGTGCGGCCCTCTTTGGGCTTAGCGTGGGCGAGCAGGTCCAGCCGATCCCACCCCCTGGGCTGGGGCCATCAGGGGCGTGGCTAGACCCAAGCCCGGGCCGGGAAGAGGGGCGGGGCTGATGCTCGGGGACGTGAGCCCCGGCCACATGGAGGCCGGGGTCCCCAGGTGCAATCCAGCTTGTCTCTTGGGAAGCAACCCACAGTCTTCACGCTCCCTCAGAAGACTGTTTCGGGGAGGGTGCACCCCCACGTTCGGCCCTCCTAGGGCTTAGTGTCGGCGAGCAGGTCCAGCCGATCCCACCCTGGGCTGGGGCCGCCAGGGGCGTGGTTAGACCCAAGCCCGGGCCGGGAAGAGGGGCGGGGCTGACTTTTGGGGACGTGAGCCCCGGCCACATGGCGACCGGAGTCCCCAGGTGCATTCCAGCTTGTCTCCTGGGAAGCAACCCACAGTCTTCATGCTCCCTCAGAAGACTGTTTCGGGGCAGCTGGACCCCCACGTGCGGCCCTCTTTGGGCTTAGTGTCGGCGAGCAGGTCCAGCCGATCCCACCCCCGGGCTGGGGCCATCAGGGGCATGGCTAGACCCAAGCCCGGGCCGGCAAGAGGGGCGGGGCTGACGCTCGGGGAAGTGAGCCCCGGCCACATGGAGGCCGGGGTTCTCAGGCGCAATCCAGCTTGTCTCTTGGGAAGCAACCCACAGTCTTCACGCTCCCTTGGAAGACTGTTTTGGGGCGGCTGGACCCCCACGCGTGGCCCTCTTTGGGCTTAGTGTCGGCGAGCAGGTACAGCCGATCCCACCCCCGGGCTGGGGCCGTCAGGGGCGTGGCTAGACCCAAGCCCGGGCCGGGAAGAGGGGCGGGGCTGATGCTCGGGGACGTGAGCCCCAGCCACATGGAGGCCGGGGTCCCCAGGCGCAATCCAGCTTGTCTCCTGGGAAGCAACCCACAGTCTTCACGCTCCCTCAGAAGACTGTTTTGGGGCGGCTGGACCCCCACGTGCGGCCCTCTTTGGGCTTAGTGTCGGCGAGCAGGTCCAGCCGATCCCACCCCCGGGCTGGGGCCATCAGGGGCGTGGCTAGACCTAAGCCCGGGCCGGGAAGAGGGGCGGGGCTGATGCTCTGGGACATGAGCCCCGGCCACATGGCGGCCGGGGTCCTCAGGCGCAATCCAGCATGTCTCTTGGGAAGCAACCCACAGTCTTCACGCTGCCTCAGAAGACTGTTTCGGGGAGGATGCACCCCCATGCGGGGCCCTCTTTGGGCTTAGTGTCAGCGAGCAGGTCCAGCCGATCCCACCCTGGGCTGGGGCCGCCAGGGGTGTGGCTAGACCCAAGCCCGGGCCGGGAAGAGGGGCGGGGCTGACTTTTGGGGACGTGAGCCCCGGCCACATGGCGGCCAAGGTCCCCAGGTGCATTCCAGCTTGTCTCCTGGGAAGCAACCCACAGTCTTCACGCTCCCTCAGAAGACAGTTTCATGGCGGCTGGACCCCCACGTGCGGCCCTCTTTGGGCTTAGCTTGGGCGAGCAGGTCCAGCCGATCCCACCCCCGGGCTGGGGCCGCCCGGGGCGTGGCTAGACCCAAGCCCGGGCCGGGAAGAGGGGCGGTGCTGACGCTCGGGGACGTGAGCCCCGGCCACATGGGGGCCGGGGTCCTCAGGCGCAATCCAGCTTGTCTCCTGGGAAGCAACCCACAGTCTTCACGCTCCCTCAGAAGACTGTTTTGGGGCGGCTGGACCCCCACGTTCGGCCCTCTTTGGGCTTAGTGTCGGCGAGCAGGTCCAGCCGATCCCACCCCCGGGCTGGGGCCATCAGGGGCGTGGCTAGACCCAAGCCCGGGCTGGGAAGAGGGGCGGGGCTGACGCTCAGGGACATGAGCCCCGGCCACATGGCGGCCGGGGTCCTCAGGCGCAATCCAGCTTGTCTCCTGGGAAGCAACCCACAGTCTTCACGCTCCCTCAGAAGACTGTTTTGGGGCGCCTGGACCCCCGCGCGTTGCCCTCTTTGGGCTATGTGTCGACGAGCAGGTCCAGCCGATCCCACCCCCGGGCTGGGGCTGTCAGGGGCGTGGCTAGACCCAAGCCCGGGCCTGGAAGAGGGCGGGGCTGACGCTCTTGGACGTGAGCCCCGGCCTCATGGCGGCCGGGGTCCCCAGGCGCAATCCAGCTTGTCTCTTGGGAAGCAACCCACAGTCTTCACGCTCGCTCAGAAGACTGTTTCGGGGCGGCTGGACCCCCACGCGCCGCCCTCTTTGGGCTTATCGTGGGCGAGCAGGTCCAGCCGATCCCACCCCCGGGCTGGGGCCGCCAGGGGCGTGGCTAGACCCAAGCCCGGGCCGAGAAGAGGGGCGGTGCTGACGCTCGGGGATGTGAGCCCCGGCCACATGGCATCCGGGGTCCTCAGGCGCAATCCAGCTTGTCTCCTGGGAAGCAACCCACAGTCTTCACGCTCCCTCAGAAGACTGTTTTGGGGCGGCTGGACCCCCACGTTCGGCCCTCTTTGGGCTTAGTGTCGGCGAGCAGGTCCAGCCGATCCCACCCCCGGGCTGGGGCCGCCAGGGGCGTGGCTAGACCCAAGCCCGGGTTGGGAAGAGGGGCGGGGCTGACGCTCGGGGACATGAGCCCCGGCCACATGGCGGCCAGGGTCCCAAGACGCAATCCAGCTTGTCTCTTGGGAAGCAACCCACAGTCTTCACGCTCCCTCAGAAGACTGTTTCGGGGAGGGTGCACCCCCATGCGGGGCCCTCTTTGGGCTTAGTCTCGGCGAGCAGGTCCAGCCGATCCCACACTGGGCTGGGGCCGCCAGGGGCGTGGCTAGACCCAAGCCCGGGCCGGGAAGAGGGCAGGGCTGACGCTCTTGGACGTGAGCCCCGGCCACGTGGCGGCCGGGGTCCCCAGGTGCATTCCAGCTTGTCTCCTGGGAAGCAACCCACAGTCTTCACGCTCCCTCAGAAGACAGTTTCATGGCGGCTGGACCCCCACGTGTGGCCCTCTTTGGGCTTAGCTTGGGCGAGCAGGTCCAGCCGATCCCACCCCCGGGCTGGGGCCGCCAGGGGCGTGGCTAGACCCAAGCCCGGGCCGGGAAGCGGGGCGGGGCTGACGCTCGGGGACGTGAGCCCCGGCCACATGGCGTCCAGGGTCCCCAGGCGCAATCCAGCTTGTCTCCTGGGAAGCAACCCACAGTCTTCAAGCTCCCTCTGGAGACTGTTTCGGGGTGGCTGGACCCCCACGTGCGGCCCTCTTTGGGCTTAGCGTGGGCGAGCAGGTCCAGCCGATCCCACCCCCTGGGCTGGGGCCATCAGGGGCGTGGCTAGACCCAAGCCCGGGCCGGGAAGAGGGGCGGGGCTGATGCTCGTGGACGTGAGCCCCGGCCACATGGAGGCCGGGGTCCCCAGGTGCAATCCAGCTTGTCTCTTGGGAAGCAACCCACAGTCTTCACGCTCCCTCAGAAGACTGTTTCGGGGAGGGTGCACCCCCACGTTCGGCCCTCCTAGGGCTTAGTGTCGGCGAGCAGGTCCAGCCGATCCCACCCCCGGGCTGGGGCTGTCAGGGGCGTGGTTAGACCCAAGCCCGGGCCGGGAAGAGGGGCGGGGCTGACTTTTGGGGACGTGAGCCCCGGCCACATGGCGACCGGAGTCCCCAGGTGCATTCCAGCTTGTCTCCTGGGAAGCAACCCACAGTCTTCATGCTCCCTCAGAAGACTGTTTCGGGGCAGCTGGACCCCCACGTGCGGCCCTCTTTGAGCTTAGTGTCGGCGAGCAGGTCCAGCCGATCCCACCCCCGGGCTGGGGCCATCAGGGGCATGGCTAGACCCAAGCCCGGGCCGGGAAGAGGGGCGGGGCTGACGCTCTTGGACGTGAGCCCCGGCCTCATGGCGGCCGGGGTCCCCAGGCGCAATCCAGCTTGTCTCTTGGGAAGCAACCCACAGTCTTCACGCTCGCTCAGAAGACTGTTTCGGGGCGGCTGGACCCCCACGCGCCGCCCTCTTTGGGCTTATCGTGGGCGAGCAGGTCCAGCCGATCCCACCCCCGGGCTGGGGCCGCCAGGGGCGTGGCTAGACCCAAGCCCGGGCCGAGAAGAGGGGCGGTGCTGACGCTCGGGGATGTGAGCCCCGGCCACATGGCATCCGGGGTCCTCAGGCGCAATCCAGCTTGTCTCCTGGGAAGCAACCCACAGTCTTCACGCTCCCTCAGAAGACTGTTTTGGGGCGGCTGGACCCCCACGTTCGGCCCTCTTTGGGCTTAGTGTCGGCGAGCAGGTCCAGCCGATCCCACCCCCGGGCTGGGGCCGCCAGGGGCGTGGCTAGACCCAAGCCCGGGCTGGGAAGAGGGGCGGGGCTGACGCTCGGGGACATGAGCCCCGGCCACATGGCGGCCAGGGTCCCAAGACGCAATCCAGCTTGTCTCTTGGGAAGCAACCCACAGTCTTCACGCTCCCTCAGAAGACTGTTTCGGGGAGGGTGCACCCCCATGCGGGGCCCTCTTTGGGCTTAGTGTCGGCGAGCAGGTCCAGCCGATCCCACACTGGGCTGGGGCCGCCAGGGGCGTGGCTAGACCCAAGTCCGGGCCGGGAAGAGGGCAGGGCTGACGCTCTTGGACGTGAGCCCCGGCCACGTGGCGGCCGGGGTCCCCAGGTGCATTCCAGCTTGTCTCCTGGGAAGCAACCCACAGTCTTCACGCTCCCTCAGAAGACTGTTTCATGGCGGCTGGACCCCCACGTGTGGCCCTCTTTGGGCTTAGCTTGGGCGAGCAGGTCCAGCCGATCCCACCCCCGGGCTGGGGCCGCCAGGGGCGTGGCTAGACCCAAGCCCGGGCCGGGAAGCGGGGCGGGGCTGACGCTCGGGGACGTGAGCCCCGGCCACATGGCGTCCAGGGTCCCCAGGCGCAATCCAGCTTGTCTCCTGGGAAGCAACCCACAGTCTTCAAGCTCCCTCTGGAGACTGTTTCGGGGTGGCTGGACCCCCACGTGCGGCCCTCTTTGGGCTTAGCGTGGGCGAGCAGGTCCAGCCGATCCCACCCCCTGGGCTGGGGCCATCAGGGGCGTGGCTAGACCCAAGCCCGGGCCGGGAAGAGGGGCGGGGCTGATGCTCGGGGACGTGAGCCCCGGCCACATGGAGGCCGGGGTCCCCAGGTGCAATCCAGCTTGTCTCTTGGGAAGCAACCCACAGTCTTCACGCTCCCTCAGAAGACTGTTTCGGGGAGGGTGCACCCCCACGTTCGGCCCTCCTAGGGCTTAGTGTCGGCGAGCAGGTCCAGCCGATCCCACCCCCGGGCTGGGGCTGTCAGGGGCGTGGTTAGACCCAAGCCCGGGCCGGGAAGAGGGGCGGGGCTGACTTTTGGGGACGTGAGCCCCGGCCACATGGCGACCGGAGTCCCCAGGTGCATTCCAGCTTGTCTCCTGGGAAGCAACCCACAGTCTTCATGCTCCCTCAGAAGACTGTTTCGGGGCAGCTGGACCCCCACGTGCGGCCCTCTTTGGGCTTAGTGTCGGCGAGCAGGTCCAGCCGATCCCACCCCCGGGCTGGGGCCATCAGGGGCATGGCTAGACCCAAGCCCGGGCCGGGAAGAGGGGCGGGGCTGACGCTCGGGGAAGTGAGCCCCGGCCACATGGAGGCCGGGGTTCTCAGGCGCAATCCAGCTTGTCTCTTGGGAAGCAACCCACAGTCTTCACGCTCCCTTGGAATACTGTTTTGGGGCGGCTGGACCCCCACGCGTGGCCCTCTTTGGGCTTAGTGTCGGCGAGCAGGTCCAGCCGATCCCACCCCCGGGCTGGGGCCGTCAGGGGCGTGGCTAGACCCAAGCCCGGGCCGGGAAGAGGGGCGGGGCTGATGCTCGGGGACGTGAGCCCCAGCCACATGGAGGCCGGGGTCCCCAGGCGCAATCCAGCTTGTCTCCTGGGAAGCAACCCACAGTCTTCACGCTCCCTCAGAAGACTGTTTTGGGGCGGCTGGACCACCACGTGCGGCCCTCTTTGGGCTTAGTGTCGGCGAGCAGGTCCAGCCGATCCCACCCCCGGGCTGGGGCCATCAGGGGCGTGGCTAGACCTAAGCCCGGGCCGGGAAGAGGGGCGGGGCTGATGCTAGGGGACATGAGCCCCGGCCACATGGCGGCCGGGGTCCTCAGGCGCAATCCAGCATGTCTCTTGGGAAGCAACCCACAGTCTTCACGCTGCCTCAGAAGACTGTTTCGGGGAGGATGCACCCCCATGCGGGGCCCTCTTTGGGCTTAGTGTCAGCGAGCAGGTCCAGCCGATCCCACCCTGGGCTGGGGCCGCCAGGGGTGTGGCTAGACCCAAGCCCGGGCCGGGAAGAGGGGCGGGGCTGACTTTTGGGGACGTGAGCCCCGGCCACATGGCGGCCAAGGTCCCCAGGTGCATTCCAGCTTGTCTCCTGGGAAGCAACCCACAGTCTTCACGCTCCCTCAGAAGACAGTTTCATGGCGGCTGGACCCCCATGCGTGGCCCTCTTTGGGCTTAGTGTCGGCCAGCAGGTCCAGAGGATCCCACCCCCGGGCTGGGGCCGCCAGGGGCGTGGCTAGACCCAAGCCCGGGCTGGGAAGAGGGGCGGGGCTGACGCTCGGGGACATGAGCCCCGGCCACATGGCGGCCAGGGTCCCAAGACGCAATCCAGCTTGTCTCTTGGGAAGCAACCCACAGTCTTCACGCTCCCTCAGAAGACTGTTTCGGGGAGGGTGCACCCCCATGCGGGGCCCTCTTTGGGCTTAGTGTCGGCGAGCAGGTCCAGCCGATCCCACACTGGGCTGGGGCCGCCAGGGGCGTGGCTAGACCCAAGCCCGGGCCGGGAAGAGGGCAGGGCTGACGCTCTTGGACGTGAGCCCCGGCCACGTGGCGGCCGGGGTCCCCAGGTGCATTCCAGCTTGTCTCCTGGGAAGCAACCCACAGTCTTCACGCTCCCTCAGAAGACAGTTTCATGGCGGCTGGACCCCCACGTGTGGCCCTCTTTGGGCTTAGCTTGGGCGAGCAGGTCCAGCCGATCCCACCCCCGGGCTGGGGCCGCCAGGGGCGTGGCTAGACCCAAGCCCGGGCCGGGAAGCGGGGCGGGGCTGACGCTCGGGGACGTGAGCCCCGGCCACATGGGGGCCGGGGTCCTCAGGCGCAATCCAGCTTGTCTCTTGGGAAGCAAACCACAGTCTTCACGCTCCCTCAGAAGACTGTTTCGGGGACGGTGCGCCCCCATGCGTGGCCCTCTTTGGGCTTAGTGTCGGCCAGGAGGTCCAGAGGATCCCACCCCCGGGCTGGGGCCATCAGGGGCGTGGCTAGACCCAAGCCCGGGCCGGGAAGAGGGGCGGGGCTGACGCTCTTGGACGTGAGCCCCGGCCACATGGCGTCCAGGGTCCCCAGGCGCAATCCAGCTTGTCTCCTGGGAAGCAACCCACAGTCTTCAAGCTCCCTCTGGAGACTGTTTCGGGGTGGCTGGACCCCCACGTGCGGCCCTCTTTGGGCTTAGCGTGGGCGAGCAGGTCCAGCCGATCCCACCCCCTGGGCTGGGGCCATCAGGGGCGTGGCTAGACCCAAGCCCGGGCCGGGAAGAGGGGCGGGGCTGATGCTCGGGGACGTGAGCCCCGGCCACATGGAGGCCGGGGTCCCCAGGTGCAATCCAGCTTGTTTCTTGGGAAGCAACCCACAGTCTTCACGCTCCCTCAGAAGACTGTTTCGGGGAGGGTGCACCCCCACGTTCGGCCCTCCTAGGGCTTAGTGTCGGCGAGCAGGTCCAGCCGATCCCACCCTGGGCTGGGGCCGCCAGGGGCGTGGTTAGACCCAAGCCCGGGCCGGGAAGAGGGGCGGGGCTGACTTTTGGGGACGTGAGCCCCGGCCACATGGCGACCGGAGTCCCCAGGTGCATTCCAGCTTGTCTCCTGGGAAGCAACCCACAGTCTTCATGCTCCCTCAGAAGACTGTTTCGGGGCAGCTGGACCCCCACGTGCGGCCCTCTTTGGGCTTAGTGTCGGCGAGCAGGTCCAGCCGATCCCACCCCCGGGCTGGGGCCATCAGGGGCATGGCTAGACCCAAGCCCGGGCCGGCAAGAGGGGCGGGGCTGACGCTCGGGGAAGTGAGCCCCGGCCACATGGAGGCCGGGGTTCTCAGGCGCAATCCAGCTTGTCTCTTGGGAAGCAACCCACAGTCTTCACGCTCCCTTGGAAGACTGTTTTGGGGCGGCTGGACCCCCACGCGTGGCCCTCTTTGGGCTTAGTGTCGGCGAGCAGGTCCAGCCGATCCCACCCCCGGGCTGGGGCCGTCAGGGGCGTGGCTAGACCCAAGCCCGGGCCGGGAAGAGGGGCGGGGCTGATGCTCGGGGACGTGAGCCCCAGCCACATGGAGGCCGGGGTCCCCAGGCGCAATCCAGCTTGTCTCCTGGGAAGCAACCCACAGTCTTCACGCTCCCTCAGAAGACTGTTTTGGGGCGGCTGGACCCCCACGTGCGGCCCTCTTTGGGCTTAGTGTCGGCGAGCAGGTCCAGCCGATCCCACCCCCGGGCTGGGGCCATCAGGGGCGTGGCTAGACCTAAGCCCGGGCCGGGAAGAGGGGCGGGGCTGATGCTCTGGGACATGAGCCCCGGCCACATGGCGGCCGGGGTCCTCAGGCGCAATCCAGCTTGTCTCTTGGGAAGCAACCCACAGTCTTCACGCTGCCTCAGAAGACTGTTTCGGGGAGGATGCACCCCCATGCGGGGCCCTCTTTGGGCTTAATGTCAGCGAGCAGGTCCAGCCGATCCCACCCTGGGCTGGGGCCGCCAGGGGCGTGGCTAGACCCAAGCCCGGGCCGGGAAGAGGGGCGGGGCTGACTTTTGGGGACGTGAGCCCCGGCCACATGGCGGCCAGGGTCCCCAGGTGCATTCCAGCTTGTCTCCTGGGAAGCAACCCACAGTCTTCACGCTCCCTCAGAAGACGGTTTTGGGGTGGCTGGACCCCCACGTGCGGCCCTCTTTGGGCTTAGCTTGGGCGAGCAGGTCCAGCCGATCCCACCCCCGGGCTGGGGCCGCCAGGGGCGTGGCTAGACCCAAGCCCGGGCCGGGAAGAGGGGCGGTGCTGACGCTCGGGGACGTGAGCCCCGGCCACATGGGGGCCGGGGTCCTCAGGCGCAATCCAGCTTGTCTCCTGGGAAGCAACCCACAGTCTTCACGCTCCCTCAGAAGACTGTTTTGGGGCGGCTGGACCCCCACGTTCGGCCCTCTTTGGGCTTAGTGTCGGCGAGCAGGTCCAGCCGATCCCACCCCCGGGCTGGGGCCATCAGGGGCGTGGCTAGACCCAAGCCCGGGCTGGGAAGAGGGGCGGGGCTGACGCTCAGGGACATGAGCCCCGGCCACATGGCGGCCGGGGTCCTCAGGCGCAATCCAGCTTGTCTCCTGGGAAGCAACCCACAGTCTTCACGCTCCCTCAGAAGACTGTTTTGGGGCGCCTGGACCCCCGCGCGTTGCCCTCTTTGGGCTATGTGTCGACGAGCAGGTCCAGCCGATCCCACCCCCGGGCTGCGGCTGTCAGGGGCGTGGCTAGACCCAAGCCCGGGCCTGGAAGAGGGCGGGGCTGACGCTCTTGGACGTGAGCCCCGGCCTCATGGCGGCCGGGGTCCCCAGGCGCAATCCAGCTTGTCTCTTGGGAAGCAACCCACAGTCTTCACGCTCGCTCAGAAGACTGTTTCGGGGCGGCTGGACCCCCACGCGCCGCCCTCTTTGGGCTTATCGTGGGCGAGCAGGTCCAGCCGATCCCACCCCCGGGCTGGGGCCGCCAGGGGCGTGGCTAGACCCAAGCCCGGGCCGAGAAGAGGGGCGGTGCTGACGCTCGGGGATGTGAGCCCCGGCCACATGGCATCCGGGGTCCTCAGGCGCAATCCAGCTTGTCTCCTGGGAAGCAACCCACAGTCTTCACGCTCCCTCAGAAGACTGTTTTGGGGCGGCTGGACCCCCACGTTCGGCCCTCTTTGGGCTTAGTGTCGGCGAGCAGGTCCAGCCGATCCCACCCCCGGGCTGGGGCCGCCAGGGGCGTGGCTAGACCCAAGCCCGGGCTGGGAAGAGGGGCGGGGCTGACGCTCGGGGACATGAGCCCCGGCCACATGGCGGCCAGGGTCCCAAGACGCAATCCAGCTTGTCTCTTGGGAAGCAACCCACAGTCTTCACGCTCCCTCAGAAGACTGTTTCGGGGAGGGTGCACCCCCATGCGGGGCCCTCTTTGGGCTTAGTGTCGGCGAGCAGGTCCAGCCGATCCCACCCCTGGGCTGGGGCCGCCAGGGGCGTGGCTAGACCCAAGCCCGGGCCGGGAAGAGGGCAGGGCTGACGCTCTTGGACGTGAGCCCCGGCCACGTGGCGGCCGGGGTCCCCAGGTGCATTCCAGCTTGTCTCCTGGGAAGCAACCCACAGTCTTCACGCTCCCTCAGAAGACAGTTTCATGGCGGCTGGACCCCCACGTGTGGCCCTCTTTGGGCTTAGCTTGGGCGAGCAGGTCCAGCCGATCCCACCCCCGGGCTGGGGCCGCCAGGGGCGTGGCTAGACCCAAGCCCGGGCCGGGAAGCGGGGCGGGGCTGACGCTCGGGGACGTGAGCCCCGGCCACATGGCGTCCAGGGTCCCCAGGCGCAATCCAGCTTGTCTCCTGGGAAGCAACCCACAGTCTTCAAGCTCCCTCTGGAGACTGTTTCGGGGTGGCTGGACCCCCACGTGCGGCCCTCTTTGGGCTTAGCGTGGGCGAGCAGGTCCAGCCGATCCCACCCCCTGGGCTGGGGCCATCAGGGGCGTGGCTAGACCCAAGCCCGGGCCGGGAAGAGGGGCGGGGCTGATGCTCGGGGACGTGAGCCCCGGCCACATGGAGGCCGGGGTCCCCAGGTGCAATCCAGCTTGTCTCTTGGGAAGCAACCCACAGTCTTCACGCTCCCTCAGAAGACTGTTTCGGGGAGGGTGCACCCCCACGTTCGGCCCTCCTAGGGCTTAGTGTCGGCGAGCAGGTCCAGCCGATCCCACCCCCGGGCTGGGGCTGTCAGGGGCGTGGTTAGACCCAAGCCCGGGCCGGGAAGAGGGGCGGGGCTGACTTTTGGGGACGTGAGCCCCGGCCACATGGCGACCGGAGTCCCCAGGTGCATTCCAGCTTGTCTCCTGGGAAGCAACCCACAGTCTTCATGCTCCCTCAGAAGACTGTTTCGGGGCAGCTGGACCCCCACGTGCGGCCCTCTTTGGGCTTAGTGTCGGCGAGCAGGTCCAGCCGATCCCACCCCCGGGCTGGGGCCATCAGGGGCATGGCTAGACCCAAGCCCGGGCCGGGAAGAGGGGCGGGGCTGACGCTCGGGGAAGTGAGCCCCGGCCACATGGAGGCCGGGGTTCTCAGGCGCAATCCAGCTTGTCTCTTGGGAAGCAACCCACAGTCTTCACGCTCCCTTGGAAGACTGTTTTGGGGCGGCTGGACCCCCACGCGTGGCCCTCTTTGGGCTTAGTGTCGGCGAGCAGGTCCAGCCGATCCCACCCCCGGGCTGGGGCCGTCAGGGGCGTGGCTAGACCCAAGCCCGGGCCGGGAAGAGGGGCGGGGCTGATGCTCGGGGACGTGAGCCCCAGCCACATGGAGGCCGGGGTCCCCAGGCGCAATCCAGCTTGTCTCCTGGGAAGCAACCCACAGTCTTCACGCTCCCTCAGAAGACTGTTTTGGGGCGGCTGGACCACCACGTGCGGCCCTCTTTGGGCTTAGTGTCGGCGAGCAGGTCCAGCCGATCCCACCCCCGGGCTGGGGCCATCAGGGGCGTGGCTAGACCTAAGCCCGGGCCGGGAAGAGGGGCGGGGCTGATGCTAGGGGACATGAGCCCCGGCCACATGGCGGCCGGGGTCCTCAGGCGCAATCCAGCATGTCTCTTGGGAAGCAACCCACAGTCTTCACGCTGCCTCAGAAGACTGTTTCGGGGAGGATGCACCCCCATGCGGGGCCCTCTTTGGGCTTAGTGTCAGCGAGCAGGTCCAGCCGATCCCACCCTGGGCTGGGGCCGCCAGGGGTGTGGCTAGACCCAAGCCCGGGCCGGGAAGAGGGGCGGGGCTGACTTTTGGGGACGTGAGCCCCGGCCACATGGCGGCCAAGGTCCCCAGGTGCATTCCAGCTTGTCTCCTGGGAAACAACCCACAGTCTTCACGCTCCCTCAGAAGACAGTTTCATGGCGGCTGGACCCCCATGCGTGGCCCTCTTTGGGCTTAGTGTCGGCCAGCAGGTCCAGAGGATCCCACCCCCGGGCTGGGGCCATCAGGGGCGTGGCTAGACCCAAGCCCGGGCCGGGAAGAGGGGCGGGGCTGACGCTCGGGGACGTGAGCCCCGGCCACATGGCGTCCAGGTTCCCCAGGCGCAATCCAGCTTGTCTCCTGGGAAGCAACCCACAGTCTTCAAGCTCCCTCTGCAGACTGTTTCGGGGTGGCTGGACCCCCACGTGCGGCCCTCTTTGGGCTTAGCGTGGGCGTGCAGGTCCAGCCGATCCCCCCCCCTGGGCTGGGGCCGTCAGGGGCGTGGCTAGACCCAAGCCCGGGCCGGGAAGAGGGGCGGGGCTGATGCTCGGGGACGTGAGCCCCGGCCACATGGCGGCCGGGGTCCCCAGGCGCAATCCAGCTTGTCTCCTGGGAAGCAACCCACAGTCTTCACGCTCCCTCAGAAGACTGTTTTGGGGCGGCTGGACCCCCACGTGCGGCCCTCTTTGGGCTTAGCTTGGGCGAGCAGGTCCAGCCGATCCCACCCCCGGGCTGGGGCCGCCAGGGGCGTGGCTAGACCCAAGCCCTGGCCGGGAAGAGGGGCGGGGCTGACACTCGGGGACATGAGCCCCGGCCACTTGGGGACCAGGGTCCCCAGGCGCAATCCAGCTTGTCTCCTGGGAAGCAACCCACAGTCTTCACGCTCCCTCTGAAGACTGTTTTGGGGAGGGTGCACCCCCATGCGAGGCCCTCTTTGGCTTAGTGTGGGCGAGCAGGTCCAGCCGATCCCATACTGGACTGGGGCCGCCAGGGGCGTGGCTAGACCCAAGCCCGGGCCGGGAAGAGGGCAGGGCTGACGCTCTTGGACGTGAGCCCCGGCCACATGGCGGCAGGGGTCCCCAGGCGCCATCCAGCTTGTCTCCTGGGAAGCAACCCACAGTCTTCACGCTCCCTCAGAAGACAGTTTCATGGCGGCTGGACCCCCACCCGCGGCCCTGTTTGGGCTTAGCTTGGGCGAGCAGGTCCAGCCGATCCCACCCCCGGGCTGGGGCCGCCAGGGGCATGGCTAGACCCAAGCACGGGCCGGGAAGAGGGGCGGTGCTGACGCTCGGGAACGTGAGCCCCGGCCACATGGCGGCCGGGGTACCCAGGCGCAATCCAGCTTGTCTCTTGGGAAGCAACCCACAGTCTTCACGCTCCCTCAGAAGACTGTTTTGGGGTGGCTGGACCCCCATGCGGGGCCCTCTTTGGGCTTAGTGTCGGCGAGCAGGTCCAGCCGATCCCACCCCTGGGCTGGGGCCATCAGGGGCATGGCTAGACCCAAGCCCTGGCCGGGAAGAGGGGCGGGGCTGACGCTCGGGGACGTGAGCCCCGGCCACATGGCGGCCAGGGTCCTCAGGCGCAATCCAGCTTGTCTCCTGGGAAGTAACCCACAGTCTTCACGCTCCCTCGGAAGACAGTTTCATGGCGGCTGGACCCACACGTGTGGCCCTCTTTGGGCTTAGCATTGGCGAGCAGGTCCAGCCGATCCCACCCCCGGGCTGGGGCCGCCAGGGGCGTGGCTAGACCCAAGCCCGGGCCGGGAAGAGGGGCGGGGCTGATGCTCGGGGACGTGAGCCCCGGCCACATGGCGGCCGGGGTCCCCAGGCGCAATCCAGCTGGTCTCCTGGGAAGCAACCCACAGTCTTCACGCTCCCTCGGAAGAGTGTTTTGGGGCGGCTGGACCCCCACGCGCGGCCCTCTTTGGGCTTAGCGTGGGCAAGCAGGTCCAGCCGATCCCACCCCCGGGCTGGGGCCGCCAGTGGCGTGGCTAGACCCAAGCCCGGGCCGGGAAGAGGGGCGGGGCTGACGCTTGGGGACGTGAGCCCCGGCCACATGGCGGCCAGGGTCCCCAGGCGCAAACCAGCTTGTCTCCTGGGAAGCAACCCAGTCTTCACGCTCCCTCGGAAGACTGTTTTGGGGCGGCTGGACCCCCACGTGCGTCCCTCTTTGGGCTTAGTGTCGGCGAGCAGGTCCAGCCGATCCCACCCCCGGGCTGGGGCCGCCAGGGGCGTGGCTAGACCCAAGCCCGGGCCGGAAAGAGGGGCGGGGCTGATGCTCGGGGATTGAGCCCCGGCCACATGGCGGCCGGGGTCCTCAGGCGCAATCCAGCTTGTCTCTTGGGAAGCAACCCACAGTCTATACGCTCCCTCGGAAGACTGTTTCGGGGAGGGTGCACCCCCATGCGCGGCCCTCTTTGGGCTTAGTGTCGGCGAGCAGGTCCAGCCGATCCCAACCTGGGCTGGGGCCGCCAGGGGCGTGGTTAGACCCAAGCCCGGGCCGAGAAGAGGGCAGGACTGACGCTCTTGGACGTGAGCCCCGGCCACATGGCGGCCGGGGTCCCCAGGTGCATTCTAGCTTGTCTCCTGGGAAGCAACCCACAGTCTTCACGCTCCCTCAGAAGACAGTTTCATGGCGGCTGGACCCCCACGTGCGGCCCTCTTTGGGCTTAGCTTAGGCAAGCAGGTCCAGCCGATTCCACCCCCGGGCTGGGGCCGCCAGGGGCGTGGCTAGACCCAAGCCCGGGCCGGGAAGAGGGGCGGGGCTGACGCTTGGGGACGTGAGCCCCGGCCACATGGGGGCCGGGGTCCTCAGGCGCAATCCAGCTTGTCTCTTGGGAAGCAACCCACAGTCTTCACGCTGCCTCGGAAGACTGTTTCGGGGACGGTGCACCCCCATGCGTGGCCCTCTTTGGGCTTAGTGTCGGCCAGCAGGGACAAAGGATCCCACCCCCGGGCTGGGGCCATCAGGGGCGTGGCTAGACCCAAGCCCGGGCCGGGAAGAGGGGCGGGGCTGACGCTTGGGGACGTGAGCCCCGGCCACATGGCGTCCAGGGTCCCCAGGCGCAATCCAGCTTGTCTCCTGGGAAGCAACCCACAGTCTTCACGCTCCCTCAGAAGACTGTTTTGGGGCGCCTGGACCCCCACGTGCGGCCCTCTTTGGGCTTAGCATCGGCGAGCATGTCCATCTGATCCCACCCCCAGGCTGGGGCCGCCAGGGGCGTGGCTAGACCCAAGCCAGGGCCGGGAAGATGGGCGGGGCTGACGCTCGGGGACGTGAGCCCCGGCCACATGGCGGCCGGGGTCCCCAGGCGTAATCCAGCTTGTCTCCTGGGAAGCAACCCAGTCTTCACGCTCCCTCGGAAGACTGTTTCTGGGTGGCTGGACCCCCACGTGCCGCCCTCTTTGGGCTTAGTGTGGGCGAGCAGGTCCAGCTGCTCCCACCCCCGGGCTGGGGCCGCCAGGGCCGTGGCTAGACCCAAACCCTGGCCGGGAAGAGGGGCGGGGCTGACGCTCGGGGACATGAGCCCCGGCCACATGGCGGCAGGGGTCCCCAGGCGCCATCCAGCTTGTCTCCTGGGAAGCAACCCACAGTCTTCACGCTCCCTCAGAAGACTGTTTCTGGGTGGCTGGACCCCCACGCGCGGCCCTCTTTGGGCTTAGCGTGGGCGAGCAGGTCCAGCCGATCCCACCCCCGGGCTGGGGCCGCCAGGGGCGTGGCTAGACCCAAGCCCGGGTCTGGAAGAGGGCGGGGCTGATGCTCTTGGACGTGAGCCCCGGCCACATGGGGGCCAGGGTCCCCAGGCGCAATCCAGCTTGTCTCCTGGGAAGCAACCCACAGTCTTCACGCTCCCTCAGAAGACTGTTTTGGGGCGGCTGGACCCCCATGTGGGGCCCTCTTTGGGCTTATCGTGGGCGAGCAGGTCCAGCCGATCCCACCACTGGGCTGGGGCCATCAGGGGCATGGCTAGACCCAAGCCCGGGCCTGGAAGAGGGGCGGGGCTGATGCTCGGGGACGTGAGCCCCGGCCACATGGCGGCCGGGGTCCTCAGGCGCAATCCAGCTTGTCTCTTGGGAAGCAACCCACAGTCTTCACGCTTGCTCAGAAGACTGTTTCGTGGCGCCTGGACCACCACGCGCGGCCGTCTTTGGGCTTAGCGTGGGCGAGCAGGTCCAGCCGATCCCACCCCCAAGCTGGGGCCGTCAGGGGCGTGGCTAGACCCAAGCCCTGGCCGGGAAGAGGGGCGGGGCTGATGCTCGGGGACGTGAGCCCCGGCCACATGGCGGCCTGGTGTCCCCAGGCGCAATCCACCTTGTCTCCTGGGAAGCAACCCAGTCTTCACGCTCCCTCAGAAGACTGTTTCTGTGTGGCTGGACCCCCACGCGCGGCCCTCTTTGGGCTTAGCGTGGGCGAGAAGGTCCAGCCGATCCCACCTCCGGGCTGGGGCCGCCAGGGGCGTGGCTTGACCTAAGCCCTGGCCGGGAAGAGGGGCGGGGCTGATGCTCTTGGACGTGAGCCCCGGCCACATGGCTGTCAGTGTCCCCAGGCGCAATCCAGCTTGTCTCCTGGGAAGCAACCCACAGTCTTCACGCTCACTCGGAAGACTGTTTTGGGGCGCCTGGACGCCCGCGCGTTGCCCTCTTTGGGCTATGTGTCGACGAGCAGGTCCAGCTGATCCCACCCCCGGGCTGGGGCTGTCAGGGGCGTGGCTAGACCCAAGCCCGGGCCTGGAAGAGGGCAGGGCTGACGCTCTTGGACGTGAGCCCCGGCCACATGGCGGCCGGGGTCCCCAGGCGCAATCCAGCTTGTCTCTTGGGAAGCAACCCACAGTCTTCACGCTCGCTCAGAAGACTGTTTTGGGGCGGCTGGACCCCCACGTGCGGCCCTCTTTGGGCTTAGCGTGGGCGAGCAGGTCCATCCGATCCCACCCCCGGGCTGGGGCCGCCAGGGGCGAGGTTAGACCCAAGCCCTGGCCGGGAAGAGGGGCAGGGATGATGCTCGGGGACGTGAGCCCCGGCCACATGGCGGCCGGGGTCCCCAGGCGCAATCCAGCTTGTCTCCTGGGAAGCAACCCACAGTCTTCACGCTCCCTCGGAAGACTGTTTTGGGGCGCCTGGACCCCCGCGCGTTGCCCTCTTTGGGCTATGTGTCGACGAGCAGGTCCAGCCGATCCCACCCCCGGGCTGGGGCTGTCAGGGGCGTGGCTAGACCCAAGCCCGGGCCTGGAAGAGGGCGGGGCTGACGCTCTTGGACGTGAGCCCCGGCCACATGGCGGCCGGGTTCCCCAGGCGCAATCCAGCAGGTCTCTTGGGAAGCAACCCACAGTCTTCACGCTCGCACAGAAGACTGTTTTGGGGCGGCTGGACCCCCACGTGCGGCCATCTTTGGGCTTAGCATGGGCGAGCAGGTCCATCCGATCCCACCCCCGGGCTGGGGCCGCCAGGGGCGTGGCTAGACCCAAGCACTGGCCGGGTAAAGGGGCGGGGCTGATGCTCGGGGACGTGAGCCCCGGCCACATGGGGACCAGGGTCCCCAGGTGCAATCCAGCTTGTCTCCTGTGAAGCAACCCACAGTCTTCACGCTCCCTTGGAAGACTGCTTTGGGGCGGCTGGACCCCCACGCGCGGCCCTCTTTAAGGTAGCATCGGCCAGCAGGTACAGCCGATCCCACCCCCGGGCTGGGGCCGCCAGGGGCGTGGCTAGACCCAAGCCCGGGCCGGGAAGAGGGGTGGGGCTGACGCTCGGGGACGTGAGCCCCGGCCACATGGAGGCCGGGGTTCTCAGGCGCAATCCAGCTTGTCTCCTTGGAAGCAACCCAGTCTTCACGCTCCCTCAGAAGACTGTTTCTGGGTGGCTGGACCCACACACGCGGCCCTCTTTGGGCTTAGCGTGGGCGAGCAGGTCCAACCGATCCCACCCCCGGGCCGGGGCCGCCAGGGGCGTGGCTAGACCCAAGCCCGGGTCTGGTAGAGGGCGGGGCTGATGCTCGGGCACGGGAGCCCCGGCCACATGGCGGCCGGGGTCCCCAGGCGCAATCCAGCTTGTCTCTTGGGAAGCAACCCACAGTCTTCACGCTCCCTCAGAAGACTGTTTTGGGGAGGCTGGACCCCCACGTGCGGCCCTCTTTGGGCTTAGCGTCGGCGAGCAGGTCCACCCGATCCCACCCCCTGGCTGGGGCCGCCAGGGGCGTGGCTAGACCCAAGCCCGGGCCAGGAAGAGGGGCGGGGCTGATGCTCTTGGACGTGAGCCCCGGCCACATGGCGGCCGGGGTCCCCATGCGCAATCCAGTTTGTCTCCTGGGAAGCAACCCACAGTCTTCACGCTCCCTCGGAAAACTGTTTCGTGGCGCCTAGACACCCACGCGCTGCCCTCTTTGGGCTTAGCGTGGGCGAGCAGGTCCAGCCGATCCCACCCCCGGGCTGGGGCCACCAGGGGCGTGGCTAAACCCAAGCCCGGGCCGGGAAGAGGGGCGGGGCTGACGCTCGGCAACTTGTGCCACAGCCACATGGCGGCCAGGGTCCCCAGGCGCAATCCAGCTTGTCTCTTGGGAAGCAACCCACAGTCTTCACGCTTGCTCAGAAGACTGTTTTGGTGCGGCTGGACCCCCACGCGCGGCCCTCTTTGGGCTTAGCGTCGCCGAGCAGGTCCATCTGATCCCACCCCCGGGCTGGGGCCGACAGGGGCGTGGCTAGACCCAAGCCCGGGCCGGGAAGAGGGGCGGGGCTGACGCTTGGGGACGTGAGCCCCGGCCACATGGCGGCCGGGGTCCCCAGGCGCAATCCAGCTTGTCTCCTGGGAAGCAACCCACAGTCTTCACGCTCCCTCAGAAGACTGTTTTGTTGCGGCTGGACCCCCACGCGCCGCCCTCTTTGGGCTTAGCGTGGGCGAGCAGGTCCAACCGATCCCACCCCCGGGCTGGGGCCGCCAGGGCCGTGGCTAGACCCAACCCGGGCCAGAAAGAGGGGCGGGGCTGACGCTCGGGGACGTGAGCCCCGGCCACATGGAGGCCAGGCTCCCCAGGCGCAATCCAGCTTGTCTCCTGGGAAGCAACCCACAGTCTTCACGCTCCCTCAGAAGACAGTTTCGGGACGGCTGGACCCCTACGTGCGGCCCTCTTTGGGCTTAGTGTCGGCGAGCAGGTCCAGCCGATCCCACCCCCGGGCTGGGGCCGCCAGGGGCGTGGCTAGACCC
Organism: Ochotona curzoniae; assembly: GCF_017591425.1. Classification (NCBI taxonomy): domain Eukaryota; kingdom Metazoa; phylum Chordata; class Mammalia; order Lagomorpha; family Ochotonidae; genus Ochotona; species Ochotona curzoniae. The sequence goes on along the minus strand of NW_024465121.1, from coordinate 124,401 downwards.
AAGCCCGGGCCAGGAAGAGGGTCGGGGCTGACGCTCGGGGACGTGAGCCCCGGGTACATGGCGGCCGGGGTCCCCAGGCGCAATCCAGCTTGTCTCCTGGGAAGCAACCTACAGTCTTCACGCTCCCTCAGAAGACTGTTTCGGGGAGGATGCACCCCCCTTCCGCGGCCCTCTTTGGGCTTAGCGTGGGCGAGCAGGTCCAGCAGATCCCACCCCCGGGCTGGGGCCGCCAGGGGCGTGGCTAGACCCAAGCCCGGGCCGGGAAGACGGGCGGGGCTGACGCTCGGGGACGTGAGCCCCGGCCACATGGCGGCCAGGGTCCCCAGGCGCAATCCAGCTTGTCTCCTGGGAAGCAACCCACAGTCTTCACGGTCCCTCAGAAGACTGTTTCTGGGTGGCTGGACCCCCACGCGCTGCCCTCTTTGGGCTTAGCGTGGGCGAGCAGGTCCAGCCGATCCCACCCCCGGGCTGGGGCCGCCAGGGGCGTGGCTAGACCCAAGCCCGGGCCGGGAAGAGGGGCGGGGCTGACGCTTGGGGACGTGAGCCCCAGCCACATGGCGGCCAGCGTCCCCAGGCGCAATCCAGCTTGTCTCCTGGGAAGCAACCCACAGTCTTCACGGTCCCTCAGAAGACTGTTTCTGGGTGGCTGGACCCCCACGTGCGGGCCTCTTTGGGCTTAGCGTGGGCGAGTAGGTCCAGCCGATCCCACCCCCGGGCTGGGGCCGCCAGGGGCGTGGCTAGCCCAAGCCCGGGCCGGGAAGAGGGGCGGGGCTGATGCTCGGACACGTGAGCCCCGGCCACATGGGGGCCAGGGTCCCCAGGCGCAATCCAGCTTGTCTCCTGGGAAGCAACCCACAGTCTTCACGCTCCCTTGGAAGACTGCTTTGGGGCGGCTGGACCCCCACGTGCGGCCCTCTTTGGGCTTAGCATCGGCAAGCAGGTCCAGCCGATCCAATCCCGGGCTGGGGCCGCCAGGGGCATGGCTATACCCAAGCCCGGGCCGGGAAGAGGGGCGGGGCTGACGCTCTTGGATATGAGCCCCGGCCACATGGCGGCCGGGGTCCCCAGGCGCAATCCAGCTTGTCTCCTGGGAAGCAACCCACAGTCTTCACGCTCCCTCGGAAGACAGTTTCATGGAGGCTGGACCCCCACCTGCCGCCCTCTTTGGGCTTAGTGTGGGCGAGCAGGTCCAGCCGATCCCACCCCCGGGCTGGGGCCGCCATGGGCGTGGCTAGACCCAAGCCCGGGCCGGAAAGAGGGGCGGGGCTGATGCTCGGGGACGTGAGCCCCGGCCACATGGGGGCCAGGGTCCCCAGGCGCAATCCAGCTTGTCTCCTGGGAAGCAACCCACAGTCTTCACGCTCCCTTGGAACACTGCTTTGGGGCGGCTGGACCCCCACGCGCCGCCCTCTTTGGGCTTAGCGTGGGCGAGCAGGTCCAGCCGATCCCACCCCCGGGCTGGGGCCGCCAGGGGCGTGGCTAGACCCAAGCCCGGGCCGGGAAGATGGGTGGGGCTAATGCTCGGGGACGTGAGCCCCGTCCACATGGGGGCCAGGGTCCCCAGGCGCAATCCAGCTTGTCTCCTGGGAAGCAACCCACACTCTTCACGCTCCCTCAGAAGACTGTTTCTGGGTGGCTGGACCCCCACGCGCGGCCCTCTTTGGGCTTAGCGTGGGCGAGCAGGTCCAGCCGATCCCACCCCCGGGCTGGGGCCGCCAGGGGCGTGGCTAGACCCAAGCCCGGGCCGGGAAGAGGTGCGGGGCTGACGCTCTTGGACGTGAGCCCCGGCCACATGGCTGTCAGTGTCCCCAGGCGCAATCCAGCTTTTCTCCTGGGAAGCAACCCACAGTCTTCACGCTCCCTCGGTAGACTGTTTTGGGGCGCCTGGACGCCCGCGCGTTGCCCTCTTTGGGCTATGTGTCGACGAGCAGGTCCAGCTGATCCCACCCCCGGGCTGGGGCTGTCAGGGGCGTGGCTAGACCCAAGCCCGGGCCTGGAAGAGGGCAGGGCTGACGCTCTTGGACGTGAGCCCCGGCCACATGGCGGCCCGGGGTCCCCAGGCGCAATCCAGCTTGTCTCCTGGGAAGCAACCCACAGTCTTCACGCTCCCTCGGAAGACAGTTTCATGGCGGCTGGACCCCCACGTGCGGCCCTCTTTGGGCTTAGCATCGGCGAGCATGTCCATCTGATCCCACCCCCGGGCTGGGGCCGCCAGGGGCGTGGCTAGACCCAAGCACGGGCCGGGAAGATGGGCGGAGCTGACGCTCGGGGACGTGAGCCCCGGCCACATGGCGGCCAGGGTCCCCAGGCGTAATCCAGCTTGTCTCCTGGGAAGCAACCCAGTCTTCACGCACCCTCGGAAGACTGTTTCTGGGTGGCTGGACCCCCACGGGCCGCCCTCTTTGGGCTTAGTGTGGGCGAGCAGGTCCAGACGCTCCCACCCCCGGGCTGGGGCCGCCAGGGCCGTGGCTAGACCCAAACCCTGGCCGGGAAGATGGGCGGGGCTGACGCTCGGGGACATGAGCACCGGCCACATGGCGGCAGGGGTCCCCAGGCGCCATCCAGCTTGTCTCCTGGGAAGCAACCCACAGTCTTCACGCTCGCTCAGAAGACTGTTTCTGGGTGGCTGGACCCCCACGCGCTGCCCTCTTTGGGCTTAGTGTCGGCGAGCATGTCCAGCCGATCCCACCCCTGGGCTGGGGCCGCCAGGGGCGTGGCTAGACCCAAGCCCGGGTCTGGAAGAGGGCGGGGCTGATGCTCTTGGACGTGAGCCCCGGCCACATGGGGGCCAGGGTCCCCAGGCGCAATCCAGCTTGTCTCCTGGGAAGCAACCCACAGTCTTCACGCTCCCTCAGAAGACTGTTTTGGGGCGGCTGGACCCCCATGTGGGGTCCTCTTTGGGCTTAGCGTGGGCGAGCAGGTCCAGCCGATCCCACCACTGGGCTGGGGCCATCAGGGGCATGGCTAGACCCAAGCCCGGGCCGGGAAGAGGGGCGGGGCTGATGCTCGGGGACGTGAGCCACGGCCACATGATGGCCGGGGTCCTCAGGCGCAATCCAGCTTGTCTCTTGGGAAGCAACCCACAGTCTTCACGCTCGCTCAGAAGACTGTTTCGTGGCGCCTGGACCACCACGCGCGGCCCTCTTTGGGCTTAGCGTGGGCGAGCAGGTCCAGCCGATCCCACCCCCAAGCTGGGGCCGTCAGGGGCGTGGCTAAACCCAAGCCCTGGCCGGGAAGAGGGGCGGGGCTGATGCTCGGGGACGTGAGCCCCGGCCACATGGCGGCCTGGTGTCCCCAGGCGCAATCCACCTTGTCTCCTGGGAAGCAACCCAGTCTTCACGCTCCCTCAGAAGACTGTTTCTGTGTGGCGGGACCCCCACGCGCGGCCCTCTTTGGGCTTAGCGTGGGCGAGAAGGTCCAGCCGATCCCACCAACAGGCTGGGGCCGCCAGGGGCGTGGCTAGACCCAAGCACGGGCAGGGAAGAGGGGCGGGGCTGACGCTCGGGGACGTGAGCCCCGGCCACATGGCGGCCGGGGTCAGCAGGCGCAATCCAGCTTGTCTCCTGGGAAGCAACCCACAGTCTTCACGCTCCCTCAGAAGACTGTTTCTGGGTGGCTGGACCCCCACGCGCGGCCCTCTTTGGGCTTAGCGTGGGCGAGTAGGTCCAGCCGATCCCACCCCCGGGCTGGCGCCGCCAGGGGCGTGGCTGGACCCAAGCCTGGGCCGGGAAGAGGGGCGGGGCTGATGCTCGGGGAAGTGAACCCCGGGCACATGGCAGCCAGGGTCCCCAGGCGCAATCCAGCTTGTCTCCTGGGAAGCAACCCACAGTCTTCACGCTAGCTCAGAAGACTGTTTCTGGGTGGCTGGACCCCCACGCGCTGCCCTCTTTGGGCTTAGTGTCGGCGAGCATGTCCAGCCGATCCCACCCCTGGGCTGGGGCCGCCAGGGGCGTGGCTAGACCCAAGCCCGGGTCTGGAAGAGGGCGGGGCTGATGCTCTTGGACGTGAGCCCCGGCCACATGGGGGCCAGGGTCCCCAGGCGCAATCCAGCTTGTCTCCTGGGAAGCAACCCACAGTCTTCACGCTCCCTCAGAAGACTGTTTTGGGGCGGCTGGACCCCCATGTGGGGTCCTCTTTGGGCTTAGCGTGGGCGAGCAGGTCCAGCCGATCCCACCACTGGGCTGGGGCCATCAGGGGCATGGCTAGACCCAAGCCCGGGCCGGGAAGAGGGGCGGGGCTGATGCTCGGGGACGTGAGCCACGGCCACATGGCGGCCGGGGTCCTCAGGCGCAATCCGGCTTGTCTCTTGGGAAGCAACCCACAGTCTTCACGCTCGCTCAGAAGACTGTTTCGTGGCGCCTCGACCACCACGCGCGGCCCTCTTTGGGCTTAGCGTGGGCGAGCAGGTCCAGCCGATCCCACCCCCAAGCTGGGGCCGTCAGGGGCGTGGCTAAACCCAAGCCCTGGCCGGGAAGAGGGGCGGGGCTGATGCTCGGGGACGTGAGCCCCGGCCACATGGCGGCCTGGTGTCCCCAGGCGCAATCCACCTTGTCTCCTGGGAAGCAACCCAGTCTTCACGCTCCCTCAGAAGACTGTTTCTGTGTGGCTGGACCCCCACGCGCGGCCCTCTTTGGGCTTAGCGTGGGCGAGAAGGTCCAGCCGATCCCACCAACAGGCTGGGGCCGCCAGGGGCGTGGCTAGACCCAAGCACGGGCAGGGAAGAGGGGCGGGGCTGACGCTCGGGGACGTGAGCCCCGGCCACATGGCGGCCAGGGGTCAGCAGGCGCAATCCAGCTTGTCTCCTGGGAAGCAACCCACAGTCTTCACGCTCCCTCAGAAGACTGTTTCTGGGTGGCTGGACCCCCACGCGCGGCCCTCTTTGGGCTTAGCGTGGGCGAGTAGGTCCAGCCGATACCACCCCCGGGCTGGCGCCGCCAGGGGCGTGGCTAGACCCAAGCCCGGGCCGGGAAGAGGGGCGGGGCTGATGCTCGGGGAAGTGAACCCCGGGCACATGGCAGCCAGGGTCCCCAGGCGCAATCCAGCTTGTCTCCTGGGAAGCAACCCACAGTCTTCACGCTCCCTCGGAAGACTGTTTTGGGGCGCCTGGACCCCCGCGCGTTGCCCTCTTTGGGCTATGTGTCGACGAGCAGGTCCAGCCGATCCCACCCCCGGGCTGGGGCTGTCAGGGGCGTGGCTAGAACCAAGCCCGGGCCTGGAAGAGGGCGGGGCTGACGCTCTTGGACGTGAGCCCCGGCCACATGGCGGCCGGTTCCCCAGGCGCAATCCAGCTTGTCTCTTGGGAAGCAACCCACAGTCTTCACGCTCGCACAGAAGACTGTTTCGGGGCGGCTGGACCCCCACGTGCGGCCATCTTTGGGCTTAGCATGGGCGAGCAGGTCCATCCGATCCCACCCCCGGGCTGGGGCCGCCAGGGGCGTGGCTAGACCCAAGCCCTGGCCGGGTAAAGGGGCGGGGCTTATGCTCCGGGACGTGAGCCCCGGCCACATGGGGACCAGGGTCCCCAGGTGCAATCCAGCTTGTCTCCTGTGAAGCAACCCACAGTCTTCACGCTCCCTTGGAAGACTGCTTTGGGGCGGCTGGACCCCCACGCGCGGCCCTCTTTAAGGTAGCATCGGCCAGAAGGTACAGCCGATCCCACCCCCGGGCTGGGGCCGCCAGGGGCGTGGCTAGACCCAAGCCCGGGCCGGGAAGAGGGGTGGGGCTGACGCTCGGGGACGTGAGCCCCGGCCACATGGCGGCCGGGGTCCCCAGGCGCAATCCAGCTTGTCTCCTTGGAAGCAACCCAGTCTTCACGCTCCCTCAGAAGACTGTTTTGTTGCGGCTGGACCCCCACGCGCCGCCCTCTTTGGGCTTAGCGTGGGCGAGCAGGTCCAACCGATCCCACCCCCGGGCTGGGGCCGCCAGGGGCGTGGCTAGACCCAAGCCCGGGTCTGGAAGAGGGCGGGGCTGATGCTCGGGCACGGGAGCCCCGGCCACATGGCGGCCGGGGTCCCCAGGCGCAATCCAGCTTGTCTCTTGGGAAGCAACCCACAGTCTTCACGCTCCCTCAGAAGACTGTTTTGGGGAGGCTGGACCCCACGCGCGGCCCTCTTTGGGCTTAGCGTCGGCGAGCAGGTCCAGCCGATCCCACCCCCGGGCTGGGGCCGCCAGGGGCGTGGCTAGACCCAAGCCCGGGCCAGGAAGAGGGGCGGGGCTGATGCTCTTGGACGTGAGCCCCGGCAACATGGCGGCCGGGGTCCCCAGGCGCAATCCAGTTTGTCTCCTGGGAAGCAACCCACAGTCTTCACGCTCCCTCGGAAAACTGTTTCGTGGCGCCTAGACACCCACGCGCTGCCCTCTTTGGGCTTAGCGTGGGCGAGCAGGTCCAGCCGATCCCACCCCCGGGCTGGGGCCGCCAGGGGCGTGGCTAAACCCAAGCCCGGGCCGGGAAGAGGGTCGGGGCTGACGCTCGGGGACGCGAACCCCGGCCACATGGCGGCCAGGGTCCCCAGGCGCAATCCAGCTTGTCTCCTGGGAAGCAACCCAGTCTTCACGCTCCCTTGGAAGACTGTTTCGTGGTGGCTGGACCTCACGCGCGGCCATCTTTGGGCTTAGCGTCAGCAAGCAGGTACAGCCGATCCCACCCCCGGGCCGGGGCCGCCAGGGGCGTGGCTAGACCCAAGCCCGGGTCTGGAAGAGGGCGGGGCTGATGCTCGGGGACGTGAGCCCCGGCCACATGGGGGCCAGGGTCCCCAGTCGCAATCCAGCTTGTCTCCTGGGAAGCAACCCACAGTCTTCACGCTCCCTCAGAGGACTGTTTTGGTGCTGCTGGACCGCCTCGTGCGCGGCCCTCTTTGGGCTTAGCATGGGCGAGCAGGTCCAGCCGATCCCACCCCCGGGCTTGGGCCGCCAGGGGCGTGGCTAGACCCAAGCCCGGGCCTGGAAGAGGGTCGGGGCTGACGCTCTTGGACGTGAGCCCCGGCCACATGGAGGCCAGGGTCCTCAGGCGCAATCCAGCTTGTCTCTTGGGAAGCAACCCACAGTCTTCACGCTCCCTCAGAAGACTGTTTTGGGGCGCCTGGACCCCAATGCACGGCCCTCTTAGGGCTTAGCATCAGCGAGCAGGTTCAGCCGATACCACCCCCAAGCTGGGGCCGTCAGGGGCGTGGCTAGACCCAAGCCCGGGCCAGGAAGAGGGGCGGGGCTGACGCTCTTGGACGTGAGCCCCGGCCACATGGCGGCCAGGGTCCCCAGGCGCAATCCAGCTTGTCTCCTGGGAAGCAACCCACAGTCTTCACGCTCCCTCAGAAGACTGTTTCTGGGTGGCTGGACCCCCACGCGTGGCCCTCTTTGGGCTCAGGGTGGGCGAGCAGTTCCAGCCGACCCACCCCCGGGCTGGGGCAGCCAGTGGCATGGCTAGACCCAAGCCCGGGCCGGGAAGAGGGTCGGTGCGGACGCTCGGGGACGCGAACCCCGGCCACATGGGGACCAGGGTCTCCAGGCGCAATCCAGCTGGTCTCCTGGGAAGCAACCCACAGTCTTCATGCTCCCTCAGAAGACTGTTTTGGGGAGGATGCACCCCCATGCGCGGCCCTCTTTGGGCTTAGCGTCGGCAAGCAGGTCCAGCGGATCCCACCCCCGGGCTGGGGCCGCCAGGGGCGTGGCTAGACCCAAGCCCGGGCCTGGAAGAGGGCGGGGCTGACGCTCGGCAACTTGTGCCACAGCCACATGGCGGCCAGGGTCCCCAGGCGCAATCCAGCTTGTCTCCTGGGAAGCAACCCACAGTCTTCACGCTCCCTCAGAAGACTGTTTTGGTGCGGCTGGACCCCCACGCGCCGCCCTCTTTGGGCTTAGCGTGGGCGAGCAGGTCCAACCGATCCCACCCCCGGGCTGGGGCCGCCAGGGCCGTGGCTAGACCCAAGCCCGGGCCAGAAAGAGGGGCGGGGCTGACGCTCGGGGACGTGAGCCCCGGCCACATGGAGGCCAGGCTCCCCAGGCGCAATCCAGCTTGTCTCCTGGGAAGCAACCCACAGTCTTCACGCTCCCTCAGAAGACAGTTTCGGGACGGCTGGACCCCTACGTGCGGCCCTCTTTGGGCTTAGTGTCGGCGAGCAGGTCCAGCCGATCCCACCCTCGGGCTGGGGCCGCCAGGGGCGTGGCTAGACCAAAGCCCGGGCCGGGAAGAGGGTCGGGGCTGACGCTCGGGGACGTGAGCCCCGGGTACATGGCGGCCGGGGTCCCCAGGCGCAATCCAGCTTGTCTCCTGGGAAGCAACCTACAGTCTTCACGCTCCCTCAGAAGACTGTTTCGGGGAGGATGCACCCCCCTTCTGCGGCCCTCTTTGGGCTTAGCGTGGGCGAGCAGGTCCAGCCGATCCCACCCCCGGGCTGGGGCCGCCAGGGGCGTGGCTAGACCCAAGCCCGGGCCGGGAAGAGGGGCGGGGCTGACGCTCGGGGACGTGAGCCCCGGCCACATGGCGGCCAGGGTCCCCAGGCGCAATCCAGCTTGTCTCCTGGGAAGCAACCCACAGTCTTCACGCTCCCTCAGAAGACTGTTTCTGGGTGGCTGGACCCCCACGCGCTGCCCTCTTTGGGCTTAGCGTGGGCGAGCAGGTCCAGCCGATCCCACCCCCGGGCTGGGGCCGCCAGGGGCGTGGCTAGACCCAAGCCCTGGCCGGGAAGAGGGGCGGGGCTGACGCTTGGGGACGTGAGCCCCAGCCACATGGCGGCCAGGGTCCCCAGGCGCAATCCAGCTTGTCTCCTGGGAAGCAACCCACAGTCTTCACGGTCCCTCAGAAGACTGTTTCTGGGTGGCTGGACCCCCACGTGCGGGCCTCTTTGGGCTTAGCGTGGGCGAGTAGGTCCAGCCGATCCCACCCCCGGGCTGGGGCCGCCAGGGGCGTGGCTAGCCCCAAGCCCGGGCCGGGAAGAGGGGCGGGGCTGATGCTCGGACACGTGAGCCCCGGCCACATGGGGGCCAGGGTCCCCAGGCGCAATCCAGCTTGTCTCCTGGGAAGCAACCCACAGTCTTCACGCTCCCTTGGAAGACTGCTTTTGGGCGGCTGGACCCCCACGTGCGGCCCTCTTTGGGCTTAGCATCGGCAAGCAGGTCCAGCCGATCCAATCCCGGGCTGGGGCCGCCAGGGGCATGGCTATACCCAAGCCCGGGCCGGGAAGAGGGGCGGGGCTGACGCTCTTGGACATGAGCCCCGGCCACATGGCGGCCGGGGTCCCCAGGCGCAATCCAGCTTGTCTCCTGGGAAGCAACCCACAGTCTTCACGCTCCCTCGGAAGACAGTTTCATGGAGGCTGGACCCCCACGCGCCGCCCTCTTTGGGCTTAGCGTGGGCGAGCAGGTCCAGCCGATCCCACCCCCGGGCTGGGGCCGCCAGGGGCGTGGCTAGACCCAAGCCCGGGCCGGAAGAGGGGCGGGGCTGATGCTCGGGGACGTGAGCCCCGGCCACATGGGGGCCAGGGTCCCCAGGCGCAATCCAGCTTGTCTCCTGGGAAGCAACCCACAGTCTTCACGCTCCCTTGGAAGACTGCTTTGGGGCGGCTGGACCCCCACGCGCGGCCCTCTTTGGGCTTAGCGTGGGCGAGCAGGTCCAGCCGATCCCACCCCCGGGCTGGGGCCGCCAGGGGCGTGGCTAGACCCAAGCCCGGGCCGGGAAGAGGGGTGGGGCTAATGCTGGGGGACGTGAGCCCCGGCCACATGGGGGCCAGGGTCCCCAGGCGCAATCCAGCTTGTCTCCTGGGAAGCAACCCACACTCTTCACGCTCCCTCAGAAGACTGTTTCTGGGTGGCTGGACCCCCACGCGCGGCCCTCTTTGGGCTTAGCGTGGGCGAGCAGGTCCAGCCGATCCCACCCCCGGGCTGGGGCCGCCAGGGGCGTGGCTAGACCCAAGCCCGGGCCGGGAAGAGGGGCGGGGCTGACGCTCTTGGACGTGAGCCCCGGCCACATGGCGGCCAGGGTCCCCAGGCGCAATCCAGCTTGTCTCCTGGGAAGCAACCCACAGTCTTCACGCTCCCTCAGAAGACTGTTTCTGGGTGGCTGGACCCCCACGCGCGGCCCTCTTTGGGCTTAGCGTGGACGAGTAGGTCCAGCCGATCCCACCCCCGGGCTGGGGCCGCCAGGGGCGTGGCTAGACCCAAGCCCGGGCCAGGAAGAGGGGCGGGGCTGACGCTCGGGGACGTGAGCCCCGGCCACATGGGGGCCAGGGTCCCCAGGCGCAATCCAGCTTGTCTCCTGGGAAGCAACCCACAGTCTTCACGCTCCCTTGGAAGACTGCTTTGGGGCGGCTGGACCCCCACGTGCGGCCCTCTTTGGGCTTAGCGTCGGCGAGCAGGTCCAGCCGATCCAACCCCGGGCTGGGGCCGCCAGGGGCATGGCTATACCCAAGCCCGGGCCGGGAAGAGGGGCGGGGCTGACGCTCTTGGACATGAGCCCCGGCCACATGGCGGCCGGGGTCCCCAGGCGCAATCCAGCTTGTCTCCTGGGAAGCAACCCACAGTCTTCACGCTCCCTCGGAAGACAGTTTCATGGAGGCTGGACCCCCACGCGCCGCCCTCTTTGGGCTTAGCGTGGGCGAGCAGGTCCAGCCGATCCCACCCCCGGGCTGGGGCCGCCAGGGGCGTGGCTAGACCCAAGCCCGGGCCGGAAAGAGGGGCGGGGCGAATGCTCTTAGACGTGAGCCCCGGCCACATGGGGGCCAGGGTCCCCAGGCGCAATCCAGCTTGTCTCCTGGGAAGCAACCCACAGTCTTCACGCTCCCTTGGAAGACTGCTTTGGGGCGGCTGGACCCCCACGAGCGGCCCTCTTTGGGCTTAGCATCGGCGAGCAGGTCCAGCCGATCCCACCCCCGGGCTGGGGCCGCCAGGGGCGTGGCTAGAACCAAGCCCGAGCCGGGAAGAGGGGCGGGGCTGATGCTCGGACACGTGAGCCCCGGCCACATGGGGGCCAGGGTCCCCAGGCGCAATCCAGCTTGTCTCCTGGTAAGCAACCCACAGTCTTCACGCTCCCTCAGAAGACTGCTTTGGGGCGGCTGGACCCCCACGCGCGGCCCTCTTTGGCGTAGCATCGGCCAGCAGGTCCAGCCGATCCCACCCCCAAGCTGGGGCCGCCAGGGGCGTGGCTAGACTCAAGCCCGGGCCTGGAAGAGGGTCGGGGCTGACGCTCGGGGACGTGAGCCCCGGCCACATGGAGGCCAGGGTCCTCAGGCGCAATCCAGCTTGTCTCTTGGGAAGCAACCCACAGTCTTCACGCTCCCTCGGAAGACATTGTCATTGCGGCTGGACCACTACGTGCGGCCATCTTTGGGCTTAGCATCGGCGAGCAGGTCCAGCCGATCCCACCCCCAAGCTGGGGCCGTCAGGGGCGTGGCTAGACCCAAGCCCGGGCCAGAAAGAGGGGCGGGGCTGACGCTCGGGGACGTGAGCCCCGGCCACATGGCGGCCAGGGTCCCCAGGCGCAATCCAGCTTGTCTCCTGGGAAGCAACCCACAGTCTTCACGCTCCCTCAGAAGACTGTTTCGGGGCGGCTGGACCCCCATGCGTGGCCCTCTTTGGGCTTAGCGTCAGCGAGCAGGTCCATCTGATCCCACCCCCGGGCTTGGGCCGCCAGGGGCGTGGCTAGACCCAAGCCCGGGCTGGGAAGAGGGGCGGGGCTGATGCTCGGGGACTTGACCCCCGGCCACATGGCTGCCGGGGTCCCCAGGCGCAATCCAGCTTGTCTCCTGGGAAGCAACCCACAGTCTTCACGCTCCCTCAGAAGACTGTTTCTGGGTGGCTGGACCCCCACGTGCGGCCCTCTTTGGGCTTAGCGTGGGCGAGCAGGTACAGCCGATCCCACCCCCGGGCTGGGGCCGCCAGGGGCGTGGCTAGACCCAAGCCCGGGCCGGGAAGAGGGGCGGGGCTGACGCTCGGGGACGTGAGCCCCGGCCACATGGCGGCCAGGGTCCCCAGGCGCAATCAAGCTTGTCTCCTGGGAAGCAACCCACAGTCTTCACGCTCCCTCGGAAGACTGTTTCGGGGCGGCTGGACCCCCACGCGCGGCCCACTTTGGGCTTAGGGTCGGCGAGCAGGTACAGCCGATCCCACCCCCGGGCTGGGGCCGCCAGGGGCGTGGCTAGACCCAAGCCCGGGCCGGGAAGAGGGGCGGGGCGGACCCTCGGGGACGTGAGCCCCGGCCACATGGCGGCCGGGGTCCCCAGGCGCAATCCAGCTTGTCTCCTGGGAAGCAACCCACAGTCTTCACGCTCCCTCGGAAGACAGTTTCATGGAGGCTGGACCCCCACGCGCGGCCCTCTTTGGGCTTAGCGTGGGCGAGCAGGTCCAGCCGATCCCACCCCCGGGCTGGGGCCGCCAGGGGCGTGGCTAGACCCAAGCCCGGGCCGGGAAGAGAGGCGGGGCTGATGCTCTTGGACGTGAGCCCCGGCCACATGGGGGCCAGGGTCCCCAGGCGCAATCCAGCTTGTCTCCTGGGAAGCAACCCACAGTCTTCACGCTCCCTGGAAGACTGCTTTGGGGCGGCTGGACCCCCACGCGCCGCCCTCTTTGGGCTTAGCGTGGGCGAGCAGGTCCAGCCGATCCCACCCCCGGGCTGGGGCCGCCAGGGGCGTGGCTAGACCCAAGCCCGGGCCGGGAAGAGGGGTGGGGCTAATGCTCGGGGACGTGAGCCCCGGCCACATGGGGGCCAGGGTCCCCAGGCGCAATCCAGCTTGTCTCCTGGGAAGCAACCCACACTCTTCACGCTCCCTCAGAAGACTGTTTCTGGGTGGCTGGACCCCCACGCGCGGCCCTCTTTGGGCTTAGCGTGGGCGAGCAGGTCCAGCCGATCCCACCCCCGGGCTGGGGCCGCCAGGGGCGTGGCTAGACCCAAGCCCGGGCCGGAAAGAGGGGCGGGGCTGACGCTCGGGGACGTGAGCCCCGGCCACATGGCGGCCAGGGTCCCCAGGCGCAATCCAGCTTGTCTCCTGGGAAGCAACCCACAGTCTTCACGCTCCCTTGGAAGACTGTTTCGGGCGGCTGGACCCCCACGTGCGGCCCTCTTTGGGCTTAGCGTCGGCGAGCAGGTCCAGCCGATCCCACCCCCGGGCTGGGGCCGCCAGGGGCGTGGCTAGACCCAAGCCCGGGCCGGGAAGAGGGGCGGGGCTGACGCTCGGGGACGTGAGCCCCGGCCACATGGCGGCCAGGGTCCCCAGGCGCAATCCAGCTTGTCTCCTGGGAAGCAACCCACAGTCTTCACGCTCCCTCAGAAGACTGTTTCGGGGCGGCTGGACCCCCACGTCGCGGCCCTCTTTGGGCTTAGCGTGGGCGAGCAGGTCCAGCCGATCCCACCCCCGGGCTGGGGCCGCCAGGGGCGTGGCTAGACCCAAGCCCGGGCCGGGAAGAGGGGCGGGGCTGACGCTCGGGGACGTGAGCCCCGGCCACATGGCGGCCAGGGTCCCCAGGCGCAATCCAGCTTGTCTCCTGGGAAGCAACCCACAGTCTTCACGCTCCCTCAGAAGACTGTTTCTGGGGGCTGGACCCCCACGCGCGGCCCTCTTTGGGCTTAGCGTGGGCGAGCAGGTCCAGCCGATCCCACCCCCGGGCTGGGGCCGCCAGGGGCGTGGCTAGACCCAAGCCCGGGCCGGGAAGAGGGGCGGGGCTGACGCTCTGGGACGTGAGCCCCGGCCACATGGCGGCCAGGGTCCCCAGGCGCAATCCAGCTTGTCTCCTGGGAAGCAACCCACAGTCTTCACGCTCCCTCAGAAGACTGTTTCTGGGTGGCTGGACCCCCACGCGCGGCCCTCTTTGGGCTTAGCGTGGGCGAGCAGGTCCAGCCGATCCCACCCCCGGGCTGGGGCCGCCAGGGGCGTGGCTAGACCCAAGCCCGGGCCGGGAAGAGGGGCGGGGCTGACGCTCGGGGACGTGAGCCCCGGCCACATGGGGGCCAGGGTCCCCAGGCGCAATCCAGCTTGTCTCCTGGGAAGCAACCCACAGTCTTCACGCTCCCTTGGAAGACTGCTTTGGGGCGGCTGGACCCCCACGTGCGTCCCTCTCTGGGCTTAGCTTCGGCAAGCAGGTCCAGCCGATCCCACCCCCGGGCTGGGGCCGCCAGGGGCATGGCTATACCCAAGCCCGGGCCGGAAAGAGGGGCGGGGCTGACGCTCTTGGACATGAGCCCCGGCCACATGGCGGCCAGGCTCCCCAGGCGCAATCCAGCTTGTCTCCTGGTAAGCAACCCACAGTCTTCACGCTCCCTCGGAAGACAGTTTCATGGAGGCTGGACCCCCACGCGCGGCCCTCTTTGGGCTTAGCGTGGGCGAGCAGGTCCAGCCGATCCCACCCCCGGGCTGGGGCCGCCAGGGGCGTGGCTAGACCCAAGCCCGGGCCGGGAAGAGGGGCGGGGCGAATGCTCTTAGACGTGAGCCCCGGCCACATGGGGGCCAGGGTCCCCAGGCGCAATCCAGCTTGTCTCCTGGGAAGCAACCCACAGTCTTCACGCTCCCTTGGAAGACTGCTTTGGGGCGGCTGGACCCCCACGCGCGGCCCTCTTTGGGCTTAGCGTGGGCGAGCAGGTCCAGCCGATCCCACCCCCGGGCTGGGGCCGCCAGGGGCGTGGCTAGACCCAAGCCCGGGCCGGGAAGAGGGTGGGGCTGATGCGCGGGGACGTGAGCCCCGGCCACATGGGGGCCAGGGTCCCCAGGCGCAATCCAGCTTGTCTCCTGGGAAGCAACCCACAGTCTTCACGCTCCCTCAGAAGACTGTTTCTGGGGGCTGGACCCCCACGCGCGGCCCTCTTTGGGCTTAGCGTGGGCAAGCAGGTCCAGCCGATCCCACCCCCGGGCTGGGGCCGCCAGGGGCGTGGCTAGACCCAAGCCCGGGCCGGGAAGAGGGGCGGGGCTGACGCTCTTGGACGTGAGCCCCGGCCACATGGCGGCCAGGGTCCCCAGGCGCAATCCAGCTTGTCTCCTGGGAAGCAACCCACAGTCTTCACGCTCCCTCAGAAGACTGTTTCTGGGTGGCTGGACCCCCACGTGCGGCCCTCTTTGGGCTTAGCGTGGGCGAGTAGGTCCAGCCGATCCCACCCCCGGGCTGGGGCCGCCAGGGGCGTGGCTAGCCCCAAGCCCGGGCCGGGAAGAGGGGCGGGGCTGACGCTCGGGGATGTGAGCCCCGGCCACATGGCGGCCAGGGTCCCCAGGCGCAATCCAGCTTGTCTCCTGGGAAGCAACCCACAGTCTTCACGCTCCCTTGGAAGACTGCTTTGGGGCGGCTGGACCCCCACGTGCGGCCCTCTTTGGGCTTAGCATCGGCGAGCAGGTCCAGCGGATCCCACCCCCGGGCTGGGGCCGTCAGGGGCGTGGCTAGACCCAAGCCCGGGCCGGAAAGAGGGGCGGGGCTGACGCTCGGGGACAGTGAGCCCCGGCCACATGGCGGCCAGGGTCCCCAGGCGCAATCCAGCTTGTCTCCTGGGAAGCAACCCACAGTCTTCACGCTCCCTCAGAAGACTGTTTCGGGGCGGCTGGACCCCCACGCGCGGCCCTCTTTGGGCTTAGCGTCGGCGAGCAGGTCCAGCTGATCCCACCCCCGGGCTGGGGCCGCCAGGGGCGTGGCTAGACCCAAGCCCGGGCCGGGAAGAGGGGCGGGGCTGATGCTCGGGGACGTGAGCCCCGGCCACATGGCGGCCAGGGTCCCCAGGCGCAATCCAGCTTGTCTCCTGGGAAGCAACCCACAGTCTTCACGCTCCCTCAGAAGACTGTTTTAGGGCGGCTGGACCCCCACGCGTGGCCCTCTTTGGGCTCAGCGTGGGCGAGCAGGTCCAGCCGATCCCACCCCCGGGCTGGGGCAGCCAGGGGCGTGGCTAGACCCAAGCCCGGGCCAGAAAGAGGGGCGGGGCTGACGCTCGGGGACGTGAGCCCCGGCCACATGGCGGCCAGGGTCTCGAGGCGCAGTCCAGCTTGTCTCCTGGGAAGCAACCCACAGTCTTCACGCTCCCTCAGAAGACTGTTTCGGGGAGGATGCACCCCCATGCGCGGCCCTCTTTGGGCTTAGCGTCGGCAAGCAGGTACAGCCGATCCCACCCCCGGGCTGGGGCCGTCAGGGGCGTGGCTAGACCCAAGCCCGGGCCGGGAAGAGGGCGGGGCTGACGCTCGGGAACTTGTGCCACAGCCACATGGCGGCCAGGGTCCCCAGGCGCAATCCAGCTTGTCTCCTGGGAAGCAACCCACAGTCTTCACGCTCCCTCAGAAGACTGTTTCGGGGCGGCTGGACCCCCACGTGCGGCCCTCTTTGGGCTTAGCGTGGGCGAGCAGGTACAGCCGATCCCACCCCCGGGCTGGGGCCGCCAGGGGCGTGGCTAGACCCAAGCCCGGGCCGGGAAGAGGGGCGGGGCTGATGCTCGGGCAAGTGAGCCCCGGCCACATGGCGGCCAGGGTCCCCAGGCGCAATCCAGCTTGTCTCCTGGGAAGCAACCCACAGTCTTCACGCTCCCTCAGAAGACTGTTTTAGGGCAGCTGGACCCCCACGTGCGGCCCTCTTTGGGCTTAGCGTGGGCGAGGATGTCCAGCCGATCCCACCCCCGGGCTGGGGCCGTCAGGGGCGTGGCTAGACCCAAGCCCGGGCCGGGAAGAGGGGCGGGGCTGACGCTTGGGGACGTGAGCCCCGGCCACATGGCGGCCGGGGTCCCCAGGCGCAATCCAGCTTGTCTCCTGGGAAGCAACCCACAATCTTCACGCTGCCTCAGAAGACAGTTTCATGGCGGCTGGACCCCCACGCGCCGCCCTCTTTGGGCTTAGCGTGGGCGAGCAGGTCCAGCCGATCCCACCCCCGGGCTGGGGCCGCCAGGGGCGTGGCTAGACCCAAGCCCGGGCCGGGAAGAGGGGCGGGGCTGACGCTCGGGGATGTGAGCCCCGGCCACATGGCGGCCAGGGTCCCCAGGCGCAATCCAGCTGGTCTCCTGGGAAGCAACCCACAGTCTTTACGCTCCCTCAGAAGACAGTTTCATGGCGGCTGGACCCCCACGCGCCGCCCTCTTTGGGCTTAGTGTCGGCAAGCAGGTCCAGCCAATCCCACCCCCGGGCTGGGGCCGTCAGGGGCGTGGCTAGACCCAAGCCCGGGCCGGGATGAGGGGCGGGGCTGACGCTCTTGGACGTGAGCCCCGGCCACATGGCGGCCAGGGTCCCCAGGCGCAATCCAGCTTGTCTCCTGGGAAGCAACCCACAGTCTTCACGCTCCCTCAGAAGACAGTTTCCTGGCGGCTGGACTCCCACGAGCGGCCCTCTTTGGGCTTAGCATCGGCGAGCAGGTCCAGCCGATCCCACCCCCGGGCTGGGGCCGCCAGGGGCGTGGCTAGACCCAAGCCCGGGCCGGGAAGAGGGGCGGGGCTGACGCTCGGGGACGTGAGCCCCGGCCACATGGCGGCCAGGGTCCCCAGGCGCAATCCAGCTTGTCTCCTGGGAAGCAACCCACAGTCTTCACGCTCCCTCAGAAGACAGTTTCCTGGCGGCTGGACCCCCACGCGTGGCCCTCTTTGGGCTTAGCGTGGGCGAGCAGGTCCAGCCGATACCACCCCCGGGCTGGGGCCGCCAGGGGCGTGGCTAGACCCAAGCCCGGGCCGGGAAGAGGGGCGGGGCTGACGCTCGGGGACGTGAGCCCGGCCACATGGCGGCCAGGGTCCCCAGGCGCAATCCAGCTTGTCTCCTGGGAAGCAACCCACAGTCTTCACGCTCCCTCAGAAGACAGTTTCGGGGCGGCTGGACCCCCACGTGCGGCCCTCTTTGGGCTTAGCTTCGGCAAGCAGGTACAGCCGATCCCACCCCCGGGCTGGGGCCGCCAGGGGCGTGGCTAGACCCAAGCCCGGGCCGGGAAGAGGGGCGGGGCTGACGCTTGGGGACGTGACCCCGGCCACATGTCGGCCAGGGTTCCCAGGCGCAATCCAGCTTGTCTCCTGGGAAGCAACCCACAGTCTTCACGCTCCCTCGGAAGACTGTTTCGGGGGGCTGGACCCCCACGCGCGGCCCTCTTTGGGCTTAGCTTCGGCGAGCAGGTCCAGCCGATCCCACCCCCGGGCTGGGGCCAGTCAGGGGCGTGGCTAGACCCAAGCCCGGGCCGGGAAGAGGGGCGGGGCTGACGCTCGGGGACGTGACCCCCGGCCACATGGCGGCCAGGGTCCCCAGGCGCAATCCAGCTTGTCTCCTGGGAAGCAACCCACAGTCTTCACGCTCCCTCAGAAGACTGTTTCGGGCGGCTGGACCCCCACGTGCGCCCTCTTTGGGCTTAGCTTCGGCGAGCAGGTCCAGCCGATCCCACCCCGGGCTGGGGCCGCCAGGGGCGTGGCTAGACCCAAGCCCGGGCCGGGAAGAGGGGCGGGGCTGACGCTCGGGGACGTGAGCCCCGGCCACATGGCGGCCAGGGTCCCCAGGCGCAATCCAGCTTGTCTCCTGGGAAGCAACCCACAGTCTTCACGCTCCCTCAGAAGACTGTTTCGGGGCGGCTGGACCCCCTGCGCGCGCCCTCTTTGGGCTTAGCTTCGGTAAGCAGGTACAGCCGATCCCACCCCCGGGCTGGGGCCGCCAGGGGCGTGGCTAGACCCAAGCCCGGGCCGGGAAGAGGGGCGGGGCTGACGCTCGGGGACGTGAGCCCCGGCCACATGGCGGCCAGGGTCCCCAGGCGCAATCCAGCTTGTCTCCTGGGAAGCAACCCACAGTCTTCACGCTCCCTCGGAAGACTGTTTTGGGGCGGCTGGACCCCCACGCGCGGCCCTCTTTGGGCTTAGCGTTGGCGAGCAGGTCCAGCCGATCCCACCCCCGGGCTGGGGCCGCCAGGGGCGTGGCTAGACCCAAGCACGGGCCGGGAAGAGGGGCGGGGCTGACGCTCGGGGACGTGAGCCCCGGCCACATGGCGGCCAGGGTCCCCAGGCGCAATCCAGCTTGTCTCCTGGGAAGCAACCAACAGTCTTCACGCTCCCTCGGAAGACTGTTTCAGGGCAGCTGGACCCCCGCGCGCAAGGCCCTCTTTGGGCTTAGCGTCGGCGAGCAGGTACAGCCGATCCCACCCCCGGGCTGGGGCCGCCAGGGGCGTGGCTAGACCCAAGCCCGGGCCGGGAAGAGGGGCGGGGCTGATGCTCGGGGACATGACCCCCGGCCACATGGCGGCCGGGGTCCCCAGGCGCAATCCAGCTTGTCTCCTGGGAAGCAACCCACAGTCTTCACGCTCCCTCGGAATACTGTTTCGGGGCGGCTGGACCCCCTGCGCGCGGCCCTCTTTGGGCTTAGGGTCGGCGAGCAGGTACAGCTGATCCCACCAACAGGCTGGGGCCGCCAGGGGCGTGGCTAGACCCAAGCCCGGGCCGGGAAGAGGGGCGGGGCTGAGGCTCGGGGACGTGAGCCCCGGCCACATGGGGGCCAGGGTCCCCAGGCGCAATCCAGCTTGTCTCCTGGGAAGCAACCCACAGTCTTCACGCTCCCTTGGAACACTGCTTTGGGGCGGCTGGACCCCCACGCGCGCCCTCTTTGGGCTTAGCGTGGGCGAGCAGGTCCAGCCGATCCCACCCCCGGGCTGGGGCCGCCAGGGGCGTGGCTAGACCCAAGCCCGGGCCGGGAAGAGGGGCGGGGCGAATGCTCGGGGACGTGAGCCCCGGCCACATGGGGGCCAGGGTCCCCAGGCGCAATCCAGCTTGTCTCCTGGGAAGCAACCCACACTCTTCACGCTCCCTCAGAAGACTGTTTCTGGGTGGCTGGACCCCCACGTGCGGCCCTCTTTGGGCTTAGCGTGGGCGAGCAGGTCCAGCCGATCCCACCCCCGGGCTGGGGCCGCCAGGGGCGTGGCTAGACCCAAGCCCGGGCCGGGAAGAGGGGCGGGGCTGACGCTCTTGGACGTGAGCCCCGGCCACATGGCGGCCAGGGTCCCCAGGCGCAATCCAGCTTGTCTCCTGGGAAGCAACCCACAGTCTTCACGCTCCCTCAGAAGACTGTTTCTGGGTGGCTGGACCCACACGCGCGGCCCTCTTTGGGCTTAGCGTGGACGAGTAGGTCCAGCCGATCCCACCCCCGGGCTGGGGCCGCCAGGGGCGTGGCTAGCCCCAAGCCCGGGCCGGGAAGAGGGGCGGGGCTGACGCTCGGGGACGTGAGCCCCGGCCACATGGGGGCCAGGGTCCCCAGGCGCAATCCAGCTTGTCTCCTGGGAAGCAACCCACAGTCTTCACGCTCCCTTGGAAGACTGCTTTGGGGCGGCTGGACCCCCACGTGCGGCCCTCTTTGGGCTTAGCATCGGCGAGCAGGTCCAGCCGATCCCACCCCCAAGCTGGGGCCGTCAGGGGCGTGGCTAGACCCAAGCCCGGGCCAGAAAGAGGGGCGGGGCTGAGGCTCGGGGAAGTGAGCCCCGGCCACATGGCGGCCAGGGTCCCCAGGCGCAATCCAGCTTGTCTCCTGGGAAGCAACCCACAGTCTTCACGCTCCCTCAGAAGACTGTTTCGGGGCGGCTGGACCCCCATGCGTGGCCCTCTTTGGGCTTAGCGTCAGCGAGCAGGTCCATCTGATCCCACCCCCGGGCTGGGGCCGCCAGGGGCGTGGCTAGACCCAAGCCCGGGCTGGGAAGAGGGGCGGGGCTGATGCTCGGGGACTTAACCCCCGGCCACATGGCGGCCGGTGTCCCCAGGTGCAATCCAGCTTGTCTCTTGGGAAGCCACCCACAGTATTCACGCTCCCTCAGAAGACTGTTTTAGGGCAGCTGGACCCCCACGCGTGGCCCTCTTTGGGCTCAGGGTGGGCGAGCAGTTCCAGCCGATCCCACCCCCGGGCTGGGGCAGCCAGTGGCGTGGCTAGACCCAAGCCCGGGCCGGGAAGAGGGGCGGGGCTGACGCTCGGGGACGTGAGCCCCGGCCACATGGCGGCCAGGGTCTCGAGGCGCAATCAAGCTGGTCTCCTGGGAAGCAACCCACAGTCTTCACGCTCCCTCAGAAGACTGTTTCGGGGAGGATGCACCCCCATGCGCGGCCCTCTTTGGGCTTAGCGTCGGCAAGCAGGTACAGCCGATCCCACCCCCGGGCTGGGGCCGTCAGGGGCGTGGCTAGACCCAAGCCCGGGCCTGGAAGAGGGCGGGGCTGATGCTCGGGAACTTGTGCCACAGCCACATGGCGGCCAGGGTCCCCAGGCGCAATCCAGCTTGTCTCTTGGGAAGCAACCCACAGTCTTCACGCTCCCTCAGAAGACTGTTTCGGGGCGGCTGGACCCCCACGTGCGGCCCTCTTTGGGCTTAGCGTGGGCGAGCAGGTACAGCCAATCCCACCCCCGGGCTGGGGCCGCCAGGGGCGTGGCTAGACCCAAGCCCGGGCCGGGAAGAGGGGCGGGGCTGATGCTCGGGCAAGTGAGCCCCGGCCACATGGCGGCCAGGGTCCCCAGGCGCAATCCAGCTTGTCTCCTGGGAAGCAACCCACAGTCTTCACGCTCCCTCAGAAGACTGTTTTAGGGCAGCTGGACCCCCACGTGCGGCCCTCTTTGGGCTTAGCGTGGGCGAGGATGTCCAGCCGATCCCACCCCCGGGCTGGGGCCGTCAGGGGCGTGGCTAGACCCAAGCCCTGGCCGGGAAGAGGGGCGGGGCTGACGCTTGGGGACGTGAGCCCCGGCCACATGGCGGCCGGGGTCCCCAGGCGCAATCCAGCTTGTCTCCTGGGAAGCAACCCACAATCTTCACGCTGCCTCAGAAGACAGTTTCATGGCGGCTGGACCCCCACGTGCGGCCCTCTTTGGGCTTAGCGTGGGCGAGCAGGTCCAGCCGATCCCACCCCCGGGCTGGGGCCGCCAGGGGCGTGGCTAGACCCAAGCCCGGGCCGGGATGAGGGGCGGGGCTGACGCTCGGGGATGTGAGCCCCGGCCACATGGCGGCCAGGGTCCCCAGGCGCAATCCAGCTTGTCTCCTGGGAAGCAACCCACAGTCTTTACGCTCCCTCAGAAGACAGTTTCATGGCGGCTGGACCCCCACGCGTGGCCCTCTTTGGGCTTAGTGTCGGCAAGCAGGTCCAGCCAATCCCACCCCCGGGCTGGGGCCGTCAGGGGCGTGGCTAGACCCAAGCCCGGGCCGGGATGAGGGGCGGGGCTGACGCTCTTGGACGTGAGCCCCGGCCCCATGGCGGCCGGGGTCCCCAGGCGCAATCCAGCTTGTCTCCTGGGAAGCAACCCACAGTCTTCACGCTCACTCGAAAGACAGTTTCATGGCGGCTGGACTCCCACGAGCGGCCCTCTTTGGGCTTAGCATCGGCGAGCAGGTCCAGCCGATCCCACCCCCGGGCTGGGGCCGCCAGGGGCGTGGCTAGACCCAAGCCCGGGCCGGGAAGAGGGGCGGGGCTGATGCTCGGGGACGTGAGCCCCGGCCACATGGGGACCAGGGTCCCCAGGCGCAATCCAGCTTGTCTCCTGGGAAGCAACCCACAATCTTCACGCTCCCTCAGAAGACAGTTTCATGGCGGCTGGACCCCCACGCGTGGCCCTCTTTGGGCTTAGCGTGGGCGAGCAGGTCCAGCCGATACCACCCCCGGGCTGGGGCCGCCAGGGGCGTGGCGAGACCCAAGCCTGGGCCAGGAAGAGGGGCGGGGCTGACACTTGGGGACCTGAGCCCCGGCCACATGGCGGCCGGGGTCCCCAGGCGCAATCCAGCTTGTCTCCTGGGAAGCAACCCACAGTCTTCACGCTCCCTCAGAAGACAGTTTCGGGGAGGCTGGACTCCCATGTGGGGCCCTCTTTGGGCTTAGCTTCGGCAAGCAGGTACAGCTGATCCCACCCCCGGGCTGGGGCCACCAGGGGCGTGGCGAGACCCAAGCCTGGTCCGGGAAGAGGGGCGGGGCTGACGCTTGGGGACGTGACCCGCGGCCACATGGCGGCCAGGGTCCCCAGGCGCAATCCAGCTTGTCTCCTGGGAAGCAACCAACAGTCTTCACGCTCCCTCGGAAGACTGTTTCGGGGAGGGTGCACCCCCACGCGCGGCAATCTTTGGGCTGAGCTTCGGCGAGCAGGTACAGCCGATCCCACCCCCGGGCTGGTGCCAGTAGGGGCGTGGCTAGACCCAAGCCCGGGCCGGGAAAAGGGGTGGGGCTGACGCTCGGGGACGTGACCCCCGGCCACAGGGCGGCCAGGGTCCCAAGACGCAATCCAGCTTGTCTCCTGGGAAGTAACCCACAGTCTTCACGCTCCCTCAGAAGACTGTTTCGGGGCGGCTGGACCCCCACGTGCTGCCCTCTTTGGGCTTAGCTTCGGCAAGCAGGTACAGCTGATCCCACCCTCGGGCTGGGGCCATCAGGGGCGTGGCTAGACCCAAGCTCGGGCCGGGAAGAGGGGCGGGGCTGACGCTCGGGGACGTGAACCTCGGCCACATGGCGGCCAGGGTCCCCAGGCGCAATCCAGCTTGTCTCCTGGGAAGCAACCCACAGTCTTCACGCTCCCTCAGAAGACTGTTTCGGGGCGGCTGGACCCCTGCGCGCGCTGCCGACTTTGTGCTTAGCTTCAGCGAGCAGGTACAGCCGATCTCACGCCTGGGCTGGGGCCGCCAGGGGCGTGGCTAGACCCAAGCCCGGGCCGGGAAGAGGGGCGGGGCTGACACTTGGGGACGTGACCCCTGGCAACATGGCTGCCTGGGTCCCCACGCGCAATCAAGCTTGTCTCCTGGGAAGGAACCAACAGTCTTCACGCTCCCTCGGAAGACTGTTTTGGGGCGGCTGGACCCCCACGCGCTGCCCTCTTTGGGCTTAGCGTTGGCGAGCAGGTACAGCCGATCCCACCCCCGGGCTGGGGCCGCCAGGGGCGTGGCTAGACCCAAGCCCGGGCCGGGAAGAGGGGCGGGGCTGACGCTCGGGGACGTGACCCCGGCCACATGGCGGCCAGGGTCCCCAGGCGCAATCAAGCTTGTCTCCTGGGAAGCAACCAACAGTCTTCACGCTCCCTCGGAAGACTGTTTCAGGGCAGCTGGACCCCCGCGCGCAAGGCCCTCTTTGGGCTTAGCGTCGGCGAGCAGGTCCAGCCGATCCCACCCCCGGGCTGGGGCCGCCAGGGGCGTGGCTAGACCCAAGCCCGGGCCGGGAAGAGGGGCGGGGCTGACGCTCGGGGACATGAGCCCCCGGCCACATGGCGGCCGGGGTCCCCAGGCGCAATCCAGCTTGTCTCCTGGGAAGCAACCCACAGTCTTCACGCTCCCTCGGAAGACTGTCTCGGGGCGGCTGGACCCCCAGCGCGCGGCCCTCTTTGGGCTTAGGGTCGGCGAGCAGGTACAGCTGATCCCACCCACGGGCTGGGGCCGCAAGGGGCGTGGCTAGACCCAAGCCCGGGCCGGGAAGAGGGGCGGGGCTGAGCTCGGGGACGTGAGCCCCGGCCACATGGGGGCCAGGGTCCCCAGGCGCAATCCAGCTTGTCTCCTGGGAAGCAACCCACAGTCTTCACGCTCCCTTGGAAGACTGCTTTGGGGCGGCTGGACCCCCACGCGCGGCCATCTTTGGGCTTAGCGTGGGCGAGCAGGTCCAGCCGATCCCACCCCCGGGCTGGGGCCGCCAGGGGCGTGGCTAGACCCAAGCCCGGGCCGGGAAGAGGGGCGGGGCTGATGCTCGGGGACGTGAGCCCCGGCCACATGGGGGCCAGGGTCCCCAGGCGCAATCCAGCTTGTCTCCTGGGAAGCAACCCACACTCTTCACGCTCCCTCAGAAGACTGTTTCTGGGTGGCTGGACCCCCACGTGCGGCCCTCTTTGGGCTTAGCGTGGGCAAGCAGGTCCAGCCGATCCCACCCCCGGGCTGGGGCCGCCAGGGGCGTGGCTAGACCCAAGCCCGGGCCGGGAAGAGGTGCGGGGCTGACGCTCTTGGACGTGAGCCCCGGCCACATGGCGGCCAGGGTCCCCAGGCGCAATCCAGCTTGTCTCCTGGGAAGCAACCCACAGTCTTCACGCTCCCTCAGAAGACTGTTTCTGGGTGGCTGGACCCACACGCGCGGCCCTCTTTGGGCTTAGCGTGGACGAGTAGGTCCAGCCGATCCCACCCCCGGGCTGGGGCCGCCAGGGGCGTGGCTAGCCCCAAGCCCGGGCCGGGAAGAGGGGCGGGGCTGACGCTCGGGGACGTGAGCCCCGGCCACATGGGGGCCAGGGTCCCCAGGCGCAATCCAGCTTGTCTCCTGGGAAGCAACCCACAGTCTTCACGCTCCCTTGGAAGACTGCTTTGGGGCGGCTGGACCCCCACGTGCGGCCCTCTTTGGGCTTAGCATCGGCGAGCAGGTCCAGCCGATCCCACCCCCAGGCTGGGGCCGTCAGGGGCGTGGCTAGACCCAAGCCCGGGCCAGAAAGAGGGGCGGGGCTGAGGCTCGGGGACAGTGAGCCCCGGCCACATGGCGGCCAGGGTCCCCAGGCGCAATCCAGCTTGTCTCCTGGGAAGCAACCCACAGTCTTCACGCTCCCTCAGAAGACTGTTTCGGGGCGGCTGGACCCCCATGCGTGGCCCTCTTTGGGCTTAGCGTCAGCGAGCAGGTCCATCTGATCCCACCCCCGGGCTGGGGCCGCCAGGGGCGTGGCTAGACCCAAGCCCGGGCTGGGAAGAGGGGCGGGGCTGATGCTCGGGGACTTGAACCCCGGCCACATGGCGGCCGGTGTCCCCAGGTGCAATCCAGCTTGTCTCTTGGGAAGCCACCCACAGTATTCACGCTCCCTCAGAAGACTGTTTTAGGGCGGCTGGACCCCCACGCGTGGCCCTCTTTGGGCTCAGGGTGGGCGAGCAGTTCCAGCCGATCCCACCCCCGGGCTGGGGCAGCCAGGGGCGTGGCTAGACCCAAGCCCGGGCCGGGAAGAGGGTCGGGGCTGACGCTCGGGGACGTGAGCCCCGGCCACATGGCGGCCAGGGTCTCGAGGCGCAATCAAGCTGGTCTCCTGGGAAGCAACCCACAGTCTTCACGCTCCCTCAGAAGACTGTTTCGGAGAGGATGCACCCCCATGCGCGGCCCTCTTTGGGCTTAGCGTCGGCAAGCAGGTACAGCCGATCCCACCCCCGGGCTGGGGCCGTCAGGGGCGTGGCTAGACCCAAGCCCGGGCCTGGAAGAGGGCGGGGCTGATGCTCGGGAACTTGTGCCACAGCCACATGGCGGCCAGGGTCCCCAGGCGCAATCCAGCTTGTCTCTTGGGAAGCAACCCACAGTCTTCACGCTCCCTCAGAAGACTGTTTCGGGGCGGCTGGACCCCCACGTGCGGCCCTCTTTGGGCTTAGCGTGGGCGAGCAGGTACAGCCAATCCCACCCCCGGGCTGGGGCCGCCAGGGGCGTGGCTAGACCCAAGCCCGGGCCGGGAAGAGGGGCGGGGCTGATGCTCGGGCAAGTGAGCCCCGGCCACATGGCGGCCAGGGTCCCCAGGCGCAATCCAGCTTGTCTCCTGGGAAGCAACCCACAGTCTTCACGCTCCCTCAGAAGACTGTTTTAGGGCAGCTGGACCCCCACGTGCGGCCCTCTTTGGGCTTAGCGTGGGCGAGCAGGTCCAGCCGATCCCACCCCCGGGCTGGGGCCGCCAGGGGCGTGGCTAGACCCAAGCCCTGGCCGGGAAGAGGGGCGGGGCTGACGCTTGGGGACGTGAGCCCCGGCCACATGGCGGCCGGGGTCCCCAGGCGCAATCCAGCTTGTCTCCTGGGAAGCAACCCACAATCTTCACGCTGCCTCAGAAGACAGTTTCATGGCGGCTGGACCCCCACGTGCGGCCCTCTTTGGGCTTAGCGTGGGCGAGCAGGTCCAGCCGATACCACCCCCGGGCTGGGGCCGCCAGGGGCGTGGCTAGACCCAAGCCCGGGCCGGGATGAGGGGCGGGGCTGACACTCGGGGATGTGAGCCCCGGCCACATGGCGGCCAGGGTCCCCAGGCGCAATCCAGCTTGTCTCCTGGGAAGCAACCCACAGTCTTTACGCTCCCTCAGAAGACAGTTTCATGGCGGCTGGACCCCCACGCGTGGCCCTCTTTGGGCTTAGTGTCGGCAAGCAGGTCCAGCCAATCCCACCCCCGAGCTGGGGCCGTCAGGGGCGTGGCTAGACCCAAGCCCGGGCCGGGATGAGGGGCGGGGCTGACGCTCTTGGACGTGAGCCCCGGCCCCATGGCGGCCGGGGTCCCCAGGCGCAATCCAGCTTGTCTCCTGGGAAGCAACCCACAGTCTTCACGCTCCCTCGAAAGACAGTTTCATGGCGGCTGGACTCCCACGAGCGGCCCTCTTTGGGCTTAGCATCGGCGAGCAGGTCCAGCGGATCCCACCCCCGGGCTGGGGCCGCCAGGGGCGTGGCTAGACCCAAGCCCGGGCCGGGAAGAGGGGCGGGGCTGATGCTCGGGGACGTGAGCCCCGGCCACATGGGGACCAGGGTCCCCAGGCGCAATCCAGCTTGTCTCCTGGGAAGCAACCCAAAATCTTCACGCTCCCTCAGAAGACAGTTTCATGGCGGCTGGACCCCCACGCGTGGCCCTCTTTGGGCTTAGCGTGGGCGAGCAGGTCCAGCCGATACCACCCCCGGGCTGGGGCCGCCAGGGGCGTGGCGAGACCCAAGCCTGGGCCAGGAAGAGGGGCGGGGCTGACACTTGGGGACCTGACCCGGCCACATGGCTGCCGGGGTCCCCACGCGCAATCCAGCTTGTCTCCTGGGAACCAACCCACAGTCTTCACGCTCCCTCAGAAGACAGTTTCGGGGAGGCTGGACTCCCATGTGGGGCCCTCTTTGGGCTTAGCTTCGGCAAGCAGGTACAGCTGATCCCACCCCCGGGCTGGGGCCGCCAGGGGCGTGGCGAGACCCAAGCCGGGCCGGGAAGAGGGGCGGGGCTGACGCTTGGGGACGTGACCCCCGGCCACATGGCTGCCAGGGTCCCCAGGCGCAATCCAGCTTGTCTCCTGGGAAGCAACCAACAGTCTTCACGCTCCCTCGGAAGACTGTTTCGGAGAGGATGCACCCCCACGCGCGGCCCTCTTTGGGCTGAGCTTCGGCGAGCAGGTACAGCCGATCCCACCCCCGGGCTGGTGCCAGTAGGGGCGTGGCTAGACCCAAGCCCGGGCCGGGAAAAGGGGTGGGGCTGACGCTCGGGGACGTGACCCCCGGCCACAGGGCGGCCAGGGTCCCAAGGCGCAATCCAGCTTGTCTCCTGGGAAGTAACCCACAGTCTTCACGCTCCCTCAGAAGACTGTTTCGGGGCGGCTGGACCCCCACGTGCTGCCCTCTTTGGGCTTAGCTTCGGCAAGCAGGTACAGCTGATCCCACCCCGGGCTGGGGCCATCAGGGGCGTGGCTAGACCCAAGCTCGGGCCGGGAAGAGGGGCGGGGCTGACGCTCGGGGACGTGAACCTCGGCCACATGGCGGCCAGGGTCCCCAGGCGCAATCCAGCTTGTCTCCTGGGAAGCAACCCACAGTCTTCACGCTCCCTCAGAAGACTGTTTCGGGGCGGCTGGACCCCTGCGCGCGCTGCCGACTTTGTGCTTAGCTTCAGCGAGCAGGTACAGCCGATCTCACGCCTGGGCTGGGGCCGCCAGGGGCGTGGCTAGACCCAAGCCCGGGCCGGGAAGAGGGGCGGGGCTGACGCTCGGGGACGTGACCCCTGGCAACATGGCTGCCTGGGTCCCCACGCGCAATCAAGCTTGTCTCCTGGGAAGGAACCAACAGTCTTCACGCTCCCTCGGAAGACTGTTTTGGGGCGGCTGGACCCCCACGCGCTGCCCTCTTTGGGCTTAGCGTTGGCGAGCAGGTACAGCCAATCCCACCCCCGGGCTGGGGCCGCCAGGGGTGTGGCTAGACCCAAGCCTAATCCGGGAAGAGGGGCGGGGTTGACGCTCGGGGACGTGACCCCGGCCACATGGCGGCCTGGGTCCCCACGCGCAATCAAGCTTGTCTCCTGGGAAGGAACCAACAGTCTTCACGCTCCCTCGGAAGACTGTTTTGGGGCGGCTGGACCCCCACGCGCTGCCCTCTTTGGGCTTAGCGTCGGCGAGCAGGTACAGCCGATCCCACCCCCGGGCTGGGGCCACCAGGGGCGTGGCTAGACCCAAGACCGGGCCGGGAAGAGGGGCGGGGCTGACGCTCGGGGACATGACCCCCGTCTACATGGCTGCCGGGGTCCCCACGCGCAATCAAGCTTGTCTCCTGGGGGGCAACCAACAGTCTTCACTCTCCCTCGGAAGACTGTCTCGGGGCGGCTGGACCCCCTTGCGCGCGGCCCTCTTTGGGCTTAGGGTCGGCGAGCAGGTACAGCTGATCCCACCAACAGGCTGGGGCCGCCAGGGGCGTGGCTAGACCCAAGCCCGGGCCGGGAAGTGGGGCGGTGCTGACGCTCGGGGACGTGAGCCCCGGCCACATGGCGGCCGGGGTCCCCAGGCGCAATCCAGCTTGTCTCCTGGGAAGCAACCCACAGTCTTCACGCTCCCTCGGAAGACAGTTTCATGGAGGCTGGACCCCCACGCGCCGCCCTCTTTGGGCTTAGCGTGGGCGAGAAGGTCCAGCCGATCCCACCCCCGGGCTGGGGCCGCCAGGGGCGTGGCTAGACCCAAGCCCGGGCCGGAAAGAGGGGCGGGGCGAATGCTCTTAGACGTGAGCCCCGGCCACATGGGGGCCAGGGTCCCCAGGCGCAATCCAGCTTGTCTCCTGGGAAGCAACCCACAGTCTTCACGCTCCCTTGGAAGACTGCTTTGGGGCGGCTGGACCCCCACGCGTGGCCCTCTTTGGGCTTAGCGTGGGCGAGCAGGTCCAGCCGATCCCACCCCCGGGCTGGGGCCGCCAGGGGCGTGGCTAGACCCAAGCCCGGGCCGGGAAGAGGGGTGGGGCTAATGCTCGGGGACGTGAGCCCCGGCCACATGGGGGCCAGGGTCCCCAGGCGCAATCCAGCTTGTCTCCTGGGAAGCAACCCACACTCTTCACGCTCCCTCAGAAGACTGTTTCTGGGTGGCTGGACCCCCACGCGCGGCCCTCTTTGGGCTTAGCGTGGGCGAGCAGGTCCAGCCGATCCCACCCTCGGGCTGGGGCCGCCAGGGGCGTGGCTAGACCCAAGCCCGGGCCGGGAAGAGGGGAGGGGCTGACGCTCTTGGACGTGAGCCCCGGCCACATGGCGGCCAGGGTCCCCAGGCGCAATCCAGCTTGTCTCCTGGGAAGCAACCCACAGTCTTCACGCTCCCTCAGAAGACTGTTTCTGGGTGGCTGGACCCACACGCGCGGCCCTCTTTGGGCTTAGCGTGGGCGAGTAGGTCCAGCCGATCCCACCCCCGGGCTGGGGCCGCCAGGGGCGTGGCTAGCCCCAAACCCGGGCCGGGAAGAGGGGCGGGGCTGACGCTCGGGGATGTGAGCCCCGGCCACATGGGGGCCAGGGTCCCCAGGCGCAATCCAGCTTGTCTCCTGGGAAGCAACCTACAGTCTTCACGCTCCCTTGGAAGATTGCTTTGGGGCGGCTGGACCCCCACGTGCGGCCCTCTTTGGGCTTAGCATCGGCAAGCAGGTCCAGCCGATCCCAACCCCGGGCTGGGGCCGCCAGGGGCATGGCTAGACCCAAGCCTGGGCCGGGAAGAGGGGCGGGGCTGACGCTCTTGGACATGAGCCCCGGCCACATGGCGGCCGGGGTCCCCAGGCGCAATCCAGCTTGTCTCCTGGGAAGCAACCCACAGTCTTCACGCTCCCTCGGAAGACAGTTTCATGGCGGCTGGACCACTACGTGCGGCCATCTTTGGGCTTAGCATCGGCGAGCAGGTCCAGCCGATCCCACCCCCAAGCTGGGGCCGTCAGGGGCGTGGCTAGACCCAAGCCCGGGCTGGGAAGAGGGGCGGGGCTGATGCTCTTGGACATGAGCCCCGGCCACATGGCGGCCGGGGTCCCCAGGCGCAATCCAGCTTGTCTCCTGGGAAGCAACCCACAGTCTTCACGCTCCCTCAGAAGACTGTTTCGGGGCGGCTGGACCCCCACGCGTGGCCCTCTTTGGGCTTAGCGTCAGCGAGCAGGTCCATCTGATCCTACCCCCGGGCTGGGGCCGCCAGGGGCGTGGCTAGACCCAAGCCCGGGCTGGGAAGAGGGGCGGGGCTGATGCTCGGGGACTTGACCCCCGGCCACATGGCGGCCGGTGTCCCCAGGTGCAATCCAGCTTGTCTCTTGGGAAGCCACCCACAGTATTCACGCTCCCTCAGAAGACTGTTTCTGGGTGGCTGGACCCCCACGCGTGGCCCTCTTTGGGCTCAGGGTGGGCGAGCAGTTCCAGCCGATCCCACCCCCGGGCTGGGGCAGCCAGTGGCGTAGCTAGACCCAAGCCCGGGCCGGGAAGAGGGTCGGGGCTGACGCTCGGGGATGTGAGCCCCGGCCACATGGCGGCCAGGGTCTCGAGGCGCAATCAAGCTGGTCTCCTGGGAAGCAACCCACAGTCTTCACGCTCCCTCAGAAGACTGTTTCGGAGAGGATGCACCCCCATGCGCGGCCTTCTTTGGGCTTAGCGTCGGCAAGCAGGTACAGCCGATCCCACCCCCGGGCTGGGGCCGTCAGGGGCGTGGCTAGACCCAAGCCCGGGCCTGGAAGAGGGCGGGGCTGATGCTCGGGAACTTGTGCAACAGCCACATGGCGGCCAGGGTCCCCAGGCGCAATCCAGCTTGTCTCTTGGGAAGCAACCCACAGTCTTCACGCTCCCTCAGAAGACTGTTTCGGGGCGGCTGGACCCCCACGTGCGGCCCTCTTTGGGCTTAGCGTGGGCGAGCAGGTACAGCCGATCCCACCCCCGGGCTGGGGCCGCCAGGGGCGTGGCTAGACCCAAGCCCGGGCCGGGAAGAGGGGCGGGGCTGATGCTCGGGCAAGTGAGCCCCGGCCACATGGCGGCCAGGGTCCCCAGGCGCAATCCAGCTTGTCTCCTGGGAAGCAACCCACAGTCTTCACGCTCCCTCAGAAGACTGTTTTAGGGCAGCTGGACCCCCATGCGCCGCCCTCTTTGGGATTAGCGTGGGCGAGGATGTCCAGCCGATCCCACCCCCGGGCTGGGGCCGTCAGGGGCGTGGCTAGACCCAAGCCCTGGCCGGGAAGAGGGGCGGGGCTGACGCTTGGGGACGTGAGCCCCGGCCACATGGCGGCCGGGGTCCCCAGGCGCAATCCAGCTTGTCTCCTGGGAAGCAACCCACAATCTTCACGCTGCCTCAGAAGACAGTTTCATGGCGGCTGGACCCCCACGCGTGGCCCTCTTTGGGCTTAGCATGGGCGAGCAGGTCCAGCCGATCCCAACCCCGGGCTGGGGCCGCCAGGGGCGTGGCTAGACCCAAGCCCGGGCCGGGAAGAGGGGCGGGGCTGACGCTCGGGGATGTGAGCCCCGGCCACATGGCGGCCAGGGTCCCCAGGCGCAATCCAGCTTGTCTCCTGGGAAGCAACCCACAGTCTTTACGCTCCCTCAGAAGACAGTTTCATGGCGGCTGGACCCCCACGCGCCGCCCTCTTTGGGCTTAGTGTCGGCAAGCAGGTCCAGCCAATCCCACCCCCGAGCTGGGGCCGTCAGTGGCGTGGCTAGACCCAAGCCCGGGCCGGGATGACGGCGGGGCTGACGATCTTGGACGTGAGCCCCGGCCGCATGGCGGCCGGGGTCCCCAGGCGCAATCCAGCTTGTCTCCTGGGAAGCAACCCACAGTCTTCACGCTCCCTCGGTAGACTGTTTCATGGCGGCTGGACTCCCACGAGCGGCCCTCTTTGGGCTTAGCATCGGCGAGCAGGTCCAGCGGATCCCACCCCCGGGCTGGGGCCGCCAGGGGCGTGGCTAGACCCAAGCCCGGGCCGGGAAGAGGGGCGGGGCTGATGCTCGGGGACGTGAGCCCCGGCCACATGGGGACCAGGGTCCCCAGGCGCAATCCAGCTTGTCTCCTGGGAAGCAACCCAAAATCTTCACGCTCCCTCAGAAGACAGTTTCATGGCGGCTGGACCCCCACGCGTGGCCCTCTTTGGGCTTAGCGTGGGCGAGCAGGTCCAGCCGATACCACCCCCGGGCTGGGGCCGCCAGGGGCGTGGCTAGACCCAAGCCCGGGCCGGGAAGAGGGGCGGGGCTGACGCTCGGGGACGTGAGCCCCGGCCACATGGCGGCCAGGCTCCCCAGGCGCAATCCAGCTTGTCTCCTGGGAAGCAACCCACAGTCTTCACGCTCCCTCAGAATACTGTTTTGGTGCGGCTGGACCCCTACGTGCGGCCCTCTTTGGGCTTAGTGTCGGCGAGCAGGTCCAGCCGATCCCACACCCGGGCTGGGGCCGTCAGGGGCGTGGCTAGACCCAAGCCCGGGCCGGGAAGAGGGGCGGGGCTGACGCTCGGGGACATGAGCCCCGGCCACATGGGGGCCGGGGTCCCCAGGCGCAATCCAGCTTGTCTCCTGGGAAGCAACCCACAGTCTTCACGCTCCCTTGGAAGACTGCTTTGGGACGGCTGGACCCCCACGTGCGGCCCTCTTTGGGCTTAGCATCGGCAAGCAGGTCCAGCCGATCCAACCCCGGGCTGGGGCCGCCAGGGGCATGGCTATACCCAAGCCCGGGCCAGGAAGAGGGGAGGGGCTGATGCTCGGACACGTGAGCCCCGGCCACATGGGGGCCAGGGTCCCCAGGCGCAATCCAGCTTGTCTCCTGGGAAGCAACCCACAGTCTTCACGCTCCCTTGGAAGACTGCTTTGGGGCGGCTGGACCCCCACGAGCGGCCCTCTTTGGGCTTAGCATCGGCGAGCAGGTCCAGCCGATCCCACCCCCGGGCTGGGGCCGCCAGGGGCGTGGCTAGAACCAAGCCCGAGCCGGGAAGAGGGGAGGGGCTGATGCTCGGACACGTGAGCCCCGGCCACATGGGGGCCAGTGTCCCCAGGCGCAATCCAGCTTGTCTCCTGGTAAGCAACTCACAGTCTTCACGCTCCCTCAGAAGACTGCTTTGGGGCGGCTGGACCCCCACGCGCGGCCCTCTTTGGGGTAGCATCGGCCAGCAGGTCCAGCCGATCCCACCCCCGGGCTGGGGCCGCCAGGGGCGTGGCTAGACTCAAGCCCGGGCCTGGAAGAGGGTCGGGGCTGACGCTCGGGGACGTGAGCCCCGGCCACATGGAGGCCAGGGTCCACAGACGCAATCCAGCTTGTCTCTTGGGAAGCAACCCACAGTCTTCACGCTCCCTCGGAAGACATTGTCATTGCGGCTGGACCACTACGTGCCTCCATCTTTGGGCTTAGCATCGGCGAGCAGGTCCAGCCAATCCCACCCCGAAGCTGGGGCCGTCAGGGGCGTGGCTAGACCCAAGCCCGGGCCAGAAAGAGGGGCGGGGCTGAGGCTCGGGGACGTGAGCCCCGGCCACATGGCGGCCAGGGTCCCCAGGCGCAATCCAGCTTGTCTCTTGGGAAGCAACCCACACTCTTCACGCTCCCTCAGAAGACTGTTTCGGGGCGGCAGGACCCCCATGCGTGGCCCTCTTTGGGCTTAGCGTCAGCGAGCAGGTCCATCTGATCCCACCCCCGGGCTGGGGCCGCCAGGGGCGTGGCTAGACCCAAGCCCGGGCTGGGAAGAGGGGCGGGGCTGATGCTCGGGGACTTGACCCCGGCCACATGGCGGCCGGTGTCCCCAGGTGCAATCCAGCTTGTCTCTTGGGAAGCCACCCACAGTATTCACGCTCCCTCAGAAGACTGTTTTAGGGCAGCTGGACCCCGACGTGCGGCCCTCTTTGGGCTTAGCGTGGGCGAGGATGTCCAGCCGATCCCACCCCCGGGCTGGGGCCGTCAGGGGCGTGGCTAGACCCAAGCCCTGGCCGGGAAGAGGGGCGGGGCTGACGCTTGGGGACGTGAGCCCCGGCCACATGGCGGCCGGGGTCCCCAGGCGCAATCCAGCTTGTCTCCTGGGAAGCAACCCACAGTCTTCACACTCCCTCGAAAGACAGTTTCATGGCGGCTGGACACCCACGAGCGGCCCTCTTTGGGCTTAGCATCGGCGAGCATGTCCAGCGGATCCCACCCCCGGGCTGTGGCCGCCAGGGGTGTGGCTAGACCCAAGCCCGGGCCGGGAAGAGGGGCGGGGCTGATGCTCGGGGACATGAGCCCCGGCCACATGGGGACCAGGGTCCCCAGGCGCAATCCAGCTTGTCTCCTGGGAAGCAACCCAAAATCTTCACGCTCCCTCAGAAGACAGTTTCATGGCGGCTGGACCCCCACGCGTGGCCCTCTTTGGGCTTAGCGTGGGCGAGCAGGTCCAGCCGATACCACCCCCGGGGCTGGGGCCGCCAGGGGCGTGGCTAGACCCAAGCCCGGGCCGGGAAGAGGGGCGGGGCTGACGCTCGGGGACGTGAGCCCCGGCCACATGGCGGCCAGGCTCCCCAGGCGCAATCCAGCTTGTCTCCTGGGAAGCAACCCACAGTCTTCACGCTCCCTCAGAAGACTGTTTTGGTGCGGCTGGACCCCTACGTGCGGCCCCTTTGGGCTTAGTGTCGGCGAGCAGGTGCAGCCGATCCCACACCCGGGCTGGGGCCACCAGGGGCGTGGCTAGACCCAAGCCCGGGCCGGGAAGAGGGGCGGGGCTGACGCTCGGGGACATGAGCCCCGGCCACATGGCGGCCGGGGTCCCCAGGCGCAATCCAGCTTGTCTCCTGGGAAGCAGCCCACAGTCTTCACGCTCCCTCGGAAGACAGTTTCATGGCGGCTGGACCCCCACGTGCGGCCCTCTTTGGGTTTAGCGTGGGCGAGCAGGTCCAGCCGATCCCACCCCCGGGCTGGGGCCGCCAGGGGCGTGGCTAGACCCAAGCCCGGGCCGGGAAGAGGGGCGGGGCTGACGCTCTTGGACGTGAGCCCCGGCCACATGGCGGCCAGGGTCCCCAGGCGCAATCCAGCTTGTCTCCTGGGAAGCAACCCACAGTCTTCACGCTCCCTTGGAAGACTGTTTTGGGGCGGCTGGACCCCCACGCGCGGCCCTCTTTGGGCTTAGCGTCGCCGAGCAGGTCCAGCCGATCCCACCCCCGGGCTGGGGCCGCCAGGGGCGTGGCTAGACCCAAGCCCGAGCCGGGAAGAGGGGCGGGGCTGACGCTCGGGGACGTGAGCCCCGGCCACATGGCGGCCAGCGTCCTCAGGCGCAATCCAGCTTGTCTCCTGGGAAGCAACCCACAGTCTTCACGCTCCCTCGGAAGACTGTTTCGGGGCGGTTGGACCTCCATGCGCGGCCCTCTTTGGGCTTAGCATCGGCCAGCAGGTCCAGTGGATCCCACCCCCGGGCTGGTGCCGACAGGGGCGTGGCTAGACCAAAGCCCGGGCTGGGAAAAGGGGCGGGGCTGACGCTAGGGGACGTGAGCCCCGGCCACATGGCGGCCAGGGTCCCCAGGCGCAATCCAGCTTGTCTCCTGGGAAGCAACCCACAGTCTTCACGCTCCCTCAGAAGACTGTTTCGGGGAGGGTGCACCCCCATGCGCGGCCCGCTTTGGGCTTAGTGTGACGAGCAGGTCCAGACGATCCCACCCCCGGGCTGGGGCCGTCAGGGGCGTGGCTAGAACCAAGCCCGGGCCTGGAAGAGGGCGGGGCTGATGCTCGGGGACGTGAGCCCCGGCCACATGGCGGCCGGGGTCCCCAGGCGCAATCCAGCGTGTCTCCTGGGAAGTAACCCAGTCTCACGCTCCCTCGGAAAACTGTTTCTGGGTGGCTGGACCCCCATGCGCCACCCTCTTTGGGCTTAGTGTCGGCAAGCACGTACAGCCGATCCCACCCCCAAACTGGGTCCGCCAGGGGCGTGGCTAGACCCAAGCCCGGGTCTGGAAGAGGGCGGGGCTGATGCTCGGGCACGTGAGCCCCGGCCACATGGCGGCCAGGGTCCCCAGGTGCAATCCAGCTTGTCTCTTGGAAGCAACCCACAGTCTTCACGCTCCCGCAGAATACTGTTTTGGGGCGGATGGACCCCCACGTGCGGCCCTCTTTGGCCTTAGTGTCGGCGAGCAGGTCCATCTGATCCCACCCCCGGGCTTGGGCCGCCAGGGGCGTGGCTAGACCCAAGCCCGGGCCGGGAAGAGGGGCGGGGCTGACGCTCTTGGACGTGAGCCCCGGCCACATGGAGGCCAGGGTCCTCAGGCGCAATCCAGCTTGTCTCTTGGGAAGCAACCCACAGTCTTCATGCTCCCTCGGAAGACTGTTTCGGGGCGGCTGGACCCCAATGCACGGCCCTCTTAGGGCTTAGCAACGGCGAGCAGGTCCAGCGGATCCCACCCCCGGGCTGGGGCCGCCAGGGGCGTGGCTAGACCCAAGCCCGGGCCGGGAAGAGGGGCGGGGCTGACGCTCGGGGATGTGAGCCCCGGCCACATGGCGGCCAGGGTCCCCAGGTGCAATCCAGCTTGTCTCCTGGGAAGCAACCCACAGTCTTCACGCTCCCTCAGAAGACAGTTTCATGGCGGCTGGACCCCCACGTGCGGCCCTCTTTGGGCTTAGTGTCGGCCAGCAGGTCCAGCCGATCCCACCCCCGGGCTGGGGCCGTCAGGGGCATGGCTAGACCCAAGCCCGGGCCTGGAAGAGGGCGGGGCTGATGCTCTTGGACGTGAGCCCCGGCCACATGGCGGCCAGGGTCCCCAGGCGCAATCCAGCTTGTCTCCTGGGAAGCAACCCACAGTCTTCACGCTCCCTCAGAAGACTGTTTCGGGGCGGCTGGACCCCCTCGTGCTGCCCTGTTTGGGCTTAGCGTCTGCGAGCAGGTCCAGCCGATCCCACCCCCGGGCTGGGGCCGCCAGGGGCGTGGCTAGACCCAAGCCCGGGCCGGGAAGAGGGCAGGGCTGACGCTCTTGGACGTGAGCCCCGGCCACATGGCGGCCAGGGTCCCCAGGCGCAATCCAGCTTGTCTCCTGGGAAGCAACCCACAGTCTTCACGCTCCCTCAGAAGACTGTTTCGGGGCGGCTGGACCCCCACGCGCGGCCCTCTTTGGGCTTAGCGTGGGAGAGCAGGTCCAGCAGATCCCACCCCCGGGCTGGGGCCGCCAGGGGCGTGGCTAGACCCAAGCCCGGGCCAGGAAGAGGGGCGGGGCTGAGGCTCGGGGATTGAGCCCCGGCCACATGGCGGCCGGGGTCCCCAAGCGCAATCCAGCTTGTCTCCTGGGAAGCAACCCACAGTCTTCACGCTCCCTCAGAAGACAGTTTCGGGGAGGGTGCACCCCCATGCGCGGCCCTCTTTGGGCTTAGCATCGGCCAGCATGTCCAGCCTATCCCACCCCCGGGCTGGGGCCGCCAGGGGCGTGGCTAGACCCAAGCCCGGGCCGGGAAGAGGGGCGGGGCTGACGCTCGTGGACGTGAGCCCCGGCCACATGGCGGCCGGGGTCCCCAGGTGCAATCCACCTTGACTCCTGGGAAGCAACCCACAGTCTTCACGCTCCCTCGGCAAACAGTTTCATTGCTGTTGGACCCCAACGAGCGGCCCGCTTTGGCCTTAGTGTGGGCGAGCAGGTCCAGCGGATCCCACCCCCGGGCTGGGGCCGTCAGGGGCGTGGCTAGACCCAAGCCCGGGCCGGGAAGAGGGGCGGGGCTGATGCTCGTGGACGTGAGCCCCGGCCACATGGCGTCCAGGTTCCCCAGGCGCAATCCAGCTTGTCTCCTGGGAAGCAACCCACAGTCTTCACGCTCCCTCAGAAGACTGTTTTGGGGTGGCTGGACCCCCACGCGCGGCCCTCTTTGGGCTTAGCGTGGGCGAGCAGGTCCAGCCGATCCCACCCCCGGGCTGGGGCCGCCAGGGGCGTGGCTAGACCCAAGCTCGGGCCGGGAAGAGGGGCGGGGCTGACGCTCTTGGACGCGAGCCCCGGCCACATGGCGGCCGGGGTCCCCAGGCGCAATCCAGCTTGTCTCCTGGGAATCAACCCACAGTCTTCACGCTCCCTCAGAAGACTGTTTCGGGGCGGCTGGACCTCCATGCGCGGCCCTCTTTGGGCTTAGCATCGGCCAGCAGGTCCAGTGGATCCCACCCCCGGGCTGGGGCTGCCAGGGGCGTGGCTAGACCCAAGCCCGGGCTGGGAAAAGGGGCGGGGCTGACGCTCGGGGACGTGAGCCCCGGCCACATGGCGGCCAGGGTCCCCAGGCGCAATCCAGCTTGTCTCCTGGGAAGCAACCCACAGTCTTCACGCTCCCTCAGAAGACTGTTTCGGGGAGGGTGCACCCCCATGCGCGGCCCTCTTTGGGCTTAGTGTCGGCGAGCAGGTCCAGCCGATCCCACCCCCGGGCTGGGCCGCCAGGGGCGTGGCTAGAACCAAGCCCGGGCCTGGAAGAGGGCGGGGCTGATGCTCGGGGACGTGAGCCCCGGCCACATGGCGGCCAGGGTCCCCAGGCGCAATCCAGCTTGTCTCCTGGGAAGCAACCCACAGTCTTCACGCTCCCTCGGTAGACTGTTTTAGGGCGGCTGGACCCCCACGCGCAGCCCCCTTTGGGCTTAGCGTGGGCGAGCAGGTCCAGCCAATCCCACCCCCGGGCTGGGGCCGCCAGGGGCGTGGCTAGACCCAAGCCCGGGCCGGGAAGAGTGGCGGGGCTGACGCTCTTGGACGTGAGCCCCGGCCACATGGCGGCCAGGGTCCCCAGGCGCAATCCAGCTTGTCTCCTGGGAAGCAACCCAAAATCTTCACGCTCCCTCAGAAGACAGTTTCATGGCGGCTGGACCCCCACGCGTGGCCCTCTTTGGGCTTAGCGTGGGCGAGCAGGTCCAGCCGATACCACCCCCGGGCTGGGGCCGCCAGGGGCGTGGCGAGACCCAAGCCTGGGCCAGGAAGAGGGGCGGGGCTGACACTTGGGCACCTGACCCGGCCACATGGCTGCCGGGGTCCCCACGCGCAATCCAGCTTGTCTCCTGGGAACCAACCCACAGTCTTCACGCTCCCTCAGAAGACAGTTTCGGGGAGGCTGGACTCCCATGTGGGGCCCTCTTTGGGCTTAGCTTCGGCAAGCAGGTACAGCTGATCCCACCCCCGGGCTGGGGCCGCCAGGGGCGTGGCGAGACCCAAGCCTGGTCCGGGAAGAGGGGCGGGGCTGACGCTTGGGGACGTGACCCCCGGCCACATGGCGGCCAGGGTCCCCAGGCGCAATCCAGCTTGTCTCCTGGGAAGCAACCCACAGTCTTCACGCTC
This sequence comes from Ochotona curzoniae, assembly GCF_017591425.1. NCBI lineage: Eukaryota > Metazoa > Chordata > Mammalia > Lagomorpha > Ochotonidae > Ochotona > Ochotona curzoniae. The sequence goes on along the minus strand of NW_024465121.1, from coordinate 84,392 downwards.
CCTTGGAAGACTGCTTTGGGGCGGCTGGACCCCCACGTGCGGCCCTCTTTGGGCTTAGCATCGGCGAGCAGGTCCAGCCGATCCCACCCCCAAGCTGGGGCCGTCAGGGGCGTGGCTAGACCCAAGCCCGGGCCAGAAAGAGGGGCGGGGCTGAGGCTCGGGGAAGTGAGCCCCGGCCACATGGCGGCCAGGGTCCCCAGGCGCAATCCAGCTTGTCTCCTGGGAAGCAACCCACAGTCTTCACGCTCCCTCAGAAGACTGTTTCGGGGCGGCTGGACCCCCATGCGTGGCCCTCTTTGGGCTTAGCGTCAGCGAGCAGGTCCATCTGATCCCACCCCCGGGCTGGGGCCGCCAGGGGCGTGGCTAGACCCAAGCCCGGGCTGGGAAGAGGGGCGGGGCTGATGCTCGGGGACGTGAGCCCCGGCCACATGGCGGCCAGGGTCCCCAGGCGCAATCCAGCTTGTCTCCTGGGAAGCAACCCACAGTCTTCACGCTCCCTCAGAAGACTGTTTCGGGGCGGCTGGACCCCTGCGCGCGCTGCCGACTTTGTGCTTAGCTTCAGCGAGCAGGTACAGCCGATCTCACGCCTGGGCTGGGGCCGCCAGGGGCGTGGCTAGACCCAAGCCCGGGCCGGAAAGAGGGGCGGGGCGAATGCTCTTAGACGTGAGCCCCGGCCACATGGGGGCCAGGGTCCCCAGGCGCAATCCAGCTTGTCTCCTGGGAAGCAACCCACAGTCTTCACGCTCCCTTGGAAGACTGCTTTGGGGCGGCTGGACCCCCACGCGTGGCCCTCTTTGGGCTTAGCGTGGGCGAGCAGGTCCAGCCGATCCCACCCCCGGGCTGGGGCCGCCAGGGGCGTGGCTAGACCCAAGCCCGGGCCGGGAAGAGGGGTGGGGCTAATGCTCGGGGACGTGAGCCCCGGCCACATGGGGGCCAGGGTCCCCAGGCGCAATCCAGCTTGTCTCCTGGGAAGCAACCCACACTCTTCACGCTCCCTCAGAAGACTGTTTCGGGGAGGGTGCACCCCCCTTCCGCGGCCCTCTTTGGGCTTAGCATCGGCCAGCAGGTCCAGCGGATCCCACCCCCGGGCTGGGGCCGCCAGGGGCGTGGCTAGACCCAAGCCCTGGCCGGAAAGAGGGGCGGGGCTGACGCTCGGGGACGTGAGCCCCGGCCACATGGCGGCCAGGGTCCCCAGGCGCAATCCAGCTTGTCTCCTGGGAAGCAACCCACAGTCTTCACGCTCCCTCAGAAGACTGTTTCTGGGTGACTGGACCCACACGCGCGGCCCTCTTTGGGCTTAGCGTGGGCGAGTAGGTCCAGCCGATCCCACCCCCGGGCTGGGGCCGCCAGGGGCGTGGCTAGCCCCAAACCCGGGCCGGGAAGAGGGGCGGGGCTGACGCTCGGGGACGTGAGCCCCGGCCACATGGCGGCCAGGGTCCCCAGGCGCAATCCAGCTTGTCTCCTGGGAAGCAACCCACAGTCTTCACGCTCCCTTGGAAGATTGCTTTGGGGCGGCTGGACCCCCACGTGCGGCCCTCTTTGGGCTTAGCATCGGCAAGCAGGTCCAGCCGATCCAACCCCGGGCTGGGGCCGCCAGGGGCATGGCTATACCCAAGCCTGGGCCGGGAAGAGGGGCGGGGCTGACGCTCTTGGACATGAGCCCCGGCCACATGGCGGCCGGGGTCCCCAGGCGCAATCCAGCTTGTCTCCTGGGAAGCAACCCACAGTCTTCACGCTCCCTCGGAAGACAGTTTCATGGCGGCTGGACCACTACGTGCGGCCATCTTTGGGCTTAGCATCGGCGAGCAGGTCCAGCCGATCCCACCCCCAAGCTGGGGCCGTCAGGGGCGTGGCTAGACCCAAGCCCGGGCCAGAAAGAGGGGCGGGGCTGAGGCTCGGGGAAGTGAGCCCCGGCCACATGGCGGCCAGGGTCCCCAGGCGCAATCCAGCTTGTCTCCTGGGAAGCAACCCACAGTCTTCACGCTCCCTCAGAAGACTGTTTCGGGGCGGCTGGACCCCCATGCGTGGCCCTCTTTGGGCTTAGCGTCAGCGAGCAGGTCCATCTGATCCTACCCCCGGGCTGGGGCCGCCAGGGGCGTGGCTAGACCCAAGCCCGGGCTGGGAAGAGGGGCGGGGCTGATGCTCGGGGACTTGACCACCGGCCACATGGCGGCCGGTGTCCCCAGGTGCAATCCAGCTTGTCTCTTGGGAAGCCACCCACAGTATTCACGCTCCCTCAGAAGACTGTTTCTGGGTGGCTGGACCCCCACGCGTGGCCCTCTTTGGGCTCAGGGTGGGCGAGCAGTTCCAGCCGATCCCACCCCCGGGCTGGGGCATCCAGTGGCGTGGCTAGACCCAAGCCCGGGCCGGGAAGAGGGTCGGGGCTGACGCTCGGGGATGTGAGCCCCGGCCACATGGCGGCCAGGGTCTCGAGGCGCAATCAAGCTGGTCTCCTGGGAAGCAACCCACAGTCTTCACGCTCCCTCAGAAGACTGTTTCGGAGAGGATGCACCCCCATGCGCGGCCTTCTTTGGGCTTAGCGTCGGCAAGCAGGTACAGCCGATCCCACCCCCGGGCTGGGGCCGTCAGGGGCGTGGCTAGACCCAAGCCCGGGCCTGGAAGAGGGCGGGGCTGATGCTCGGGAACTTGTGCCACAGCCACATGGCGGCCAGGGTCCCCAGGCGCAATCCAGCTTGTCTCTTGGGAAGCAACCCACAGTCTTCACGCTCCCTCAGAAGACTGTTTCGGGGCGGCTGGACCCCCACGTGCGGCCCTCTTTGGGCTTAGCGTGGGCGAGCAGGTACAGCCGATCCCACCCCCGGGCTGGGGCCGCCAGGGGCGTGGCTAGACCCAAGCCCGGGCCGGGAAGAGGGGCGGGGCTGATGCTCGGGCAAGTGAGCCCCGGCCACATGGCGGCCAGTGTCCCCAGGCGCAATCCAGCTTGTCTCCTGGGAAGCAACCCACAGTCTTCACGCTCCCTCAGAAGACTGTTTTAGGGCAGCTGGACCCCCACGTGCGGCCCTCTTTGGGCTTAGCGTGGGCGAGGATGTCCAGCCGATCCCACCCCCGGGCTGGGGCCGTCAGGGGCGTGGCTAGACCCAAGCCCTGGCCGGGAAGAGGGGCGGGGCTGACGCTTGGGGACGTGAGCCCCGGCCACATGGCGGCCAGGGTCCCCAGGCGCAATCCAGCTTGTCTCCTGGGAAGCAACCCACAGTCTTCACGCTCCCTCGGTAGACTGTTTCATGGCGGCTGGACTCCCACGAGCGGCCCTCTTTGGGCTTAGCATCGGCGAGCAGGTCCAGCGGATCCCACCCCCGGGCTGGGGCCGCCAGGGGCGTGGCTAGACCCAAGCCCGGGCCGGGAAGAGGGGCGGGGCTGATGCTCGGGGACGTGAGCCCCGGCCACATGGGGACCAGGGTCCCCAGGCGCAATCCAGCTTGTCTCCTGGGAAGCAACCCAAAATCTTCACGCTCCCTCAGAAGACAGTTTCATGGCGGCTGGACCACCACGCGTGGCCCTCTTTGGGCTTAGCGTGGGCGAGCAGGTCCAGCCGATACCACCCCCGGGCTGGGGCCGCCAGGGGCGTGGCTAGACCCAAGCCCGGGCCGGGAAGAGGGGCGGGGCTGATGCTCGGGGACGTGAGCCCCGGCCACATGGCGGCCAGGCTCCCCAGGCGCAATCCAGCTTGTCTCCTGGGAAGCAACCCACAGTCTTCACGCTCCCTCAGAATACTGTTTTGGTGCGGCTGGACCCCTACGTGCGGCCCTCTTTGGGCTTAGTGTCGGCGAGCAGGTCCAGCCGATCCCACACCCGGGCTGGGGCCGTCAGGGGCGTGGCTAGACCCAAGCCCAGGCCGGGAAGAGGGGCGGGGCTGACGCTCGGGGACATGAGCCCCGGCCACATGGCGGCCGGGGTCCCCAGGCGCAATCCAGCTTGTCTCCTGGGAAGCAACCCACAGTCTTCACGCTCCCTTGGAAGACTGCTTTGGGGCGGCTGGACCCCCACGTGCGGCCCTCTTTGGGCTTAGCATCGGCAAGCAGGTCCAGCCGATCCAACCCCGGGCTGGGGCCGCCAGGGGCATGGCTATACCCAAGCCCGGGCCGGGAAGAGGGGCGGGGCTGACGCTCTTGGACATGAGCCCCGGCCACATGGCGGCCGGGGTCCCCAGGCGCAATCCAGCTTGTCTCCTGGGAAGCAACTCACAGTCTTCACGCTCCCTCGGAAGACAGTTTCATGGAGGCTGGACCCCCACGCGCCGCCCTCTTTGGGCTTAGCTTGGGCGAGCAGGTCCAGCCGATCCCACCCCCGGGCTGGGGCCGCCAGGGGCGTGGCTAGACCCAAGCCCGGGCCAGGAAAGAGGGGCGGGGCGAATGCTCTTAGACGTGAGCCCCGGCCACATGGGGGCCAGGGTCCCCAGGCGCAATCCAGCTTGTCTCCTGGGAAGCAACCCACAGTCTTCACGCTGCCTCGGAAGACTGCTTTGGGGCGGCTGGACCCCCACGAGCGGCCCTCTTTGGGCTTAGCATCGGCGAGCAGGTCCAGCCGATCCCACCCCCGGGCTGGGGCCGCCAGGGGCGTGGCTAGAACCAAGCCCGAGCCGGGAAGAGGGGAGGGGCTGATGCTCGGACACGTGAGCCCCGGCCACATGGGGGCCAGTGTCCCCAGGCGCAATCCAGCTTGTCTCCTGGTAAGCAACTCACAGTCTTCACGCTCCCTCAGAAGACTGCTTTGGGGCGGCTGGACCCCCACGCGCGGCCCTCTTTGGGGTAGCATCGGCCAGCAGGTCCAGCCGATCCCACCCCCGGGCTGGGGCCGCCAGGGGCGTGGCTAGACTCAAGCCCGGGCCTGGAAGAGGGTCGGGGCTGACGCTCGGGGACGTGAGCCCCGGCCACATGGAGGCCAGGGTCCACAGACGCAATCCAGCTTGTCTCTTGGGAAGCAACCCACAGTCTTCACGCTCCCTCGGAAGACATTGTCATTGCGGCTGGACCACTACGTGCGGCCATCTTTGGGCTTAGCATCGGCGAGCAGGTCCAGCCAATCCCACCCCGAAGCTGGGGCCGTCAGGGGCGTGGCTAGACCCAAGCCCGGGCCAGAAAGAGGGGCGGGGCTGAGGCTCGGGGACGTGAGCCCCGGCCACATGGCGGCCAGGGTCCCCAGGCGCAATCCAGCTTGTCTCTTGGGAAGCAACCCACAGTCTTCACGCTCCCTCAGAAGACTGTTTCGGGGCGGCAGGACCCCCATGCGTGGCCCTCTTTGGGCTTAGCGTCAGCGAGCAGGTCCATCTGATCCCACCCCCGGGCTGGGGCCGCCAGGGGCGTGGCTAGACCCAAGCCCGGGCTGGGAAGAGGGGCGGGGCTGATGCTCGGGGACTTGACCCCCGGCCACATGGCGGCCGGTGTCCCCAGGTGCAATCCAGCTTGTCTCTTGGGAAGCCACCCACAGTATTCACGCTCCCTCAGAAGACTGTTTTAGGGCAGCTGGACCCCCACGTGCGGCCCTCTTTGGGCTTAGCGTGGGCGAGGATGTCCAGCCGATCCCACCCCCGGGCTGGGGCCGTCAGGGGCGTGGCTAGACCCAAGCCCTGGCCGGGAAGAGGGGCGGGGCTGACGCTTGGGGACGTGAGCCCCGGCCACATGGCGGCCGGGGTCCCCAGGCGCAATCCAGCTTGTCTCCTGGGAAGCAACCCACAGTCTTCACACTCCCTCGAAAGACAGTTTCATGGCGGCTGGACACCCACGAGCGGCCCTCTTTGGGCTTAGCATCGGCGAGCATGTCCAGCGGATCCCACCCCCGGGCTGGGGCCGCCAGGGGTGTGGCTAGACCCAAGCCCGGGCCGGGAAGAGGGGCGGGGCTGATGCTCGGGGACATGAGCCCCGGCCACATGGGGACCAGGGTCCCCAGGCGCAATCCAGCTTGTCTCCTGGGAAGCAACCCAAAATCTTCACGCTCCCTCAGAAGACAGTTTCATGGCGGCTGGACCCCCACGCGTGGCCCTCTTTGGGCTTAGCGTGGGCGAGCAGGTCCAGCCGATACCACCCCCGGGGCTGGGGCCGCCAGGGGCGTGGCTAGACCCAAGCCCGGGCCGGGAAGAGGGGCGGGGCTGACGCTCGGGGACGTGAGCCCCGGCCACATGGCGGCCAGGCTCCCCAGGCGCAATCCAGCTTGTCTTCTAGGAAGCAACCCACAGTCTTCATGCTCCCTCAGAAGACTGTTTCGGGGCGGCTGGACCCCCATGTGCGGCCCTCTTTGGGCTTAGTGTCGGCGTGGATGTCCAGCCGATCCCACCCCCGGGCTGGGGCCGCCAGGGGCGTGGCTAGACCCAAGCCCGGGCCAGGAAGAGGGGCGGGGCTGACGCTCTTGGACGTGAGCCCCGGCCACATGGAGGCCAGGGTCCTCAGGCGCAATCCAGCTTGTCTCTTGGGAAGCAACCCACAGTCTTCATGCTCCCTCAGAAGACTGTTTCATGGCGGCTGGACCCCAATGCACGGCCCTCTTAGGGCTTAGCATCGGCGAGCAGGTCCAGCGGATCCCACCCCCGGGCTGGGGCCGCAAGGGGCGTGGCTAGACCCAAGCCCAGGCCGGGATGAGGGGCGTGGCTGATGCTCGGTAATGTGAGCCCCGGCCACATGGAGGCCAGGGTCCCCAGGTGCAATCCAGCTTGTCTCCTGGGAAGCAACCCACAGTCTTCACGCTCCCTCAGAAGACTGTTTCGGGGCGGCTGGACCCCCACGTGCGGCTCGCTTTGGCCTTAGTGTCGGCGAGCAGGTCCATCTGATTCCACCCCCGGGCTGGGGCCGTCAGGGGCGTGGCTAGACCCAAGCCCGGGTCTGGAAGAGGGCGGGGCTGATGCTCGGGGACGTGAGCCCCGGCCACATGGCGGCCAGGGTCCCCAGGCGCAATCCAGCTTGTCTCCTGGGAAGCAACCCACAGTCTTCACGCTCCCTTGGAAGACTGTTTTGGGGCGGCTGGACCCCCACGCGCGGCCCTCTTTGGGCTTAGCGTCGCCGAGCAGGTCCAGCCGATCCCACCCCCGGGCTGGGGCCGCCAGGGGCGTGGCTAGACCCAAGCCCGAGCCGGGAAGAGGGGCGGGGCTGACGCTCGGGGACGTGAGCCCCGGCCACATGGCGGCCGGGGTCCCCAGGCGCAATCCAGCTTGTCTCCTGGGAAGCAACCCACAGTCTTCACGCTCCCTCGGAAGACTGTTTCGGGGCGCCTGGACCTCCATGCGCGGCCCTCTTTGGGCTTAGCATCGGCCAGCAGGTCCAGTGGATCCCACCCCCGGGCTGGTGCCGACAGGGGCGTGGCTAGACCAAAGCCCGGGCTGGGAAAAGGGGCGGGGCTGACGCTAGGGGACGTGAGCCCCGGCCACATGGCGGCCAGGGTCCCCAGGCGCAATCCAGCTTGTCTCCTGGGAAGCAACCCACAGTCTTCACGCTCCCTCAGAAGACTGTTTCGGGGAGGGTGCACCCCCATGCGCGGCCCTCTTTGGGCTTAGTGTGACGAGCAGGTCCAGACGATCCCACCCCCGGGCTGGGGCCGTCAGGGGCGTGGCTAGAACCAAGCCCGGGCCTGGAAGAGGGCAGGGCTGATGCTCGGGGACGTGAGCCCCGGCCACATGGCGGCCAGGGTCCCCAGGCGCAATCCAGCTTGTCTCTTGGGAAGCAACCCTCAGTCTTCACGCTCCCTCAGAAGACTGTTTCGGGGCGGCTGGACCCCCACGTGCTGCCCTCTTAGGGCTTAGCGTGGGCGAGCAGGTCCAGCCTATCCCACCCCCGGGCTGGGGCCGTTAGGGGCGTGGCTAGACCCAAGCCCGGGCCGGGAAGAGGTGCGGGGCTGATGCTTGGGGACGTGAGCCCCGGCCACATGGCGGCCAGGGTCCCCAGGCGCAATCCAGCTTGTCTCCTGGGAAGCAACCCACAGTCTTCACGCTCCCTCAGAAGACTGTTTCATGGAGGCTGGACCCCCACGCGGCCCTCTATGGGCTTAGTGTTGGCGAGCAGGTCCAGCCGATCCCACCACCGGGCTGGGGCCACCAGGGGCGTGGCTAGACCCAAGCCCGGGCCGGGAAGAGGGGCGGGGCTGATGCTCGGGAACGTGAGCCCCGGCCACATGGGGACCAGGGTCCCCAGGCGCAATCCAGCTTGTCTCTTGGGAAGCAACCCACAGTCTTCACGCTCCCTCAGAAGACTGTTTCGGGGCGGCTGGACCCCCACGTGCTGCCCTCTTTGGGCTTAGTGTCGGCGAGCAGGTCCAGCCGATCCCACCCCCGGGCTGGGGCCGCCAGGGGCGTGGCAAGACCCAAGCCCGGGCCGGGAAGAGGGGCGGGGCTGACGCTCGGGGACGTGAGCCCCGGCCACATGGTGGTCGGGGTCCCCAGGCGCAATCCAGCTTGTCTCCAGGGAAGCAACCCACAGTCTTCACGCTCCCTCGGTAGACTGTTTTAGGGCCGCTGGACCCCCACGCGCAGCCCCCTTTGGTCTTAGCGTGGGCGAGCAGGTCCAGCCGATCCCACCCCCGGGGTGGGGCCGTCAGGGGCGTGGCTAGACCCAAGCCCGGGCCGGGAAGAGGGCGGGGCTGACACTCTTGGACGTGAGCCCCAGCCACATGGCGGCCAGGGTCCCCAGGCGCAATCCAGCGTGTCTCCTGGGAAGCAACCCAGTCTCACGCTCCCTCGGAAAACTGTTTCTGGGTGGCTGGACCCCCATGCTCCACCCTCTTTGGGCTTAGTGTTGGCAAGCACGTACAGCCGATCCCACCCCCAAACTGGGTCCGCCAGGGGCGTGGCTAGACCCAAGCCCGGGTCTGGAAGAGGGCGGGGCTGATGCTCGGGCACGTGAGCCCCGGCCGCATGGCGGCCAGGGTCCCCAGGTGCAATCCAGCTTGTCTCTTGGAAGCAACCCACAGTCTTCACGCTCCCGCAGAATACTGTTTTGGGGCGGATGGACCCCCACGTGCGGCCCTCTTTGGCCTTAGTGTCGGCGAGCAGGTCCATCTGATCCCACCCCCGGGCTGGGGCCGTCAGGGGCGTGGCTAGACCCAAGCCCGGGCCGGGAAGAGGGGCGGGGCTGACGCTCTTGGACGTGAGCCCCGGCCACATGGAGGCCAGGGTCCTCAGGCGCAATCCAGCTTGTCTCTTGGGAAGCAACCCACAGTCTTCATGCTCCCTCGGAAGACTGTTTCGGGGCGGCTGGACCCCAATGCACGGCCCTCTTAGGGCTTAGCAACGGCGAGCAGGTCCAGCGGATCCCACCCCCGGGCTGGGGCCGCCAGGGGCGTGGCTAGACCCAAGCCCGGGCCGGGAAGAGGGGCGGGGCTGACGCTCGGGGATGTGAGCCCCGGCCACATGGCGGCCAGGGTCCCCAGGTGCAATCCAGCTTGTCTCCTGGGAAGCAACCCACAGTCTTCACGCTCCCTCAGAAGACAGTTTCATGGCGGCTGGACCCCCACGTGCGGCCCTCTTTGGGCTTAGTGTCGGCCAGCAGGTCCAGCCGATCCCACCCCCGGGCTGGGGCCGTCAGGGGCATGGCTAGACCCAAGCCCGGGCCTGGAAGAGGGCGGGGCTGATGCTCTTGGACGTGAGGCCCGGCCACATGGCGGCCAGGGTACCCAGGCGCAATCCAGCTTGTCTCCTGTGAAGCAACCCACAGTCTTCACGCTCCCTCAGAAGACTGTTTCGGGGCGGCTGGACCCCCTCGTGCTGCCCTGTTTGGGCTTAGCGTCTGCGAGCAGGTCCAGCCGATCCCACCCCCGGGCTGGGGCCGCCAGGGGCGTGGCTAGACCCAAGCCCGGGCCGGGAAGAGGGCAGGGCTGACGCTCTTGGACGTGAGCCCCGGCCTCATGGCGGCCAGGGTCCCCAGGCGCAATCCAGCTTGTCTCCTGGGAAGCAACCCACAGTCTTCACGCTCCCTCAGAAGACTGTTTCGGGGCGGCTGGACCCCCACGCGCGGCCCTCTTTGGGCTTAGCGTGGGCGAGCAGGTCCAGCAGATCCCACCCCCGGGCTGGGGCCGCCAGGGGCGTGGCTAGACCCAAGCCCGGGCCAGGAAGAGGGGCGGGGCTGAGGCTCGGGGATTGAGCCCCGGCCACATGGCGGCCGGGGTCCCCAAGCGCAATCCAGCTTGTCTCCTGGGAAGCAACCCACAGTCTTCACGCTCCCTCAGAAGACAGTTTCGGGGAGGGTGCACCCCCATGCGCGGCCCTCTTTGGGCTTAGCATCGGCCAGCAGGTCCAGCCTATCCCACCCCCGGGCTGGGGCCGCCAGGGGCGTGGCTAGACCCAAGCCCGGGCCGGGAAGAGGGGCGGGGCTGACGCTCTTGGACGTGAGCCCCGGCCACATGGCGGCCGGGGTCCCCAGGTGCAATCCACCTTGACTCCTGGGAAGCAACCCACAGTCTTCACGCTCCCTCGGCAAACAGTTTCATTGCTGTTGGACCCCAACGAGCGGCCCGCTTTGGCCTTAGTGTGGGCGAGCAGGTCCAGCCGATCCCACCCCCGGGCTGGGGCCGTCAGGGGCGTGGCTAGACCCAAGCCCGGGCCGGGAAGAGGGGCGGGGCTGATGCTCGTGGACGTGAGCCCCGGCCACATGGCGTCCAGGTTCCCCAGGCGCAATCCAGCTTGTCTCCTGGGAAGCAACCCACAGTCTTCACGGTCCCTCAGAAGACTGTTTTGGGGTGGCTGGACCCCCACGCGCGGCCCTCTTTGGGCTTAGCGTGGGCGAGCAGGTCCAGCCGATCCCACCCCCGGGCTGGGGCCGCCAGGGGCGTGGCTAGACCCAAGCTCGGGCCGGGAAGAGGGGCGGGGCTGACGCTCGGGGACGCGAGCCCCGGCCACATGGCGGCCGGGGTCCCCAGGCGCAATCCAGCTTGTCTCCTGGGAATCAACCCACAGTCTTCACGCTCCCTCAGAAGACTGTTTCGGGGCGGCTGGACCTCCATGCGCGGCCCTCTTTGGGCTTAGCATCGGCCAGCAGGTCCAGTGGATCCCACCCCCGGGCTGGGGCTGCCAGGGGCGTGGCTAGACCCAAGCCCGGGCTGGGAAAAGGGGCGGGGCTGACGCTCGGGGATGTGAGCCCCGGCCACATGGCGGCCAGGGTCCCCAGGCGCAATCCAGCTTGTCTCCTGGGAAGCAACCCACAGTCTTCACGCTCCCTCAGAAGACTGTTTCGGGGAGGGTGCACCCCCATGCGCCGCCCTCTTTGGGCTTAGTGTCGGCGAGCAGGTCCAGCCGATCCCACCCCCGGGCTGGGCCGCCAGGGGCGTGGCTAGAACCAAGCCCGGGCCTGGAAGAGGGCGGGGCTGATGCTCGGGGACGTGAGCCCAGGCCACATGGCGGCCAGGGTCCCCAGGCGCAATCCAGCTTGTCTCCTGGGAAGCAACCCACAGTCTTCACGCTCCCTCGGTAGACTGTTTTAGGGCGGCTGGACCCCCACGCGCAGCCCCCTTTGGGCTTAGCGTGGGCGAGCAGGTCCAGCCAATCCCACCCCCGGGCTGGGGCCGCCAGGGGCGTGGCTAGACCCAAGCCCGGGCCGGGAAGAGGGGCGGGGCTGACGCTCTTGGACGTGAGCCCCGGCCACATGGCGGCCAGGGTCCCCAGGCGCAATCCAGCTTGTCTCCTGGGAAGCAACCCACAGTCTTCACACTCCCTCAGAAGACTGTTTCAGGGCGGCTGGACCCCCACGCGCGGCCCTCTTTGGGCTTAGCGTGGGCAAGCAGGTCCAGCCGATCCCACCCCTGGGCTGGGGCGCCAGGGGCGTGGCTAGACCCAAGCCCGGGCTGGGAAGAGGGGCGGGGCTGACGCTCGGGGACGTGAGCCCCGGCCACATGGCGGCCGGGGTCCCCAGGCGCAATCCAGCTTGTCTCTTGGGAAGCAACCCACAGTCTTCACGCTCCCTTGGAAGACTGTTTTGGGGCGGCTGGACCCCCATGTGCGGCCCTCTTTGGGCTTAGCGTCGGCAAGCAGGTCCAGCGGATCCCACCCCCGGGCTGGGGCCGTCAGGGGCGTGGCTAGACCCAAGCCCGGGCCGGGAAGAGGGCGGGGCTGACGCTCTTGGACGTGAGCCCCGGCCACATGGCGGCCAGGTCCCCAGGCGCAATCCATCTTGTCTCCTGGGAAGCAACCCACACTCTTCACGCTCCCTCGGTAGACTGTTTTGGGGAGGCTGGACCCCCACGCGCCGCCCTCTTTGGGCTTAGCTTGGGCGAGCAGGTCCAGCCGATCCCACCCCCGGGCTGGGGCCGCCAGGGGCGTGGCTAGACCCAAGCCCGGGCCAGGAAGAGGGGCGGGGCTGACGCTCGGGGATGTGAGCCCCGGCCACATGGCGGCCGGGGTCCCAGGCGCAATCCAGCTTGTCTCCTGGGAAGCAACCCACAGTCTTCACTCTCCCTCAGAAGACTGTTTCGGGGTGGCTGGACCCACACGCGCGGCCCTCTTAGGGCTTAGCGTCGGCAAGCAGGTACAGCCGATCCCACCCCCGGGCTGGGGCCGTCCGGGGCGTGGCTAGACCCAAGCCCGGGCCGGGAAGAGGGGCGGGGCTGACGCTCGGGGACGTGAGCCCCGGCCACATGGCGCCCAGGGTCCCCAAGCGCAATCCAGCTTGTCTCCTGGGAAGCAACCCACAGTCTTCACGCTCCCTCAGAAGACTGTTTTAGGGTGGCTGGACCCCCACGCGCAGCCCCCTTTGGGCTTAGCGTGGGCGAGCAGGTCCAGCCAATCCCACCCCCGGGCTGGGGCCGTCAGGGGCGTGGCTAGACCCAAGCCTGGGCCGGGAAGAGGGCCCGGGCTGATGCTCGGGGACGTGAGCCCCGGCCACATGGCGGCCTGGGTCCCCAGGCGCAATCCAGCTTGTCTCCTGGGAATCAACCCACAGTCTTCACGCTCCCTCAGAAGACTGTTTCGGGGCGGCTGGACCTCCATGCGCGGCCCTCTTTGGGCTTAGCATCGGCCAGCAGGTCCAGTGGATCCCACCCCCGGGCTGGGGCTGCCAGGGGCGTGGCTAGACCCAAGCCCGGGCTGGGAAAAGGGGCGGGGCTGACGCTCGGGGACGTGAGCCCCGGCCACATGGCGGCCAGGGTCCCCAGGCGCAATCCAGCTTGTCTCCTGGGAAGCAACCCACAGTCTTCACGCTCCCTCAGAAGACTGTTTCGGGGAGGGTGCACCCCCATGCGCGGCCCTCTTTGGGCTTAGTGTCGGCGAGCAGGTCCAGCCGATCCCACCCCCGGGCTGGGCCGCCAGGGGCGTGGCTAGAACCAAGCCCGGGCCTGGAAGAGGGCGGGGCTGATGCTCGGGGACGTGAGCCCCGGCCACATGGCGGCCAGGGTCCCCAGGCGCAATCCAGCTTGTCTCCTGGGAAGCAACCCACAGTCTTCACGCTCCCTCGGTAGACTGTTTTAGGGCGGCTGGACCCCCACGCGCAGCCCCCTTTGGGCTTAGCGTGGGCGAGCAGGTCCAGCCAATCCCACCCCCGGGCTGGGGCCGCCAGGGGCGTGGCTAGACCCAAGCCCGGGCCGGGAAGAGGGGCGGGGCTGACGCTCTTGGACGTGAGCCCCGGCCACATGGCGGCCGGGGTCCCCAGGCGCAATCCAGCTTGTCTCTTGGGAAGCAACCCACAGTCTTCACGCTCCCTCAGAAGACTGTTTTGGGGCGGCTGGACCCCCACCCGCGGCCCTCTTTGGGCTTAGTGTCGGCGAGCAGGTCCATCTGATCCCACCCCCTGGCTGGGGCCGTCAGGGGCGTGGCTAGACCCAAGGCCGGGCCGGGAAGAGGGGCGGGGCTGACGCTCTTGGACGTGAGCCCCGGCCACATGGAGGCCAGGGTCCTCAGGCGCAATCCAGCTTGTCTCTTGGGAAGCAACCCACAGTCTTCATGCTCCCTCAGAAGACTGTTTCATGGCGGCTGGACCCCAATGCACGGCCCTCTTAGGGCTTAGCATCGGCGAGCAGGTCCAGCGGATCCCACCCCCGGGCTGGGGCCGCAAGGGGCGTGGCTAGACCCAAGCCCGGGCCGGGATGAGGGGCGGGGCTGACGCTCGGGGATGTGAGCCCCGGCCACATGGAGGCCAGGGTCCCCAGGTGCAATCCAGCTTGTCTCCTGGGAAGCAACCCACAGTCTTCACGCTCCCTCAGAAGACTGTTTCGGGGCGGCTGGACCCCCACGTGCGGCTCGCTTTGGCCTTAGTGTCGGCGAGCAGGTCCATCTGATTCCACCCCCGGGCTGGGGCCGTCAGGGGCGTGGCTAGACCCAAGCCCGGGTCTGGAAGAGGGCGGGGCTGATGCTCGGGGATGTGAGCCCCGGCCACATGGAGCCCAGGGTCCCCAGGTGCAATCCAGCTTGTCTCCTGGGAAGCAACCCACAGTCTTCACGCTCCCTTGGAAGACTGTTTTGGGGCGGCTGGACCCCCACGTGCGGCCCTCTTTGGGCTTAGCGTCGCCGAGCAGGTCCAGCCGATCCCACCCCCGGGCTGGGGCCGCCAGGGGCGTGGCTAGACCCAAGCCCGAGCCGGGAAGAGGGGCGGGGCTGACGCTCGGGGACGTGAGCCCCGGCCACATGGCGGCCGGGGTCCCCAGGCGCAATCCAGCTTGTCTCCTGGGAAGCAACCCACAGTCTTCACGCTCCCTCGGAAGACTGTTTCGGGGCGCCTGGACCTCCATGCGCGGCCCTCTTTGGGCTTAGCATCGGCCAGCAGGTCCAGTGGATCCCACCCCCGGGCTGGTGCCGACAGGGGCGTGGCTAGACCAAAGCCCGGGCTGGGAAAAGGGGCGGGGCTGACGCTAGGGGACGTGAGCCCCGGCCACATGGCGGCCAGGGTCCCCAGGCGCAATCCAGCTTGTCTCCTGGGAAGCAACCCACAGTCTTCACGCTCCCTCAGAAGACTGTTTCGGGGAGGGTGCACCCCCATGCGCGGCCCTCTTTGGGCTTAGTGTGACGAGCAGGTCCAGACGATCCCACCCCCGGGCTGGGGCCGTCAGGGGCGTGGCTAGAACCAAGCCCGGGCCTGGAAGAGGGCAGGGCTGATGCTCGGGGACGTGAGCCCCGGCCACATGGCGGCCAGGGTCCCCAGGCGCAATCCAGCTTGTCTCTTGGGAAGCAACCCTCAGTCTTCACGCTCCCTCAGAAGACTGTTTCGGGGCGGCTGGACCCCCACGTGCTGCCCTCTTAGGGCTTAGCGTGGGCGAGCAGGTCCAGCCTATCCCACCCCCGGGCTGGGGCCGTTAGGGGCGTGGCTAGACCCAAGCCCGGGCCGGGAAGAGGTGCGGGGCTGATGCTTGGGGACGTGAGCCCCGGCCACATGGCGGCCAGGGTCCCCAGGCGCAATCCAGCTTGTCTCCTGGGAAGCAACCCACAGTCTTCACGCTCCCTCGGAAGACTGTTTCATGGAGGCTGGACCCCCACGCGGCCCTCTATGGGCTTAGTGTTGGCGAGCAGGTCCAGCCGATCCCACCACCGGGCTGGGGCCACCAGGGGCGTGGCTAGACCCAAGCCCGGGCCGGGAAGAGGGGCGGGGCTGATGCTCGGGAACGTGAGCCCCGGCCACATGGGGACCAGGGTCCCCAGGCGCAATCCAGCTTGTCTCTTGGGAAGCAACCCACAGTCTTCACGCTCCCTCAGAAGACTGTTTCGGGGCGGCTGGACCCCCACGTGCTGCCCTCTTTGGGCTTAGTGTCGGCGAGCAGGTCCAGCCGATCCCACCCCCGGGCTGGGGCCGCCAGGGGCGTGGCAAGACCCAAGCCCGGGCCGGGAAGAGGGGCGGGGCTGACGCTCGGGGACGTGAGCCCCGGCCACATGGTGGTCGGGGTCCCCAGGCGCAATCCAGCTTGTCTCCAGGGAAGCAACCCACAGTCTTCACGCTCCCTCGGTAGACTGTTTTAGGGCCGCTGGACCCCCACGCGCAGCCCCCTTTGGTCTTAGCGTGGGCGAGCAGGTCCAGCCGATCCCACCCCCGGGGTGGGGCCGTCAGGGGCGTGGCTAGACCCAAGCCCGGGCCGGGAAGAGGGCGGGGCTGACACTCTTGGACGTGAGCCCCAGCCACATGGCGGCCAGGGTCCCCAGGCGCAATCCAGCGTGTCTCCTGGGAAGCAACCCAGTCTCACGCTCCCTCGGAAAACTGTTTCTGGGTGGCTGGACCCCCATGCTCCACCCTCTTTGGGCTTAGTGTCGGCAAGCACGTACAGCCGATCCCACCCCCAAACTGGGTCCGCCAGGGGCGTGGCTAGACCCAAGCCCGGGTCTGGAAGAGGGCGGGGCTGATGCTCGGGCACGTGAGCCCCGGCCGCATGGCGGCCAGGGTCCCCAGGTGCAATCCAGCTTGTCTCTTGGAAGCAACCCACAGTCTTCACGCTCCCGCAGAATACTGTTTTGGGGCGGATGGACCCCCACGTGCGGCCCTCTTTGGCCTTAGTGTCGGCGAGCAGGTCCATCTGATCCCACCCCCGGGCTGGGGCCGTCAGGGGCGTGGCTAGACCCAAGCCCGGGCCGGGAAGAGGGGCGGGGCTGACGCTCTTGGACGTGAGCCCCGGCCACATGGAGGCCAGGGTCCTCAGGCGCAATCCAGCTTGTCTCTTGGGAAGCAACCCACAGTCTTCATGCTCCCTCGGAAGACTGTTTCGGGGCGGCTGGACCCCAATGCACGGCCCTCTTAGGGCTTAGCAACGGCGAGCAGGTCCAGCGGATCCCACCCCCGGGCTGGGGCCGCCAGGGGCGTGGCTAGACCCAAGCCCGGGCCGGGAAGAGGGGCGGGGCTGACGCTCGGGGATGTGAGCCCCGGCCACATGGCGGCCAGGGTCCCCAGGTGCAATCCAGCTTGTCTCCTGGGAAGCAACCCACAGTCTTCACGCTCCCTCAGAAGACAGTTTCATGGCGGCTGGACCCCCACGTGCGGCCCTCTTTGGGCTTAGTGTCGGCCAGCAGGTCCAGCCGATCCCACCCCCGGGCTGGGGCCGTCAGGGGCATGGCTAGACCCAAGCCCGGGCCTGGAAGAGGGCGGGGCTGATGCTCTTGGACGTGAGGCCCGGCCACATGGCGGCCAGGGTACCCAGGCGCAATCCAGCTTGTCTCCTGTGAAGCAACCCACAGTCTTCACGCTCCCTCAGAAGACTGTTTCGGGGCGGCTGGACCCCCTCGTGCTGCCCTGTTTGGGCTTAGCGTCTGCGAGCAGGTCCAGCCGATCCCACCCCCGGGCTGGGGCCGCCAGGGGCGTGGCTAGACCCAAGCCCGGGCCGGGAAGAGGGCAGGGCTGACGCTCTTGGACGTGAGCCCCGGCCACATGGCGGCCAGGGTCCCCAGGCGCAATCCAGCTTGTCTCCTGGGAAGCAACCCACAGTCTTCACGCTCCCTCAGAAGACTGTTTCGGGGCGGCTGGACCCCCACGCGCGGCCCTCTTTGGGCTTAGCGTGGGCGAGCAGGTCCAGCAGATCCCACCCCCGGGCTGGGGCCGCCAGGGGCGTGGCTAGACCCAAGCCCGGGCCAGGAAGAGGGGCGGGGCTGAGGCTCGGGGATTGAGCCCCGGCCACATGGCGGCCGGGGTCCCCAAGCGCAATCCAGCTTGTCTCCTGGGAAGCAACCCACAGTCTTCACGCTCCCTCAGAAGACAGTTTCGGGGAGGGTGCACCCCCATGCGCGGCCCTCTTTGGGCTTAGCATCGGCCAGCAGGTCCAGCCTATCCCACCCCCGGGCTGGGGCCGCCAGGGGCGTGGCTAGACCCAAGCCCGGGCCGGGAAGAGGGGAGGGGCTGACGCTCTTGGACGTGAGCCCCGGCCACATGGCGGCCGGGGTCCCCAGGTGCAATCCACCTTGACTCCTGGGAAGCAACCCACAGTCTTCACGCTCCCTCGGCAAACAGTTTCATTGCTGTTGGACCCCAACGAGCGGCCCGCTTTGGCCTTAGTGTGGGCGAGCAGGTCCAGCCGATCCCACCCCCGGGCTGGGGCCGTCAGGGGCGTGGCTAGACCCAAGCCCGGGCCGGGAAGAGGGGCGGGGCTGATGCTCGTGGACGTGAGCCCCGGCCACATGGCGTCCAGGTTCCCCAGGCGCAATCCAGCTTGTCTCCTGGGAAGCAACCCACAGTCTTCACGGTCCCTCAGAAGACTGTTTTGGGGTGGCTGGACCCCCACGCGCGGCCCTCTTTGGGCTTAGCGTGGGCGAGCAGGTCCAGCCGATCCCACCCCCGGGCTGGGGCCGCCAGGGGCGTGGCTAGACCCAAGCTCGGGCCGGGAAGAGGGGCGGGGCTGACGCTCGGGGACGCGAGCCCCGGCCACATGGCGGCCGGGGTCCCCAGGCGCAATCCAGCTTGTCTCCTGGGAATCAACCCACAGTCTTCACGCTCCCTCAGAAGACTGTTTCGGGGCGGCTGGACCTCCATGCGCGGCCCTCTTTGGGCTTAGCATCGGCCAGCAGGTCCAGTGGATCCCACCCCCGGGCTGGGGCTGCCAGGGGCGTGGCTAGACCCAAGCCCGGGCTGGGAAAAGGGGCGGGGCTGACGCTCGGGGATGTGAGCCCCGGCCACATGGCGGCCAGGGTCCCCAGGCGCAATCCAGCTTGTCTCCTGGGAAGCAACCCACAGTCTTCACGCTCCCTCAGAAGACTGTTTCGGGGAGGGTGCACCCCCATGCGCCGCCCTCTTTGGGCTTAGTGTCGGCGAGCAGGTCCAGCCGATCCCACCCCCGGGCTGGGCCGCCAGGGGCGTGGCTAGAACCAAGCCCGGGCCTGGAAGAGGGCGGGGCTGATGCTCGGGGACGTGAGCCCAGGCCACATGGCGGCCAGGGTCCCCAGGCGCAATCCACCTTGTCTCCTGGGAAGCAACCCACAGTCTTCACGCTCCCTCGGAAAACAGTTTCATTGCGGTTGGACCCCAACGCGCCGCCCCCTTTGGGCTTAGCGTCGCCGAGCAGGTCCAGTGGATCCCACCCCCAAACTGGGGCCGCCAGGGGCGTGGCTAGACCCAAGCCCGGGCCTGGAAGAGGGCGGGGCTGACGCTCGGGGACGTGAGCCCCGGCCACATGGCGGCCGGGGTCCCCAGGCGCAATCCAGCTTGTCTCCTGGGAAGCAACCCACAATCTTCACGCTCCCTCAGAAGACTGTTTCGGGGCGGCTGGACCCCCACGCGCGGCCCTCATTGGGCTTAGCGTGGGCGAACAGGTACAGCTGATCCCACCCCCAGGCTGGGGCCATCAGAGGCGTGGCTAGACCCAAGCCAGGGCCGGGAAGAGGGGCGGGGCTGACGCTCTTGGACGTGAGCCCCGGCCACATGGCGGCCGGGGTCCCCAGGCGCAATCCAGCTTGTCTCCTGGGAAGCAACCCAGTCTTCACGCTCCCTCGAAAGGCTGTTTCGGGGCGGCTGGACCCCAATGCACGGCCCTCCTAGGGCTTAGCGTCGACGAGCAGGTCCAGCAGATCCCACCCCCGTGCTGGGACCGCCAGGGGCGTGGCTAGACCCAAGCCCGTGCCGGGAAGAGGGGCGGGGCTGATGCTCGGGGACTTGAGCCACGGCCACATGGCGGCCGGGGTCCCCAGGCGCAATCCAGCTTGTCTCCTGGGAAGCAACCCACAGTCTTCACGCTCCCTCAGAAGACTGTTTCGGGGAGGGTGCACCCCCATGCGTGGCCCTCTTTGGGCTTAGCGTGGGCGAACAGGTCCAGCCGATCCTACCCCCAGGCTGGGGCCGCCAGGGGCGTGGCTAGACCCAAGCCCGGGCCAGGAAGAGGGGCGGGGCTGACGCTCGGGGACGTGAGCCCTGGCCACATGGCGGCCGGGGTCCCCAGTTGCAATCCAGCTTGTCTCTTGGGAAGCCACCCACAGTCTTCACGCTCCCTCGGAAGACTGTTTCGGGGCAGCTGGACCCCCACGCGCGGCCCTCTTTGGGCTTAGCGTGGGCAAGGAGGTCCAACCGATCCCACCCCTGGGCTGGGGCGCCAGGGGCGTGGCTAGACCCAAGCCCGGGCCGGGAAGAGGGGCGGGGCTGACGCTCGGGGACGTGAGCCCCGGCCACATGGCGGCCGGGGTCCCAGGCGCAATCAAGCTTGTCTCCTGGGAAGCAACCCACAGTCTTCACGCTCTCTCAGAAGACTGTTTCGGGGAGGGTGCACCCCCATGCGCGGCCCTCTTTGGGCTTAGCGTCGGCAAGCAGGTACAGAGGATCCCACCCCCGGGCTGGGGCCGCCAGGGGCGTGGCTAGACCCAAGCCCGGGCCAGGAAGAGGGGCGGGGCTGACGCTCGGGCACGTGAGCCCTGGCCACATGGAGGCCAGGGTCCCCAGGCGCAATCCAGCTTGTCTTCTGGGAAGCAACCCACAGTCTTCATGCTCCCTCAGAAGACTGTTTCGGGACGGCAGGACCCCCATGTGCGGCCCTCTTTGGGCTTAGTGTGGGCGAGCAGGTCCAGCCGATCCCACCCCCAAACTGGGGCCGCCAGGGGCGTGGCTAGACCCAAGCCCGGGCCAGGAAGAGGGGCGGGGCTGACGCTCGGGGACGTGAGCCCTGGCCACATGGCGGCCGGGGTCCCCAGGCGCAATCCAGCTTGTCTCCTGGGAAGCAACCCACAGTCTTCACGGTCCCTCAGAAGACAGTTTCTGGGTGGCTGGACCTCCACGCGCGGCCCTCTTTGGGCTTAGTGTTGGCGAGCAGGTCCAGCCGATCCCACACCCGGGCTGGGGCCACCAGGGGCGTGGCTAGACCCAAGCCCGGGCCGGGAAGTGGGGCGGGGCTGATGCTCGGGGATGTGAGCCCCGGCCACATGGCGGCTGGGGTCCCCAGGTGCAATCCACCTGTCTCCTGGGAAGCAACCCACAGTCTTCACGCTCCCTCAGAAGACTGTTTCGGGGAGGGTGCACCCCCATGCGCGGCCCTCTTTGGGCTTAGTGTCGGCGAGCAGGTCCAGCCGATCCCACCCCCGGGATGGGGCCGCCAGGGGCGTGGCTAGACCCAAGCCCGGGCCGGGAAGAGGGGCGGGGCTGATGTTTGCTGACGTGAGCCCCGGCCACATGGCGGCCAGGGTCCCCAGGCGCAATCCAGCTTGTCTCCTGGGAAGCAACCCACAGTCTTCACGCTCCCTCAGAAGACTGTTTCATGGCGGCTGGACCCCACGCGCCGCCCTCCTTGGGCTTAGCATGGGCGAGCAGGTCCAGCCAATCCCACCCCTGGGCTGGGGCTGCCAGGGGCGTGGCTAGACCCAAGCCCGGGCTAGGAAGAGGGGCGGGGCTGACGCTCGGGGACGTGAGCCCCGGCCACATGGCGGCCGGGTCCCCAGGCGCAATCCAGCTTGTCTCCTGGGAAGCAACCCACAGTCTTCACACTCCCTCAGAAGACTGTTTCAGGGCGGCTGGACCCCCACGCGCGGCCCTCTTTGGGCTTAGCGTCGACAAGCAGGTCCAGCCGATCCCACCCCCGGGCTGGGGCCGCCAGGGGCGTGGCTAGCCCCAAGCCCGGGCCGGGAATAGGGGCGGGGCTGACGCTCGGGGACGTGAGCCCCGGCCACATGGCGGCCAGCGTCCTCAGGCGCAATCCAGCTTGTCTCCTGCGAAGCAACCCACAGTCTTCACGCTCCCTCGGAAGACAGTTTCATGGCGGCTGGACCCCCACGAGTGGCCCTCTTTGGGCTTAGCATCGGCGAGCAGGTCCAGCCGATCCCACCCCCGGGCTGGGGCCGCCAGGGGCGTGGCTAGACCCAAGCCCGGGCCGGGAAGAGGGGCGGGGCTGATGCTCGGGGACGTGAGCCCCGGCCATGGCGGCCGGGGTCCCCAGGCGCAATCCAGCTTGTCTCCTGGGAAGCAACCCACAGTCTTCACGCTCCCTCGGAAGACTGTTTCGGGGCGGCTGGACCCCCACGCTCCGCCCTCTTTGGGCTTAGCGTGGGCGAGCAGGTCCAGCCGATCCCACCCCCGGGCTGGGGCCGCCAGGGGCGTGGCTAGACCCAAGCCCTGGCCGGGAAGAGGGGCGGGGCTGACGCTTGGGGACGTGAGCCCCGGCCACATGGCGGCTGGGGTCCCCAGGCGCAAACCAGCTTGTCTCCTGGGAAGCAACCCAGTCTTCACGCTCCCTCGGAAGACTGTTTTGGGGCGGCTGGACCCCCACGTGCGTCCCTCTTTGGGCTTAGTGTCGGCGAGCAGGTCCAGCCGATCCCACCCCCGGGCTGGGGCCGCCAGGGGCGTGGCTAGACGCAAGCCCGGGCCGGGAAGAGGGGCGGGGCTGATGCTCGGGGACGTGAGCCCCGGCCACATGGCGGCCGGGGTCCCCAGGTGCATTCTAGCTTGTCTCCTGGGAAGCAACCCACAGTCTTCACACTCCCTCAGAAGACAGTTTCATGGCGGCTGGACCCCCACGTGCGGCCCTCTTTGGGCTTAGCTTAGGCAAGCAGGTCCAGCCGATTCCACCCCCAGGCTGGGGCCGCCAGGGGCGTGGCTAGACCCAAGCCCGGGCCGGGAAGAGGGGCGGGGCTGTCGCTTGGGGACGTGAGCCCCGGCCACATGGGGGCTGGGGTCCTCAGGCGCAATCCAGCTTGTCTCTTGGGAAGCAACCCACAGTCTTCACGCTCCCTCGGAAGACTGTTTCGGGGACGGTGCACCCCCATGCGTGGCCCTCTTTGGGCTTAGTGTCGGCCAGCAGGGACAAAGGATCCCACCCCCGGGCTGGGGCCATCAGGGGCGTGGCTAGACCCAAGCCCGGGCCGGGAAGAGGGGCGGGGCTGATGCTCGGGGAAGTGAGCCCCGGCCACATGGCGGCCAGGGTCCCCAGGCGCAATCCAGCTTGTCTCCTGGGAAGCATCCCACAGTCTTCACGCTCCCTCAGAAGACTGTTTCATGGCGGCTGGACCCCCATGCGCCGCCCTCCTTGGGCTTAGCATGGGCGAGCAGGTCCAGCCAATGCCACCCCTGGGCTGGGGCTGCCAGGGGCGTGGCTAGACCGAAGCCCGGGCCAGGAAGAGGGGCGGAGCTGACGCTCGGGGACGAGAGCCCCGGCCACATGGCGGCCGGGGTCCCCAGGCGCAATCCAGCTTGTCTCCTGGGAAGCAACCCACAGTCTTCACACTTCCTCAGAAGACTGTTTCAGGGCGGCTGGACCCCCACGCGCGGCCCTCTTTGGGCTTAGCGTCGACAAGCAGGTCCAGCCGATCCCACCCCCGGGCTGGGGCCGCCAGGGGCGTGGCTAGACCCAAGCCCGGGCCGGGAAGAGGGGCGGGGCTGACGCTCGGGGACGTGAGCCCCGGCCACATGGCGTCCAGGGTCCCCTGGCGCAATCCAGCTTGTCTCCTGGGAAGCAACCCACAGTCTTCACGCTCCCTCTGAAGTCTGTTTCGGGGTGGCTGGACCCCCACGTGCGGCCCTCTTTGGGCTTAGCGTGGGCGAGCAGGTCCAGCCGATCCCACCCCCGGGCTGGGGCCGCCAGGGGCGTGGCTAGCCCCAAGCCCGGGCCGGGAAGAGGAGCGGGGCTGACGCTTGGGGACGTGAGCCCCGGCCACATGGCGGCCAGCGTCCTCAGGCGCAATCCAGCTTGTCTCCTGGGAAGCAACCCACAGTCTTCACGCTCCCTCGGAAGACAGTTTCATGGCGGCTGGACCCCCACGTGAGGCCCTCTTTGGGCTTAGCATCGGCGAGCAGGTCCAACCGATCCCACCCCCGGGCTGGGGCCGCCAGGGGCGTGGCTAGACCCAAGCCCGGGCCGGGAAGAGGGGCGGGGCTGATGCTCGGGGACGTGAGCCCCGGCCACATGGCGTCCAGGGTCCCCAGGCGCAATCCAGCTTGTCTCCTGGGAAGCAACCCACAGTCTTCACGCTCCCTCGGAAGACTGTTTTGGTGCGTCTGGACCCCCACGCGCGGCCCTCTTTGGGCTTAGCGTGGGCGAGCAGGTCCAGCCGATCCCACCCCCGGGCTGGGGCCGCCAGGGGCGTGGCTAGACCCAAGCCCTGGCCGGGAAGAGGGGCGGGGCTGACGCTTGGGGACGTGAGCCCCGGCCACATGGCGGCTGGGGTCCCCAGGCGCAAATCAGCTTGTCTCCTGGGAAGCAACCCAGTCTTCACGCTCCCTCGGAAGACTGTTTTGGGGCGGCTGGACCCCCACGTGCGTCCCTCTTTGGGCTTAGTGTCGGCGAGCAGGTCCAGCCGATCCCACCCCCGGGCTGGGGCCGCCAGGGGCGTGGCTAGACCCAAGCCCGGGCCGGGAAGAGGGGCGGGGCTGATGCTCGGGGACGTGAGCCCCGGCCACATGGCGGCCGGGGTCCCCATGTGCATTCTAGCTTGTCTCCTGGGAAGCAACCCACAGTCTTCACGCTCCCTCAGAAGACAGTTTCATGGCGGCTGGACCCCCACGTGCGTCCCTCTTTGGGCTTAGCATCGGCAAGCAGGTCCAGCCGATTCCACCCCCAGGCTGGGGCCGCCAGGGGCGTGGCTAGACCCAAGCCCGGGCCGGGAAGAGGGGCGGGGCTGTCGCTTGGGGACGTGAGCCCCGGCCACATGGGGGCTGGGGTCCTCAGGCGCAATCCAGCTTGTCTCTTGGGAAGCAACCCACAGTCTTCACGCTCCCTCGGAAGACTGTTTCGGGGAGGGTGCACCCCCATGCGTGGCCCTCTTTGGGCTTAGTGTCGGCCAGCAGGGACAAAGGATCCCACCCCCGGGCTGGGGCCATCAGGGGCGTGGCTAGACCCAAGCCCGGGCCGGGAAGAGGGGCGGGGCTGACGCTCGGGACGTGAGCCCCGGCCACATGGCGTCCAGGGTCCCCAGGCGCAATCCAGCTTGTCTCCTGGGAAGCAACCCACAGTCTTCACGCTCCCTCTGAAGTCTGTTTCGGGGTTGCTGGACCCCCATGCGGGGCCCTCTTTGGGCTTAGCGTGGGCGAGCAGGTCCAGCCGATCCCACCCCCGGGCTGGGGCCGCCAGGGGCGTGGCTTGACCTAAGCCCGGGCCGGGAAGAGGGGCGGGGCTGATGCTCTTGGACGTGAGCCCCGGCCACATGGCAGCCGGGGTCCCCAGGCGCAATCCAGCTTGTCTCCTGGGAAGCAACCCAGTCTTCACGCTCCCTCAGAAGACTGTTTCTGTGTGGCTGGACCCCCACGCGCGGCCCTCTTTGGGCTTAGCGTGGGCGAGCAGGTCCAGCAGATCCCACCCCCGGGCTGGGGCCGCCAGGGGCGTGGCAAGACCCAAGCCCGGGCAGGGAAGAGGGGCGGGGCTGACGCTCGGGGACGTGAGACCCGGCCACATGGCATCCGGGGTCCTCAGGCGCAATCCAGCTTGTCTCCTGGGAAGCAACCCACAGTCTTCACGCTCCCTCGGAAGACTGTTTTGGGGCGCCTGGACCCCCGCGCGTTGCCCTGTTTGGGCTATGTGTCGACGAGCAGGTCCAGCCGATCCCACCCGCGGGCTGGGGCTGTCAGGGGCGTGGCTAGACCCAAGCCCGGGCCTGGAAGAGGGCGGGGCTGACGCTCTTGGACGTGAGCCCCGGCCACATGGCGGCTGGGGTCCCCAGGCGCAATCCAACTTGTCTCTTGGGAAGCAACCCACAGTCTTCACGCTCGCACAGAAGTCTGTTTCGGGGCGGCTGGACCCCGACGTGCAGCCATCTTTGGGCTTAGCATGGGCGAGCAGGTCCATCCGATCCCACCCCCGGGCTGGGGCCATCAGGGGCGTGGCTAGACCCAAGCCCTGGCCGGGTAAAGGGGCGGGGCTGATGCTCGGGGACGAGAGCCCCGGCCACATGGGGACCAGGGTCCCCAGGTGCAATCCAGCTTGTCTCCTGTGAAGCAACCCACAGTCTTCACGCTCCCTTGGAAGACTGCTTTGGGGCGGCTGGACCCCCACGCGCGGCCCTCTTTAAGGTAGCATCGGCCTGCAGGTACAGCCGATCCCACCCCCGGGCTGGGGCCGCCAGGGGCGTGGCTAGACCCAAGCCCGGGCCGGGAAGAGGGGTGGGGCTGGCGCTCGGGGACGTGAGCCCCGGCCACATGGCGGCCGGGGTCCCCAGGCGCAATCCAGCTTGTCTCCTCGGAAGCAACCCAGTCTTCACGGTCCCTCAGAAGACTGTTTCTGGGTGGCTGGACCCACACGCGCGGCCCTCTTTGGGCTTAGCGTGGGTGAGCAGGTCCAACCGATCCCACCCCCGAGCTGGGGCCGCCAGGGGCGTGGCTAGACCCAAGCCCGGGTCTGGAAGAGGGCGGGGCTGATGCTCGGGCACGTGAGCCCCGGCCACATGGCGGCCGGGGTCCCCAGGCGCAATCCAGCTTGTCTCTTGGGAAGCAACCCACAGTCTTCACGCTCCCTCAGAAGACTGTTTTGGGGAGGCTGGACCCCACGCGCGGCCCTCTTTGGGCTTAGCGTCGGCCAGCAGGTCCAGCCGATCCCACCCCCGGGCTGGGGCCGCCAGGGGCGTGGCTAGACCCAAGCCCGGGCCAGGAAGAGGGGCGGGGCTGACGCTCTTGGACGTGAGCCCCGGCCATATGGCGGCCGGGGTCCCCAGGCGCAATCCAGTTTGTCTCCTGGGAAGCAACCCACAGTCTTCACGCTCCCTCGGAAAACTGTTTCGGGGCGCCTAGACACCCACGCGCTGCCCTCTTTGGGATTTGCGTCCGCGAGCAGGTCCCGCCGATCCCACCCCCGGGCTGGGGCCGCCAGGGGCGTGGCTAAACCCAAGCCCGGGCCGGGAAGATGGGCGGGGCTGACGCTCGGGGACGCGAACCCCGGCCACATGGCGGCCAGGGTCCCCAGCCGCAATCCAGCTTGACTCCTGGGAAGCAACCCAGTCTTCACGCTCCCTTGGAAGACTGTTTCTGGGTGGCTGGACCCCACGCGCGGCCATCTTTGGGCTTAGCGTCAGCAAGCAGGTACAGCCGATCCCACCCCCGGGCTGGGGCCGCCAGGGGCGTGGCTAGACCCAAGCCCGGGTCTGGAAGAGGGCGGGGCTGATGCTCGGGGACGAGAGCCCCGGCCACATGGGGACCAGGGTCCCCAGTCGCAATCCAGCTTGTCTCCTGGGAAGCAACCCACAGTCTTCACGCTCCCTCAGAAGACTGTTTCTGGGTGGCTGGACCCCCACGCGTGGCCCTCTTTGGGCTCAGGGTGGGCGAGCAGTTCCAGCCGATCCCACCCCCGGGCTGGGGCAGGCAGTGGCATGGCTAGACCCAAGCCCGGGCCGGGAAGAGGGTCGCGGCGGACGCTCGGGGACGTGAGCCCCGGCCACATGGCGGCCAGGGTCTCCAGGCGCAATCCAGCTGGTCT
The DNA here is from genome assembly GCF_017591425.1 of Ochotona curzoniae. Classification (NCBI taxonomy): domain Eukaryota; kingdom Metazoa; phylum Chordata; class Mammalia; order Lagomorpha; family Ochotonidae; genus Ochotona; species Ochotona curzoniae. Next base: position 57,206 of record NW_024465121.1, on the reverse strand, counting down.
CCTGGGAAGCAACCCACAATCTTCACGCTCCCTCAGAAGACTGTTTCAGGGAGGATGCACCCCCATGCGCGGCCCTCTTTGGGCTTAGCGTCGGCAAGCAGGTACAGAGGATCCCACCCCCGGGCTGGGGCCGCCAGGGGCGTGGCTAGACCCAAGCCCGGGCCTGGAAGAGGCCGGGGCTGACGCTCGGCAACTTGTGCCACAGCCACATGGCGGCCAGGGTCCCCAGGCGCAATCCAGCTTGTCTCTTGGGAAGCAACCCACAGTCTTCACGCTCCCTCAGAAGACTGTTTTGGTGCGGCTGGACCAAAACGCGCGGCCCTCTTTGGGCTTAGCGTCAGCGAGCAGGTCCATCTGATCCCACCCCCGGGCTGGGGCCGCCAGGGGCGTGGCTAGACCCAAGCCCGGGCCGGGAAGAGGGGCGGGGCTGACGCTTGGGGACGTGAGCCCCGGCCACATGGCGGCTAGGGTCCCCAGGTGCAATCCACCTTGTCTCCTGGGAAGCAACCCACAGTCTTCACGCTCCCTCAGAAGACTGTTTTGTTGCGGCTGGACCCCTACGTGCGGCCCTCTTTGGGCTTAGTGTCGGCGAGCAGGTCCAGCCGATCCCACCCCCGGGCTGGGGCCGCCAGGGGCGTGGCTAGACCCAAGCCCGGGCCGGGAAGAGGGGCGGGGCTGACGCTCGGGGACGTGAGCCCCGGCCACATGGCGGCCGGGGTCCCCAGGCGCAATCCAGCTTGTCTCCTGGGAAGCAACCTACAGTCTTCACGCTCCCTCAGAAGACTGTTTCTGGGTGGCTGGACCCCCACGTGCGGGCCTCTTTGGGCTTAGCGTGGGCGAGTAGGTCCAGCCGATCCCACCCCCGGGCTGGGGCCGCCAGGGGCGTGGCTAGCCCCAAGCCCGGGCCGGGAAGAGTGGCGGGGCTGACGCTCGGGGACGTGAGCCCCGGCCACATGGGGGCCAGGGTCCCCAGGCGCAATCCAGCTTGTCTCCTGGGAAGCAACCCACAGTCTTCACGCTCCCTTGGAAGACTGCTTTGGGGCGGCTGGACCCCCACGTGCGTCCCTCTTTGGGCTTAGCATCGGCAAGCAGGTCCAGCCGATCCAACCCCGGGCTGGGGCCGCCAGGGGCATGGCTATACCCAAGCCCGGGCCGGGAAGAGGTGCGGGTCTGACGCTCTTGGACATGAGCCCCGGCCACATGGCGGCCGGGGTCCCCAGGCGCAATCCAGCTTGTCTCCTGGGAAGCAACCCACAGTCTTCACGCTCCCTCGGAAGACAGTTTCATGGAGGCTGGACCCCCACGCGCCGCCCTCTTTGGGCTTAGCGTGGGCGAGCAGGTCCATCCGATCCCACCCCCGGGCTGGGGCCGCCAGGGGCGTGGCTAGACCCAAGCCCGGGCCGGAAAGAGGGGCGGGGCGAATGCTCTTAGACGTGAGCCCCGGCCACATGGCGGCCAGGGTCCCCAGGCGCAATCCAGCTTGTCTCCTGGGAAGCAACCCACAGTCTTCACGCTCCCTTGGAAGACTGCTTTGGGGCGGCTGGACCCCCACGCGCGGCCCTCTTTGGGCTTAGCGTGGGCGAGCAGGTCCAGCCGATCCCACCCCCGGGCTGGGGCCGCCAGGGGCGTGGCTAGACCCAAGCCCGGGCCGGGAAGAGAGGCGGGGCTGACGCTCTTGGACGTGAGCCCCGGCCACATGGCGGCCAGGGTCCCCAGGCGCAATCCAGCTTGTCTCCTGGGAAGCAACCCACAGTCTTCACGGTCCCTCAGAAGTCTGTTTCTGGGTGGATGGACCCCCACGTGCGGCCCTCTTTGGGCTTAGCGTGGGCGAGTAGGTCCAGCCGATCCCACCCCCGGGCTGGGGCCGCCAGGGGCGTGGCTAGCCCCAAGCCCGGGCCGGGAAGAGGGGCGGGGCTGACGCTCGGGGACGTGAGCCCCGGCCACATGGGGGCCATGGTCCCCAGGCGCAATCCAGCTTGTCTCCTGGGAAGCAACCCACAGTCTTCACGCTCCCTTGGAAGACTGCTTTGGGGCGGCTGGACCCCCACGTGCGTCCCTCTTTGGGCTTAGCATCGGCAAGCAGGTCCAGCCGATCCAACCCCGGGTTGGGGCCGCCAGGGGCATGGCTATACCCAAGCCCGGGCCGGGAAGAGGGGCGGGGCTGACGCTCTTGGACATGAGCCCCGGCCACATGGCGGCCGGGGTCCCCAGGCGCAATCCAGCTTGTCTCCTGGGAAGCAACCCACAGTCTTCACGCTCCCTCGGAAGACAGTTTCATGGAGGCTGGACCCACACGTGCGTCCCTCTTTGGGCTTAGCGTCGGCGAGCAGGTCCAGCCGATCCCACGCCCGGGCTGGGGCCGCCAGGGGCGTGGCTAGACCCAAGCCCGGGCCGGAAAGAGGGGCGGGGCGAATGCTCTTAGACGTGAGCCCCGGCCACATGGGGGCCAGGGTCCCCAGGCGCAATCCAGCTTGTCTCCTGGGAAGCAACCCACAGTCTTCACGCTCCCTTGGAAGACTGCTTTGGGGCGGCTGGACCCCCACGTGCGTCCCTCTTTGGGCTTAGCGTGGGCGAGCAGGTCCAGCCGATCCCACCCCCGGGCTGGGGCCGCCAGGGGCGTGGCTAGACCCAAGCCCGGGCCGGGAAGAGAGGCGGGGCTGACGCTCTTGGACGTGAGCCCCGGCCACATGGCGGCCAGGGTCCCCAGGCGCAATCCAGCTTGTCTCCTGGGAAGCAACCCACAGTCTTCACGGTCCCTCAGAAGACTGTTTCTGGGTGGCTGGACCCCCACGTGCGGCCCTCTTTGGGCTTAGCGTGGGCGAGTAGGTCCAGCCGATCCCACCCCCGGGCTGGGGCCGCCAGGGGCGTGGCTAGCCCCAAGCCCGGGCCGGGAAGAGGGGCGGGGCTGACGCTCGGGGACGTGAGCCCCGGCCACATGGGGGCCAGTGTCCCCAGGCGCAATCCAGCTTGTCTCCTGGGAAGCAACCCACAGTCTTCACGCTCCCTTGGAAGACTGCTTTGGGGCGGCTGGACCCCCACGTGCGTCCCTCTTTGGGCTTAGCATCGGCAAGCAGGTCCAGCCGATCCAACCCCGGGTTGGGGCCGCCAGGGGCATGGCTATACCCAAGCCCGGGCCGGGAAGAGGTGCGGGTCTGACGCTCTTGGACATGAGCCCCGGCCACATGGCGGCCGGGGTCCCCAGGCGCAATCCAGCTTGTCTCCTGGGAAGCAACCCACAGTCTTCACGCTCCCTCGGAAGACAGTTTCATGGAGGCTGGACCCCCACGCGCCGCCCTCTTTGGGCTTAGCGTGGGCGAGCAGGTCCAGCCGATCCCACGCCCGGGCTGGGGCCGCCAGGGGCGTGGCTAGACCCAAGCCCGGGCCGGGAAGAGGGGCGGGGCTGAAGCTCGGGGACGTGAGCCCCGGCCACATGGGGGCCAGGGTCCCCAGGCGCAATCCAGCTTGTCTCCTGGGAAGCAACCCACAGTCTTCACGCTCCCTTGGAAGACTGCTTTGGGGCGGCTGGACCCCCACGAGCGGCCCTCTTTGGACTTAGCATCGGCGAGCAGGTCCACCCGATCCCACCCCCGGGCTGGGGCCGCCAGCGGCGTGGCTAGAACCAAGCCCGAGCCGGGAAGAGGGGCGGGGCTGATGCTCGGACACGTGAGCCCCGGCCACATGGGGGCCATGGTCCCCAGGCGCAATCCAGCTTGTCTCCTGGTAAGCAACCCACAGTCTTCACGCTCCCTTAGAAGACTGCTTTGGGGCGGCTGGACCCCCACGCGCGGCCCTCTTTGGGGTAGCATCGGCCAGCAGGTCCAGCCGATCCCACCCCCAAGCTGGGGCCGCCAGGGGCGTGGCTAGACTCAAGCCCGGGCCGGGAAGAGGGGCGGGGCTGACGCTTGGGGACGTGAGACCCGGCCACATGGAGGCCAGGGTCCTCAGGCGCAATCCAGCTTGTCTCTTGGGAAGCAACCCACAGTCTTCACGCTCCCTCGGAAGACATTGTCATTGTGGCTGGACCACTACGTGCGGCCATCTTTGGGCTTAGCATCGGCGAGCAGGTCCAGCCGATCCCACCCCCAAGCTGGGGCCGTCAGGGGCGTGGCTAGACCCAAGCCCGGGCCAGAAAGAGGGGCTGGCTGACGCTCCTGGACGTGAGCCCCGGCCACATGGCGGCCGGGGTCCCCAGGCGCAATCCACCTTGTCTCCTGGGAAGCAACCCACAGTCTTCACGCTCCCTCAGAAGACTGTTTCGGGGCGGCTGGACCCCCATGCGTGGCCCTCTTTGGGCTTAGCGTGGGCGAGCAGGTCCATCTGATCCCACCCCCGGGCTGGGGCCGCCAGGGGCGTGGCTAGACCCAAGCCCGGGCTGGGAAGAGGGGCGGGGCTGATGCTCGGGGACTTGACCCCCGGCCACATGGCGGCCGGTGTCCCCAGGTGCAATCCAGCTTGTCTCTTGGGAAGCCACCCACAGTATTCACGCTCCCTCAGAAGACTGTTTCTGGGTGGCTGGACCCCCACGCGTGGCCCTCTTTGGGCTCAGGGTGGGCGAGCAGTTCCAGCCGATCCCACCCCCGGGCTGGGGCTGCCAGGGGCGTGGCTAGACCCAAGCCCGGGCCGGGAAGAGGGGCGGGGCTGACGCTCGGGGACGTGAGCCCCGGCCACATGGCGGCCAGGGTCTCGAGGCGCAATCAAGCTGGTCTCCTGGGAAGCAACCCACAGTCTTCACGCTCCCTCAGAAGACTGTTTCGGGGAGGATGCACCCCCATGCGCGGCCCTCTTTGGGCTTAGCGTCGGCAAGCAGGTACAGCCGATCCCACCCCCGGGCTGGGGCCGTCAGGGGCGTGGCTAGACCCAAGCCCGGGCCGGGAAGAGGGCGGGGCTGACGCTCGGGAACTTGTGCCACAGCCACATGGCGGCCAGGGTCCCCAGGCGCAATCCAGCTTGTCTCCTGGGAAGCAACCCACAGTCTTCACGCTCCCTCAGAAGACTGTTTCGGGGCGGCTGGACCCCCACGTGCGGCCCTCTTTGGGCTTAGCGTGGGCGAGCAGGTACAGCCGATCCCACCCCCGGGCTGGGGCCGCCAGGGGCGTGGCTAGACCCAAGCCCGGGCCGGGAAGAGGGGCGGGGCTGATGCTCGGGGACGTGAGCCCCGGCCACATGGAGGCCAGGGTCCCCAGGCGCAATCCAGCTTGTCTCCTGGGAAGCAACCCACAGTCTTCACGCTCCCTCAGAAGACTGTTTTAGGGCAGCTGGACCCCCACGTGCGGCCCTCTTTGGGCTTAGCGTGGGCGAGGATGTCCAGCCAATCCCACCCCCGGGCTGGGGCCGTCAGGGGCGTGGCTAGACCCAAGCCCTGGCCGGGAAGAGGGGCGGGGCTGACGCTTGGGGACGTGAGCCCCGGCCACATTTCGGCCGGGGTCCCCAGGCGCAATCCAGCTTGTCTCCTGGGAAGCAACCCACAATCTTCACGCTGCCTCAGAAGACAGTTTCATGGCGGCTGGACCCCCACGTACGGCCCTCTTTGGGCTTAGCGTGGGCGAGCAGGTCCAGCCGATCCCACCCCCGGGCTGGGGCCGCCAGGGGCGTGGCTAGACCCAAGCCCGGGCCGGGAAGAGGGGCGGGGCTGACGCTCGGGGATGTGAGCCCCGGCCACATGGCGGCCAGGGTCCCCAGGCGCAATCCAGCTGGTCTCCTGGGAAGCAACCCACAGTCTTTACGCTCCCTCGGAAGACAGTTTCATGGCGGCTGGACCCCCACGCGCCGCCCTCTTTGGGCTTAGTGTCGGCAAGCAGGTCCAGCCAATCCCACCCCCGAGCTGGGGCCGTCAGGGGCGTGGCTAGACCCAAGCCCGGGCCGGGATGAGGGGCAGGGCTGACGCTCTTGGACGTGAGCCCCGGCCACATGGCGGCCAGGGTCCCCAGGCGCAATCCAGCTTGTCTCCTGGGAAGCAACCCACAGTCTTCACGCTCCCTCGAAAGACAGTTTCATGGCGGCTGGACTCCCACGAGCGGCCCTCTTTGGGCTTATCATCGGCGAGCAGCTCCAGCGGATCCCACCCCCGGGCTGGGGCCGCCAGGGGCGTGGCTAGACCCAAGCCCGGGCCAGGAAGAGGGGCGGGGCTGATGCTCGGGGACGTGAGCCAAGCCACATGGGGACCAGGGTCCCCAGGCGCAATCCAGCTTGTCTCCTGGGAAGCAACCCACAGTCTTCACACTCCCTCAGAAGACTGTTTCAGGGCGGCTGGACCCCCACTTGCGGCCCTCTTTGGGCTTAGCGTGGGCGAACAGGTCCAGCCGATCCCACCCCCAGGCTTGGGCAGCCAGGGGCGTGGCTAGACCCAAGCCCGGGCCGGGAAGAGGGGCGGGGCTGACGCTCGGGGACGTGAGCCCTGGCCACATGGCGGCCGCGGTCCCTAGTTACAATCCAGCTTGTCTCTTGGGAAGCCACCCACAGTCTTCACGCTCCCTCGGAAGACTGTTTCGGGGAGGGTGCACCCCCACGCGCTACCCTCTTTGGGCTTAGCGTCGGCAAGCAGGTCCAGCGGATCCCACCCCCGGGCTGGGGCCACCAGGGGCGTGGATAGACCCAAGCCCGGGCCTGGAAGAGGGGCAGGGCTGACGATCGGGAACGTGTGCCACTGCCACATGGCGGCCAAGGTCCCCAGGCGCAATCCAGCTTGTCTCTTGGGAAGCAACCCACAGTCTTCACGCTCCCTCGGAAGACTGTTTTGGGGCGGCTGGACCCCCACGTGCGGCCCTCTTTGGGCTTAGTGTCGGCAAGCAGGTCCAGCCGATCCCACCCCCGGGCTGGGGCCGCCAGGGGCGTGGCTAGACCCAAGCCCGGGCCGGGAAGAGGGGCGGGGCTGACGCTCGGGGACGTGAGCCCCGGCCACATGGCGGCCAGTGTCCCCAGGCGCAATCCATCTTGTCTCCTGGGAAGCAACCCACAGTCTTCACGCTCCCTCGGAAGACAGTTTTGGGGCGGCTGGACCCCCACGCGCCACCCTCTTTGGGCTTAGTGTAGGCGAGCAGGTCCAGCCGATCCCACCCCCGGGCTGGGGCCGCCAGGGGCGTGGCTAGACCCAAGCCCGGGCCAGGAAGAGGGGCGGGGCTGACGCTCGGGGACGTGAGCCCCGGCCACATGGCGGCCGGGGTCCCAGGCGCAATCCAGCTTGTCTCCTGGGAAGCAACCCACAGTCTTCACGCTCCCTCAGAAGACTGTTTCGGGGAGGGTGCACCCCCACCCGCGGCCCTCTTTGGGCTTAGCGTCGGCAAGCAGGTACAGAGGATCCCACCCCCGGGCTGGGGCCGCCATCGGCGTGGCTAGACCCAATCCCGGGCCAGGAAGAAGGGCGGGGCTGACGCTCGGGGACGTGAGCCCTGGCCACATGGAGGCCAGGGTCCCCAGGCACAATCCAGCTTGTCTTCTGGGAAGCAATCCACAGTCTTCATGCTCCCTCGGAAGACTGTTTCGGGGCGGCTGGACCCCCACGTGCGGCTCTCTTTGGGCTTAGTGTGGGCGAGCAGGTCCAGCCTATCCCACCCCCGGGATGGGGCCGCCAGGGGCGTGGCTAGACCCAAGCCCGGGCCAGGAAGAGGGGCGGGGCTGACGCTCGGGGACGTGAGCCCCGGCCACATGGCGGCCAGGGTCCCCAGGCGCAATCCAGCTTGTCTCCTGGGAAGCAACCCACAGTCTTCACGGTCCCTCAGAAGACTGTTTCTGGGTGGCTGGACCTCCACGCGCGGCCCTCTTTGGGCTTAGTGTTGGCGAGCAGGTCCAGCCGATCCCACACCCCCGGGCTGGGGCCACCAGGGGCGTGGCTAGACACAAGCCCGGGCCGGGAAGTGGGGCGGGGCTGATGCTCGGGGATGTGAGCCCCGGCCACATGGCGGCTGGGTTCCCCAGGTGCAATCCACCTTGTCTCCTGGGAAGCAACCCACAGTCTTCACGCTCCCTCAGAAGACTGTTTCGGGCAGGGTGCACCCCCATGCGTGGCCCTCTTTGGGCTTAGTGTTGGCAAGCAGGTCCTGCCGATCCCACCCCCGGGATGGGGCCGCCAGGGGCGTGGCTAGACCCAAGCCCGGGCCGGGAAGAGGGGCGGGGCTGACGCTCGGGGACGTGAGACCCGGCCACATGGCGGCCAGAGTCCCCAGGCGCAATCCATCTTGTCTCCTGGGAAGCAACCCACAGTCTTCACGCTCCCTCGGAAGACTGTTTTGGGGCAGCTGGACCCCCACGCGCCGCCCTCTTTGGGCTTAGCATGGGCAAGCAGGTCCAACCGATCCCACCCCCGGGCTGGAGCTGCAAGGGGCGTGGCTAGACCCAAGCCCGGGCCAGGAAGAGGGGCGGGGCTGACGCTCGGGGATGTGAGCCCCGGCCACATGGCATCCGGGGTCCCAGGCGCAATCCAGCTTGTCTCCTGGGAAGCAACCCACAGTCTTCACGCTCCCTCAGAAGACTGTTTCGGGGAGGGTGCACCCTCATGCGCGGCCCTCTTTGGTGTTAGCGTCGGCAAGCAGGTCCAGCCGATCCCACCCCCGGGATGGGGCCGCCATGGGCGTGGCTAGACCCAAGCCCGGGCCGGGAAGAGGGCGGGGCTGACGCTCCGGCACGTGAGCCCTGGCCACATGGAGGCCAGGATCCCCAGGCACAATCCAGCTTGTCTTCTGGGAAGCAACCCACAGTCTTCACGCTCCCTCGGAAAACAGTTTCATTGCGGTTGGACCCCAACGCGCGGCCCTCTTTGGGCTTAGTGTCGGCCAGCAGGTCCAGCCGATCCCACCCCCGGGCTGGGGCCGCCAGGGGCGTGGCTAGACCCAAGCCCGGGCCAGGAAGAGGGTCGGGGCTGACGCTCGGGGACGTGAGCCCCGGCCACATGGCGGCCAGGGTCCCCAGGCGCAATCCAGCTTGTCTCCTGGGAAGCAACCCACAGTCTTCACGCTCCCTCAGAAGACTGTTTCGGGGAGGGTGCACCCCCATGCGCGGCCCTCTTTGGGCTTAGCATCGGCCAGCAGGTCCAGCCGATCCCACCCCCGGGCTGGGGCCGCCAGGGGCGTGGCTAGACCCAAGCCCGGGCCGGGAAGAGGGGCGGGGCTGACGCTCTTGGACGTGAGCCCCGGCCACATGGCGGCCGGGGTCCCCACGCGCAATCAAGCTTGTCTCCTGGGAAGCAACCCACAGTCTTCACGCTCCCTCGGAAAACAGTTTCATTGCGGTTGGACCCCAACGCGCGGCCCTCTTAGGGCTTAGCGTCGCCGAGCAGGTCCAGTGGATCCCACCCCCAAACTGGGGCCACCAGGGGCGTGGCTAGACCCAAGCCCGGGCCGGGAAGAGGGGCGGGGCTGACGCTCGGGGACGTGAGCCCCGGCCACATGGCGGCCAGAGTCCCCAGGCGCAATCCATCTTGTCTCCTGGGAAGCAACCCACAGTCTTCACGCTCCCTCGGAAGACTGTTTTGGGGCAGCTGGACCCCCACGCGCCGCCCTCTTTGGGCTTAGCATGGGCAAGCAGGTCCAACCGATCCCTCCCCCGGGCTGGAGCTGCAAGGGGCGTGGCTAGACCCAAGCCCGGGCCAGGAAGAGGGGCGGGGCTGACGCTCGGGGATGTGAGCCCCGGCCACATGGCATCCGGGGTCCCAGGCGCAATCCAGCTTGTCTCCTGGGAAGCAACCCACAGTCTTCACGCTCCCTCAGAAGACTGTTTCTGGGTGGCTGGACCTCCACGCGCCGCCCTCTTTGGGCTTAGTGTTGGCAAGCAGGTACAGAGGATCCCACCCCCGGGCTGGGGCCGCCAGGGGCGTGGCTAGACCCAAGCCCGGGCCAGGAAGAAGGGCGGGGCTGACGCTCCGGCACGTGAGCCCTGGCCACATGGAGGCCAGGGTCCCCAGGCACAATCCAGCTTGTCTTCTGGGAAGCAACCCACAGTCTTCATGCTCCCTCGGAAGACTGTTTCGGGGCGGCTGGACCCCCACGTGCGGCCCTCTTTGGGCTTAGTGTGGGCGAGCAGGTCCAGCCTATCCCACCCCCGGGCTGGGGCCGCCAGGGGCGTGGCTAGACCCAAGCCCGGGCCAGGAAGAGGGGCGGGGCTGACGCTCGGGGACGTGAGCCCCGGCCACATGGCGGCCAGGGTCCCCAGGCGCAATCCAGCTTGTCTCCTGGGAAGCAACCCACAGTCTTCACGGTCCCTCAGAAGACTGTTTCTGGGTGGCTGGACCTCCACGCGCGGCCCTCTTTGGGCTTAGTGTTGGCGAGCAGGTCCAGCCGATCCCACACCCCCGGGCTTTGGCCACCAGGGGCGTGGCTAGACCCAAGCCCGGGCCGGGAAGTGGGGCGGGGCTGATGCTCGGGGATGTGAGCCCCGGCCACATGGCGGCTGGGGTCCCCAGGTGCAATCCACCTTGTCTCCTGGGAAGCAACCCACAGTCTTCACGCTCCCTCGGTAGACTGTTTTAGGGCGGCTGGACCCCCAAGGGCGGCCCTCTTTGGGCTAAGCGTGGGCGAACAGGTCCAACCGATCCCACCCCCGGGCTGGAGCTGCAAGGGGCGTGGCTAGACCCAAGCCCGGGCCAGGAAGAGGGGCGGGGCTGACGCTCGGGGACGTGAGCCCCGGCCACATGGCGGCCAGGGTCCCCAGGCGCAATCCAGCTTGTCTCCTGGGAAGCAACCCACAGTCTTCACGCTCCCTCGGAAGACTGTTTTGGGGCAGCTGGACCCCCACGCGCCGCCCTCTTTGGGCTTAGCATGGGCAAGCAGGTCCAACCGATCCCACCCCCGGGCTGGGGCCGCCAGGGGCGTGGCTAGACCCAAGCCCGGGCCAGGAAGAGGGGCGGGGCTGACGCTCGGGGATGTGAGCCCCGGCCACATGGCATCCGGGGTCCCAGGCGCAATCCAGCTTGTCTCCTGGGAAGCAACCCACAGTCTTCACGCTCCCTCAGAAGACTGTTTCGGGGAGGGTGCACCCCAATGCGCGGCCCTCTTTGGGCTTAGCGTCGGCAAGCAGGTCCAGCCGATCCCACCCCCGGGATGGGGCCGCCATGGGCGTGGCTAGACCCAAGCCCGGGCCGGGAAGAGGGCGGGGCTGACGCTCCGGCACGTGAGCCCAGGCCACATGGAGGCCAGGGTCCCCAGGCACAATCCAGCTTGTCTTCTGGGAAGCAACCCACAGTCTTCATGCTCCCTCGGAAGACTGTTTCGGGGCGGCTGGACCCCCACGTGCGGCCCTCTTTGGGCTTAGTGTGGGCGAGCAGGTCCAGCCTATCCCACCCCCGGGCTGGGGCCGCCAGGGGCGTGGCTAGACCCAAGCCCGGGCCAGGAAGAGGGGCGGGGCTGACGCTCGGGGACGTGAGCCCCGGCCACATGGCGGCCAGGGTCCCCAGGCGCAATCAAGCTTGTCTCCTGGGAAGCAACCCACAGTCTTCACGGTCCCTCAGAAGACTGTTTCTTGGTGGCTGGGCCTCCACGCGCGGCCTCTTTGGGCTTAGTGTTGGCGAGCAGGTCCAGCCGATCCCACACCCCCGGGCTGGGGCCACCAGGGGCGTGGCTAGACCCAAGCCCGGGCCGGGAAGTGGGGCGGGGCTGATGCTCGGGGATGTGAGCCCCGGCCACATGGCGGCTGGGGTCCCCAGGTGCAATCCACCTTGTCTCCTGGGAAGCAACCCACAGTCTTCACGCTCCCTCAGAAGACTGTTTCGGGGAGGGTGCACCCCCATGCGCGGCCCTCTTTGGGCTTAGTGTTGGCAAGCAGGTCCAGCCGATCCCACCCCCGGGATGGGGCCGCCAGGGGCGTGGCTAGACCCAAGCCCGGGCCGGGAAGAGGGGCGGGGCTGACGCTCGGGGACGTGAGACCCGGCCACATGGCGGCCAGGGTCCCCAGGCGCAATCCAGCTTGTCTCCTGGGAAGCAACCCACAGTCTTCACGCTCCCTCGGTAGACTGTTTTAGGGCGGCTGGACCCCCACGCGCGGCCCTCTTTGGGCTTAGTGTTGGCAAGCAGGTCCAGCCGATCCCACCCCCGGGATGGGGCCGCCAGGGGCGTGGCTAGACCCAAGCCCGGGCCGGGAAGAGGCGGGGCTGACGCTCGGGGACGTGAGCCCCGGCCACATGGCGGCCGGGGTCCCCACGCGCAATCAAGCTTGTCTCCTGGGAAGCAACCCACAGTCTTCACACTCCCTCAGAAGACTGTTTCAGGGCGGCTGGACCCCCACGCGCCGCCCTCTTTGGGCTTAGCGTGGGCAAGCAGGTCCAACCGATCCCACCCCTGTGCTGGGGCGCCAGGGGCGTGGCTAGACCCAAGCCCGGCCGGGAAGATGGGCGGGGCTGACGCTCGGGGACGTGAGCACCGGCCAAATGGCGGCCGGGTCCCCAGGCGCAATCCAGCTTGTCTCCTGGGAAGCAACCCACAGTCTTCACGCTCTCTCAGAAGACTGTTTCGGGGAGGGTGCACCCCGATGCGCGGCCCTCTTTGGGCTTAGCGTCGACGAGCAGGTCCAGCCGATCCCACCCCCGGGCTGGGGCCGCCAGGGAGGTGGCTAGACCCAAGCCCGGGCCAGGAAGAGGGGCGGGGCTGACGCTCGGGCACGTGAGCCCTGGCCACATGGAGGCCAGGGTCCCCAGGCGCAATCCAGCTTGTCTTCTAGGAAGCAACCCACAGTCTTCATGCTCCCTCAGAAGACTGTTTCGGGACGGCAGGACCCCCATGTGCGGCCCTCTTTGGGCTTAGTGTCGGCGAGCATGTCCAGCCGATCCCACCCCCGGGCTGGGGCCGCCAGGGGCGTGGCTAGACCCAAGCCCGGGCCAAGAAGAGGTTCGGGGCTGACGCTCGGGGACGTGAGCCCCGGCCACATGGCGGCCGGGGTCCCCAGGCGCAATCCAGCTTGTCTCCTGGGAAGCAACCCACAGTCTTCACGCTCCCTCAGAAGACTGTTTCGGGGAGGGTGCACCCCCATGCGCGGCCCTCTTTGGGCTTAGCATCGGCCAGCAGGTCCAGCCGATCCCACCCCCGGGCTGGGGCCGCCAGGGGCGTGGCTAGACCCAAGCCCGGGCCGGGAAGAGGGGCGGGGCTGACGCTCTTGGACGTGAGCCCCGGCCACATGGCGGCCGGGGTCCCCAGGTGCAATCCACCTTGTCTCCTGGGAAGCAACCCACAGTCTTCACGCTCCCTCGGAAAACAGTTTCATTGCGGTTGGACCCCAACGCGCCGCCCTCTTAGGGCTTAGCGTCGCCGAGCAGGTCCAGTGGATCCCACCCCCAAACTGGGGCCGCCAGGGGCGTGGCTAGACCCAAGCCCGGGCCTGGAAGAGGGCGGGGCTGACGCTCGGGGACGTGAGCCCCGGCCACATGGCGGCCGGGGTCCCCGGGCGCAATCCAGCTTGTCTCCTGGGAAGCAACCCACAATCTTCACGCTCCCTCAGAAGACTGTTTCGGGGCGGCTGGACCCCCACGCGCGGCCCTCATTGGGCTTAGCGTGGGCGAACAGGTACAGCTGATCCCACCCCCAGGCTGGGGCCATCAGGGGCGTGGCTAGACCCAAGCCAGGGCCGGGAAGAGGGGCGGGGCTGACGCTCTTGGACGTGAGTCCTGGCCACATGGCGGCCGGGGTCCCCAGGCGCAATCCAGCTTGTCTCCTGGGAAGCAACCCAGTCTTCACGCTCCCTCGAAAGGCTGTTTCGGGGCGGCTGGACCCCAATGCACGGCCCTCCTAGGGCTTAGCGTCGACGAGCAGGTCCAGCCGATCCCACCCCCGTGCTGGGACCGCCAGGGGCGTGGCTAGACCCAAGCCCGTGCCGGGAAGAGGGGCGGGGCTGATGCTCGGGGACGTGAGCCACGGCCACATGGCGGCCGGGGTCCCCAGGCGCAATCCAGCTTGTCTCCTGGGAAGCAACCCACAGTCTTCACGCTCCCTCAGAAGACTGTTTCGGGGAGGGTGCACCCCCATGCGTGGCCCTCTTTGGGCTTAGCGTGGGCGAACAGGTCCAGCCGATCCTACCCCCAGGCTGGGGCCGCCAGGGGTGTGGCTAGACCCAAGCCCGGGCCAGTAAGAGGGGCGGGGCTGACGCTCGGGGACGTGAGCCCTGGCCACATGGCGGCCGGGGTCCCCAGTTGCAATCCAGCTTGTCTCCTGGGAAGCAACCCACAATCTTCACGCTCCCTCAGAAGACTGTTTCGGGGCGGCTGGACCCCCACGCGCGGCCCTCATTGGGCTTAGCGTCGGCAAGCAGGTACAGAGGATCCCACCCCCGGGCTGGGGCCGCCAGGGGCGTGGCTAGACCCAAGCCCGGGCCGGGAAGAGGGGCGGGGCTGATGTTTGCTGACGTGAGCCCCGGCCACATGGCGGCCAGGGTCCCCAGGCGCAATCCAGCTTGTCTCCTGGGAAGCAACCCACAGTCTTCACGCTCCCTCAGAAGACTGTTTCGGGGAGGGTGCACCCCCATGCGCGGCCCTCTTTGGGCTTAGCATCGGCCAGCAGGTCCAGCCGATCCCACCCCCGGGCTGGGGCCGCCAGGGGCGTGGCTAGACCCAAGCCCGGGCCGGGAAGAGGGGCGGGGCTGACGCTCTTGGACGTGAGCCCCGGCCACATGGCGGCCGGGGTCCCCAGGTGCAATCCACCTTGTCTCCTGGGAAGCAACCCACAGTCTTCACGCTCCCTCGGAAAACAGTTTCATTGCGGTTGGACCCCAACGCGCCGCCCTCTTAGGGCTTAGCGTCGCCGAGCAGGTCCAGTGGATCCCACCCCCAAACTGGGGCCGCCAGGGGCGTGGCTAGAACCAAGCCCGGGCCTGGAAGAGGGCGGGGCTGACGCTCGGGGACGTGAGCCCCGGCCACATGGCGGCCGGGGTCCCCGGGCGCAATCCAGCTTGTCTCCTGGGAAGCAACCCACAATCTTCACGCTCCCTCAGAAGACTGTTTCGGGGCGGCTGGACCCCCACGCGCGGCCCTCATTGGGCTTAGCGTGGGCGAACAGGTACAGCTGATCCCACCCCCAGGCTGGGGCCATCAGGGGCGTGGCTAGACCCAAGCCAGGGCCGGGTAGAGGGGCGGGGCTGACGCTCGGGGACGTGAGCCCTGGCCACATGGCGGCTGGGGTCCCCAGGCGCAATCCAGCTTGTCTCCTGGGAAGCAACCCAGTCTTCACGCTCCCTCGAAAGGCTGTTTCGGGGCGGCTGGACCCCAATGCACGGCCCTCCTAGGGCTTAGCGTCGACGAGCAGGTCCAGCCGATCCCACCCCCGTGCTGGGACCGCCAGGGGCGTGGCTAGACCCAAGCCCGTGCCGGGAAGAGGGGCGGGGCTGATGCTCGGGGACGTGAGCCACAGCCACATGGCGGCCGGGGTCCCCAGGCGCAATCCAGCTTGTCTCCTGGGAAGCCACCCACAGTCTTCACGCTCCCTCGGAAGACTGTTTCGGGGCAGCTGGACCCCCACGCGCGGCCCTCTTTGGGCTTAGCGTGGGCAAGGAGGTCCAACCGATCCCACCCCTGGGCTGGGGCGCCAGGGGCGTGGCTAGACCCAAGCCCGGGCCGGGAAGAGGGGCGGGGCTGACGCTCGGGGACGTGAGCCCCCGGCCACATGGCGGCCGGGGTCCCAGGCGCAATCAAGCTTGTCTCCTGGGAAGCAACCCACAGTCTTCACGCTCTCTCAGAAGACTGTTTCGGGGAGGGTGCACCCCCATGCGCGGCCCTCTTTGGGCTTAGCGTCGGCAAGCAGGTACAGAGGATCCCACCCCCGGGCTGGGGCCGCCAGGGGCGTGGCTAGACCCAAGCCCGGGCCAGGAAGAGGGGCGGGGCTGACGCTCGGGCACGTGAGCCCTGGCCACATGGAGGCCAGGGTCCCCAGGCGCAATCCAGCTTGTCTTCTGGGAAGCAACCCACAGTCTTCACGCTCCCTCAGAAGACTGTTTCGGGGAGGGTGCACCCCCATGCGCGGCCCTCTTTGGGCTTAGTGTCGGCGAGCAGGTCCAGCCGATCCCACCCCCGGGATGGGGCCGCCAGGGGCGTGGCTAGACCCAAGCCCGGGCCGGGAAGAGGGGCGGGGCTGATGTTTGCTGACGTGAGCCCCGGCCACATGGCGGCCAGGGTCCCCAGGCGCAATCCAGCTTGTCTCCTGGGAAGCAACCCACAGTCTTCACGCTCCCTCAGAAGACTGTTTCATGGCGGCTGGACCCCACGCGCCGCCCTCCTTGGGCTTAGCATGGGCGAGCAGGTCCAGCCAATCCCACCCCTGGGCTGGGGCTGCCAGGGGCGTGGCTAGACCCAAGGCCGGGCCAGGAAGAGGGGCGGGGCTGACGCTCGGGGACGAGAGCCCCGGCCACATGGCGGCCGGGTCCCCAGGCGCAATCCAGCTTGTCTCCTGGGAAGCAACCCACAGTCTTCACACTCCCTCAGAAGACTGTTTCAGGGCGGCTGGACCCCCACGCGCGGCCCTCTTTGGGCTTAGCGTCGACAAGCAGGTCCAGCCGAACCCACCCCCGGGCTGGGGCCGCCAGGGGCGTGGCTAGACCCAAGCCCGGGCCGGGAAGAGGGGCGGGGCTGACGCTCGGGGACGTGAGCCCCGGCCACATGGCGTCCAGGGTCCCCTGGCGCAATCCAGCTTGTCTCCTGGGAAGCAACCCACAGTCTTCACGCTCCCTCTGAAGTCTGTTTCGGGGTGGCTGGACCCCCACGTGCGGCCCTCTTTGGGCTTAGCGTGGGCGAGCAGGTCCAGCCGATCCCACCCCCGGGCTGGGGCCGCCAGGGGCGTGGCTAGCCCCAAGCCCGGGCCGGGAAGAGGGGCGGGGCTGACGCTCGGGGACGTGAGCCCCGGCCACATGGCGGCCAGCGTCCTCAGGCGCAATCCAGCTTGTCTCCTGGGAAGCAACCCACAGTCTTCACGCTCCCTCGGAAGACAGTTTCATGGCGGCTGGACCCCCACGAGTGGCCCTCTTTGGGCTT
This sequence comes from Ochotona curzoniae, assembly GCF_017591425.1. Classification (NCBI taxonomy): domain Eukaryota; kingdom Metazoa; phylum Chordata; class Mammalia; order Lagomorpha; family Ochotonidae; genus Ochotona; species Ochotona curzoniae. The sequence continues at coordinate 40,279 of NW_024465121.1, read as the reverse complement.
AGCATCGGCGAGCAGGTCCAGCCGATCCCACCCCCGGGCTGGGGCCGCCAGGGGCGTGGCTAGACCCAAGCCCGGGCCGGGAAGAGGGGCGGGGCTGATGCTCGGGGACGTGAGCCCCGGCCATGGCGGCCGGGGTCCCCAGGCGCAATCCAGCTTGTCTCCTGGGAAGCAACCCACAGTCTTCACGCTCACTCGGAAGACTGTTTCGGGGCGGCTGGACCCCCACGCGCCGCCCTCTTTGGGCTTAGCGTGGGCGAGCAGGTCCAGCCGATCCCACCCCCGGGCTGGGGCCGCCAGGGGCGTGGCTAGACCCAAGCCCTGGCCGGGAAGAGGGGCGGGGCTGACGCTTGGGGACGTGAGCCCCGGCCACATGGCGGCTGGGGTCCCCAGGCGCAAACCAGCTTGTCTCCTGGGAAGCAACCCAGTCTTCACGCTCCCTCGGAAGACTGTTTTGGGGCGGCTGGACCCCCACGTGCGTCCCTCTTTGGGCTTAGTGTCGGCGAGCAGGTCCAGCCGATCCCACCCCCGGGCTGGGGCCGCCAGGGGCGTGGCTAGACGCAAGCCCGGGCCGGGAAGAGGGGCGGGGCTGATGCTCGGGGACGTGAGCCCCGGCCACATGGCGGCCGGGGTCCCCAGGTGCATTCTAGCTTGTCTCCTGGGAAGCAACCCACAGTCTTCACACTCCCTCAGAAGACAGTTTCATGGCGGCTGGACCCCCACGTGCGGCCCTCTTTGGGCTTAGCTTAGGCAAGCAGGTCCAGCCGATTCCACCCCCAGGCTGGGGCCGCCAGGGGCGTGGCTAGACCCAAGCCCGGGCCGGGAAGAGGGGCGGGGCTGTCGCTTGGGGACGTGAGCCCCGGCCACATGGGGGCTGGGGTCCTCAGGCGCAATCCAGCTTGTCTCTTGGGAAGCAACCCACAGTCTTCACGCTCCCTCGGAAGACTGTTTCGGGGACGGTGCACCCCCATGCGTGGCCCTCTTTGGGCTTAGTGTCGGTCAGCAGGGACAAAGGATCCCACCCCCGGGCTGGGGCCATCAGGGGCGTGGCTAGACCCAAGCCCGGGCCGGGAAGAGGGGCGGGGCTGATGCTCGGGGAAGTGAGCCCCGGCCACATGGCGGCCAGGGTCCCCAGGCGCAATCCAGCTTGTCTCCTGGGAAGCAACCCACAGTCTTCACGCTCCCTCAGAAGACTGTTTCATGGCGGCTGGACCCCCATGCGCCGCCCTCCTTGGGCTTAGCATGGGCGAGCAGGTCCAGCCAATGCCACCCCTGGGCTGGGGCTGCCAGGGGCGTGGCTAGACCGAAGCCCGGGCCAGGAAGAGGGGCGGGGCTGACGCTCGGGGACGTGAGCCCCGGCCACATGGCGGCCGGGGTCCCCAGGCGCAATCCAGCTTGTCTCCTGGGAAGCAACCCACAGTCTTCACACTTCCTCAGAAGACTGTTTCAGGGCGGCTGGACCCCCACGCGCGGCCCTCTTTGGGCTTAGCGTCGACAAGCAGGTCCAGCCGATCCCACCCCCGGGCTGGGGCCGCCAGGGGCGTGGCTAGACCCAAGCCCGGGCCGGGAAGAGGGGCGGGGCTGACGCTCGGGGACGTGAGCCCCGGCCACATGGCGTCCAGGGTCCCCTGGCGCAATCCAGCTTGTCTCCTGGGAAGCAACCCACAGTCTTCACGCTCCCTCTGAAGTCTGTTTCGGGGTGGCTGGACCCCCACGTGCGGCCCTCTTTGGGCTTAGCATGGGCGAGCAGGTCCAGCCGATCCCACCCCCGGGCTGGGGCCGCCAGGGGCGTGGCTAGCCCCAAGCCCGGGCCGGGAAGAGGAGCGGGGCTGACGCTTGGGGACGTGAGCCCCGGCCACATGGGGGCCAGGGTCCCCAGGCGCAATCCAGCTTGTCTCCTGGGAAGCAACCCACAGTCTTCACGCTCCCTCGGAAGACAGTTTCATGGCGGCTGGACCCCCACGTGTGGCCCTCTTTGGGCTTAGCATCGGCGAGCAGGTCCAACCGATCCCACCCCCGGGCTGGGGCCGCCAGGGGCGTGGCTAGACCCAAGCCCGGGCCGGGAAGAGGGGCGGGGCTGATGCTCGGGGACGTGAGCCCCGGCCACATGGCGTCCAGGGTCCCCAGGCGCAATCCAGCTTGTCTCCTGGGAAGCAACCCACAGTCTTCACGCTCCCTCGGAAGACTGTTTTGGTGCGTCTGGACCCCCACGCGCGGCCCTCTTTGGGCTTAGCGTGGGCGAGCAGGTCCAGCCGATCCCACCCCCGGGCTGGGGCCGCCAGGGGCGTGGCTAGACCCAAGCCCTGGCCGGGAAGAGGGGCGGGGCTGACGCTTGGGGACGTGAGCCCCGGCCACATGGCGGCTGGGGTCCCCAGGCGCAAACCAGCTTGTCTCCTGGGAAGCAACCCAGTCTTCACGCTCCCTCGGAAGACTGTTTTGGGGCGGCTGGACCCCCACGTGCGTCCCTCTTTGGGCTTAGTGTCGGCGAGCAGGTCCAGCCGATCCCACCCCCGGGCTGGGGCCGCCAGGGGCGTGGCTAGACGCAAGCCCGGGCCGGGAAGAGGGGCGGGGCTGATGCTCGGGGACGTGAGCCCCGGCCACATGGCGGCCGGGGTCCCCATGTGCATTCTAGCTTGTCTCCTGGGAAGCAACCCACAGTCTTCACGCTCCCTCAGAAGACAGTTTCATGGCGGCTGGACCCCCACGTGCGGCCCTCTTTGGGCTTAGCTTAGGCAAGCAGGTCCAGCCGATTCCACCCCCAGGCTGGGGCCGCCAGGGGCGTGGCTAGACCCAAGCCCGGGCCGGGAAGAGGGGCGGGGCTGTCGCTTGGGGACGTGAGCCCCGGCCACATGGGGGCTGGGGTCCTCAGGCGCAATCCAGCTTGTCTCTTGGGAAGCAACCCACAGTCTTCACGCTCCCTCGGAAGACTGTTTCGGGGACGGTGCACCCCCATGCGTGGCCCTCTTTGGGCTTAGTGTCGGCCAGCAGGGACAAAGGATCCCACCCCCGGGCTGGGGCCATCAGGGGCGTGGCTAGACCCAAGCCCGGGCCGGGAAGAGGGGCGGGGCTTACGCTCGGGACGTGAGCCCCGGCCACATGGCGTCCAGGGTCCCCAGGCGCAATCCAGCTTGTCTCCTGGGAAGCAACCCACAGTCTTCACGCTCCCTCTGAAGTCTGTTTCGGGGTTGCTGGACCCCCATGCGGGGCCCTCTTTGGGCTTAGCGTGGGCGAGCAGGTCCAGCCGATCCCACCCCCGGGCTGGGGCCGCCAGGGGCGTGGCTTGACCTAAGCCCGGGCCGGGAAGAGGGGCGGGGCTGATGCTCTTGGACGTGAGCCCCGGCCACATGGCAGCCGGGGTCCCCAGGCGCAATCCAGCTTGTCTCCTGGGAAGCAACCCACAGTCTTCACGCTCGCACAGAAGACTGTTTCGGGGCGGCTGGACCCCCACGCGCGGCCCTCTTTAAGGTAGCATCGGCCTGCAGGTACAGCCGATCCCACCCCCGGGCTGGGGCCGCCAGGGGCGTGGCTAGACCCAAGCCCGGGCCGGGAAGAGGGGTGGGGCTGGCGCTCGGGGACGTGAGCCCCGGCCACATGGCGGCCGCGGTCCCCAGGCGCAATCCAGCTTGTCTCCTCGGAAGCAACCCAGTCTTCACGGTCCCTCAGAAGACTGTTTCTGGGTGGCTGGACCCACACGCGCGGCCCTCTTTGGGCTTAGCGTGGGCGAGCAGGTCCAACCGATCCCACCCCCGAGCTGGGGCCGCCAGGGGTGTGGCTAGACCCAAGCCCGGGTCTGGAAGAGGGCGGGGCTGATGCTCGGGCACGTGAGCCCCGGCCACATGGCGGCCGGGGTCCCCAGGCGCAATCCAGCTTGTCTCTTGGGAAGCAACCCACAGTCTTCACGCTCCCTCAGAAGACTGTTTTGGGGAGGCTGGACCCCACGCGCGGCCCTCTTTGGGCTTAGCGTCGGCCAGCAGGTCCAGCAGATCCCACCCCCGGGCTGGGGCCGCCAGGGGCGTGGCTAGACCCAAGCCCGGGCCAGGAAGAGGGGCGGGGCTGACGCTCTTGGACGTGAGCCCCGGCCATATGGCGGCCGGGGTCCCCAGGCACAATCCAGCTTGTCTCCTGGGAAGCAACCCACAGTCTTCACGCTCCCTCAGAAGACTGTTTTGGTGCGGCTGGACCGCCTCGTGCGCGGCCCTCTTTGGGCTTAGTGTTGGCGAGCAGGTCCAGCCAATCCCACCCCCGGGCTGGGGCCGCCAGGGGCGTGGCTAGACCCAAGCCCGGGCCTGGAAGAGGGTCGGGGCTGACGCTCGGGGACGTGAGCCCCGGCCACATGGAGGCCAGGGTCCTCAGGCGCAATCCAGCTTGTCTCCTGCGAAGCAACCCACAGTCTTCACGCTCCCTCAGAAGACTGTTTCTGGGTGGCTGGACCCCCACGCGTGGCCCTCTTTGGGCTCAGGGTGGGCGAGCAGTTCCAGCCGATCCCACCCCCGGGCTGGGGCAGCCAGTGGCATGGCTAGACCCAAGCCCGGGCCGGGAAGAGGGTCGGGGCGGACGCTCGGGGACGTGAGCCCCGGCCACATGGCGGCCAGGGTCTCCAGGCGCAATCCAGCTGGTCTCCTGGGAAGCAACCCACAGTCTTCACGCTCCCTCAGAAGACTGTTTCGGGGAGGATGCACCCCCATGCGCGGCCCTCTTTGGGCTTAGCGTCGGCAAGCAGGTACAGAGGATCCCACCCCCGGGCTGGGGCCGCCAGGGGCGTGGCTAGACCCAAGCCCGGGCCTGGAAGGGGCCGGGGCTGACGCTCGGCAACTTGTGCCACAGCCACATGGCGGCCAGGGTCCCCAGGCGCAATCCAGCTTGTCTCTTGGGAAGCAACCCACAGTCTTCACGCTCCCTCAGAAGACTGTTTTGGTGCGGCTGGACCAAAACGCGCGGCCCTCTTTGGGCTTAGCGTCAGCGAGCAGGTCCATCTGATCCCACCCCCGGGCTGGGGCAGCCAGGGGCGTGGCTAGACCCAAGCCCGGGCCGGGAAGAGGGGCGGGGCTGACGCTTGGGGACGTGAGCCCCGGCCACATGGCGGCCGGGGTCCCCAGGCGCAATCCAGCTTGTCTCCTGGGAAGCAACCCACAGTCTTCACGCTCCCTCAGAAGACTGTTTTGTTGCGGCTGGACCCCTACGTGCGGCCCTCTTTGGGCTTAGTGTCGGCGAGCAGGTCCAGCCGATCCCACCCCCGGGCTGGGGCCGCCAGGGGCGTGGCTAGACCCAAGTCCGGGCCGGGAAGAGGGGCGGGGCTGACGCTCGGGGACGTGAGCCCCGGCCACATGGGGGCCAGGGTCCCCAGGCGCAATCCAGCTTGTCTCCTGGGAAGCAACCCACAGTCTTCACGCTCCCTTGGAAGACTGCTTTGCGGCGGCTGGACCCCCACGTGCGTCCCTCTTTGGGCTTAGCATCGGCAAGCAGGTCCAGCCGATCCAACCCTGGGCTGGGGCCGCCAGGGGCATGGCTATACCCAAGCCCGGGCCGGGAAGAGGTGCGGGTCTGACGCTCTTGGACATGAGCCCCGGCCACATGGCGGCCGGGGTCCCCAGGCGCAATCCAGCTTGTCTCCTGGGAAGCAACCCACAGTCTTCACGCTCCCTCGGAAGACAGTTCATGGAGGCTGGACCCCAACGCGCCGCCCTCTTTGGGCTTAGCGTGGGCGAGCAGGTCCATCCGATCCCACCCCCGGGCTGGGGCCGCCAGGGGCGTGGCTAGACCCAAGCCCGGGCCGGAAAGAGGGGCGGGGCGAATGCTCTTAGACGTGAGCCCCGGCCACATGGCGGCCAGGGTCCCCAGGCGCAATCCAGCTTGTCTCCTGGGAAGCAACCCACAGTCTTCACGCTCCCTTGGAAGACTGCTTTGGGGCGGCTGGACCCCCACGCGCGGCCCTCTTTGGGCTTAGCGTGGGCGAGCAGGTCCAGCCGATCCCACCCCCGGGCTGGGGCCGCCAGGGGCGTGGCTAGACCCAAGCCCGGGCCGGGAAGAGAGGCGGGGCTGACGCTCTTGGACGTGAGCCCCGGCCACATGGCGGCCAGGGTCCCCAGGCGCAATCCAGCTTGTCTCCTGGGAAGCAACCCACAGTCTTCACGGTCCCTCAGAAGTCTGTTTCTGGGTGGCTGGACCCCCACGTGCGGCCCTCTTTGGGCTTAGCGTGGGCGAGTAGGTCCAGCCGATCCCACCCCCGGGCTGGGGCCGCCAGGGGCGTGGCTAGCCCCAAGCCCGGGCCGGGAAGAGGGGCGGGGCTGACGCTCGGGGACGTGAGCCCCGGCCACATGGGGGCCAGGGTCCCCAGGCGCAATCCAGCTTGTCTCCTGGGAAGCAACCCACAGTCTTCACGCTCCCTTGGAAGACTGCTTTGGGGCGGCTGGACCCCCACGTGCGTCCCTCTTTGGGCTTAGCATCGGCAAGCAGGTCCAGCCGATCCAACCCCGGGTTGGGGCCGCCAGGGGCATGGCTATACCCAAGCCCGGGCCGGGAAGAGGGGCGGGGCTGACGCTCTTGGACATGAGCCCCGGCCACATGGCGGCCGGGGTCCCCAGGCGCAATCCAGCTTGTCTCCTGGGAAGCAACCCACAGTCTTCACGCTCCCTCGGAAGACAGTTTCATGGAGGCTGGACCCCCACGTGCGTCCCTCTTTGGGCTTAGCGTCGGCGAGCAGGTCCAGCCGATCCCACGCCCGGGCTGGGGCCGCCAGGGGCGTGGCTAGACCCAAGCCCGGGCCGGAAAGAGGGGCGGGGCGAATGCTCTTAGACGTGAGCCCCGGCCACATGGGGGCCAGGGTCCCCAGGCGCAATCCAGCTTGTCTCCTGGGAAGCAACCCACAGTCTTCACGCTCCCTTGGAAGACTGCTTTGGGGCGGCTGGACCCCCACGCGCGGCCCTCTTTGGGCTTAGCGTGGGCGAGCAGGTCCAGCCGATCCCACCCCCGGGCTGGGGCCGCCAGGGGCGTGGCTAGACCCAAGCCCGGGCCGGGAAGAGAGGCGGGGCTGACGCTCTTGGACGTGAGCCCCGGCCACATGGCGGCCAGGGTCCCCAGGCGCAATCCAGCTTGTCTCCTGGGAAGCAACCCACAGTCTTCACGGTCCCTCAGAAGACTGTTTCTGGGTGGCTGGACCCCCACGTGCGGCCCTCTTTGGGCTTAGCGTGGGCGAGTAGGTCCAGCCGATCCCACCCCCGGGCTGGGGCCGCCAGGGGCGTGGCTAGCCCCAAGCCCGGGCCGGGAAGAGGGGCGGGGCTGACGCTCGGGGACGTGAGCCCCGGCCACATGGGGGCCAGTGTCCCCAGGCGCAATCCAGCTTGTCTCCTGGGAAGCAACCCACAGTCTTCACGCTCCCTTGGAAGACTGCTTTGGGGCGGCTGGACCCCCACGTGCGGCCCTCTTTGGGCTTAGCATCGGCAAGCAGGTCCAGCCGATCCAACCCCGGGTTGGGGCCGCCAGGGGCATGGCTATACCCAAGCCCGGGCCGGGAAGAGGGGCGGGGCTGACGCTCTTGGACATGAGCCCCGGCCACATGGCGGCCGGGGTCCCCAGGCGCAATCCAGCTTGTCTCCTGGGAAGCAACCCACAGTCTTCACGCTCCCTCGGAAGACAGTTTCATGGAGGCTGGACCCCCACGTGCGGCCCTCTTTGGGCTTAGTGTTGGCAAGCAGGTCCAGCTGATCCCACCCCCGGGATGGGGCCGCCAGGGGCGTGGCTAGACCCAAGCCCGGGCCGGGAAGAGGGGCGGGGCTGACGCTCGGGGACGTGAGACCCGGCCACATGGCGGCCAGGGTCCCCAGGCGCAATCCAGCTTGTCTCCTGGGAAGCAACCCACAGTCTTCACGCTCCCTCGGTAGACTGTTTTAGGGCGGCTGGACCTCCACGCCCCGCCCTCTTTGGGCTTAGCGTGGGCGAGCAGGTCCAGCCGATCCCACCCCCGGGCTGGGGCCGCCAGGGGCGTGGCTAGAACCAAGCCCGAGCCGGGAAGAGGGGCGGGGCTGATGCTCGGACACGTGAGCCCCGGCCACATGGCGGCCATGGTCCCCAGGCGCAATCCAGCTTGTCTCCTGGTAAGCAACCCACAGTCTTCACGCTCCCTTAGAAGACTGCTTTGGGGCGGCTGGACCCCCACGCGCGGCCCTCTTTGGGGTAGCATCGGCCAGCAGGTCCAGCCGATCCCACCCCCAAGCTGGGGCCGCCAGGGGCGTGGCTAGACTCAAGCCCGGGCCGGGAAGAGGGGCGGGGCTGACGCTTGGGGACGTGAGACCCGGCCACATGGAGGCCAGGGTCCTCAGGCGCAATCCAGCTTGTCTCTTGGGAAGCAACCCACAGTCTTCACTCTCCCTCGGAAGACATTGTCATTGTGGCTGGACCACTACGTGCGGCCATCTTTGGGCTTAGCATCGGCGAGCAGGTCCAGCCGATCCCATCCCCAAGCTGGGGCCGTCAGGGGCGTGGCTAGACCCAAGCCCGGGCCAGAAAGAGGGGCTGGCTGACGCTCTTGGACGTGAGCCCCGGCCACATGGCGGCCAGGGTCCCCAGGCGCAATCCACCTTGTCTCCTGGGAAGCAACCCACAGTCTTCACGCTCCCTCAGAAGACTGTTTCGGGGCGGCTGGACCCCCATGCGTGGCCCTCTTTGGGCTTAGCGTGGGCGAGCAGGTCCATCTGATCCCACCCCCGGGCTGGGGCCGCCAGGGGCGTGGCTAGACCCAAGCCCGGGCTGGGAAGAGGGGCGGGGCTGATGCTCGGGGACTTGACCCCCGGCCACATGGCGGCCGGTGTCCCCAGGTGCAATCCAGCTTGTCTCTTGGGAAGCCACCCACAGTATTCACGCTCCCTCAGAAGACTGTTTCTGGGTGGCTGGACCCCCACGCGTGGCCCTCTTTGGGCTCAGGGTGGGCGAGCAGTTCCAGCCGATCCCACCCCCGGGCTGGGGCCGCCAGGGGCGTGGCTAGACCCAAGCCCGGGCCGGGAAGAGGGGCGGGGCTGACGCTCGGGGACGTGAGCCCCGGCCACATGGCGGCCAGGGTCTCGAGGCGCAATCAAGCTGGTCTCCTGGGAAGCAACCCACAGTCTTCACGCTCCCTCAGAAGACTGTTTCGGGGAGGATGCACCCCCATGCGCGGCCCTCTTTGGGCTTAGCGTCGGCAAGCAGGTACAGCCGATCCCACCCCCGGGCTGGGGCCGTCAGGGGCGTGGCTAGACCCAAGCCCGGGCCGGGAAGAGGGCGGGGCTGACGCTCGGGAACTTGTGCCACAGCCACATGGCGGCCAGGGTCCCCAGGCGCAATCCAGCTTGTCTCCTGGGAAGCAACCCACAGTCTTCACGCTCCCTCAGAAGACTGTTTCGGGGCGGCTGGACCACCACGTGCGGCCCTCTTTGGGCTTAGCGTGGGCGAGCAGGTACAGCCGATCCCACCCCCGGGCTGGGGCCGCCAGGGGCGTGGCTAGACCCAAGCCCGGGCCGGGAAGAGGGGCGGGGCTGATGCTCGGGGACGTGAGCCCCGGCCACATGGAGGCCAGGGTCCCCAGGCGCAATCCAGCTTGTCTCCTGGGAAGCAACCCACAGTCTTCACGCTCCCTCAGAAGACTGTTTTAGGGCAGCTGGACCCCCACGTGCGGCCCTCTTTGGGCTTAGCGTGGGCGAGGATGTCCAGCCGATCCCACCCCCGGGCTGGGGCCGTCAGGGGCGTGGCTAGACCCAAGCCCTGGCCGGGAAGAGGGGCGGGGCTGACGCTTGGGGACGTGAGCCCCGGCCACATGGCGGCCGGGGTCCCCAGGCGCAATCCAGCTTGTCTCCTGGGAAGCAACCCACAATCTTCACGCTGCCTCAGAAGACAGTTTCATGGCGGCTGGACCCCCACGTGCGGCCCTCTTTGGGCTTAGCGTGGGCGAGCAGGTCCAGCCGATCCCACCCCCGGGCTGGGGCCGCCAGGGGCGTGGCTAGACCCAAGCCCGGGCCGGGAAGAGGGGCGGGGCTGACGCTCGGGGATGTGAGCCCCGGCCACATGGCGGCCAGGGTCCCCAGGCGCAATCCAGCTGGTCTCCTGGGAAGCAACCCACAGTCTTTACGCTCCCTCGGAAGACAGTTTCATGGCGGCTGGACCCCCACGCGCCGCCCTCTTTGGGCTTAGTGTCGGCAAGCAGGTCCAGCCAATCCCACCCCCGAGCTGGGGCCGTCAGGGGCGTGGCTAGACCCAAGCCCGGGCCGGGATGAGGGGCAGGGCTGACGCTCTTGGACGTGAGCCCCGGCCACATGGCGGCCAGGGTCCCCAGGCGCAATCCAGCTTGTCTCCTGGGAAGCAACCCACAGTCTTCACGCTCCCTCGAAAGACAGTTTCATGGAGGCTGGACTCCCACGAGCGGCCCTCTTTGGGCTTATCATCGGCCAGCAGGTCCAGCGGATCCCACCCCCGGGCTGGGGCTGCCAGGGGCGTGGCTAGACCCAAGCCCGGGCCAGGAAGAGGGGCGGGGCTGATGCTCGGGGACGTGAGCCCCGGCCACATGGGGACCAGGGTCCCCAGGCGCAATCCAGCTTGTCTCCTGGGAAGCAACCCAAAATCTTCACGCTCCCTCAGAAGACAGTTTCATGGCGGCTGGACCCCCACGCGTGGCCCTCTTTGGGCTTAGCGTGGGCGAGCAGGTCCAGCCGATCCCACCCCCGGGCTGGGGCCGCCAGGGGCGTGGCTAGACCCAAGCCCGGGCCGGGAAGAGAGGCGGGGCTGACGCTCTTGGACGTGAGCCCCGGCCACATGGCGGCCATGGTCCCCAGGCGCAATCCAGCTTGTCTCCTGGGAAGCAACCCACAGTCTTCACGGTCCCTCAGAAGACTGTTTCTGGGTGGCTGGACCCCCACGTGCGGCCCTCTTTGGGCTTAGCGTGGGCGAGCAGGTCCAGCCGATCCCACCCCCGGGCTGGGGCCGCCAGGGGCGTGGCTAGACCCAAGCCCGGGGCGGGAAGAGGGGCGGGGCTGAAGCTCGGGGACGTGAGCCCCGGCCACATGGGGGCCAGTGTCCCCAGGCGCAATCCAGCTTGTCTCCTGGTAAGCAACCCACAGTCTTCACGCTCCCTTAGAAGACTGCTTTGGGGCGGCTGGACCCCCACGCGCGGCCCTCTTTGGGGTAGCATCGGCCAGCAGGTCCAGCCGATCCCACCCCCAAGCTGGGGCCGCCAGGGGCGTGGCTAGACTCAAGCCCGGGCCGGGAAGAGGGCCGGGGCTGACGCTTGGGTACGTGAGCCCCGGCCACATGGCGGCCAGGGTCCCCAGGCGCAATCCAGCGTGTCTCCTGGGAAGCAACCCAGTCTTCACGCTACCTCGGAAGACTGTTTCTGGGTGGCTGGACCCCCATGCGTCACCCTCTTTGGGCTTAGTGTCGGCAAGCAGGTACAGCCGATCCCACCCCCAAACTGGGGCCGCCAGGGGCGTGGCTAGACACAAGCCCGGGTCTGGAAGAGGGCGGGGCTGATGCTCGGGCACGTGAGCCCCGGCCACATGGCGGCCAGGGTCCCCAGGTGCAATCCAGCTTGTCTCTTGGGAAGCAACCCACAGTCTTCACGCTCCCGCAGAATACTGTTTTGGGGCGGCTGGACCCCCACGTGCGGCCCTCTTTGGGCTTAGCATCGGCCAGTAGGTCCAGCCTATTCCACCCCGGGCTGGGGCCACCAGGGGCGTGGCTAGACCCAAGCCCGGGCCGGGAAGAGGGGCGGGGCTGACGCTCGGGGACGTGAGCCCCGGCCACATGGCGGCCAGGGTCCCCAGGCGCAATCCAGCTTGTCTCCTGGGAAGCAACCCACAGTCTTCACGCTCCCTCAGAAGACTGTTTTGGGGCGCCTGGACCCCCACCCGCGGCCCTCTTTGGCCTTAGTGTCGGCGAGCAGGTCCATCTGATCCCACCCCCGGGCTGGGGCCGCCAGGGGCGTGGCTAGACCCAAGCCCGGGCCGGGAAGAGGGGCGGGGCTGACGCTCTTGGACGTGAGCCCCGGCCACATGGAGGCCAGGGTCCTCAGGCGCAATCCAGCTTGTCTCTTGGGAAGCAACCCACAGTCTTCATGCTCCCTCAGAAGACTGTTTCGGGGCGGCTGGACCCCAATGCACGGCCCTCTTAGGGCTTAGCATCGGCGAGCAGGTCCAGCGGATCCCACCCCCGGGCTGAGGCCGCAAGGGGCGTGGCTAGACCCAAGCCCGGGCCGGGATGAGGGGCGGGGCTGACGCTCTGGGATGTGAGCCCCGGCCACATGGAGGCCAGGGTCCCCAGGTGCAATCCAGCTTGTCTCCTGGGAAGCAATCCACAGTCTTCACTCTCCCTCAGAAGACTGTTTCGGGGCGGCTGGACCCCCACGTGCGGCCCGCTTTGGCCTTAGTGTCGGCGAGCAGGTCCATCTGATCCCACCCCCGGGCTGGGCCCGTCAGGGGCGTGGCTAGACCCAAGCCTGGGCCGGGAAGAGGGGCGGGGCTGATGCTCGGGGACGTGAGCCCCGGCCACATGGCGGCCAGGGTCCCCAGGCGCAATCCAGCTTGTCTCCTGGGAAGCAACCCACAGTCTTCACGCTCCCTTGGAAGACAGTTTTGGGGCGGCTGGACCCCCACGCGCGGCCCTCTTTGGGCTTAGCGTTGGCGAGCAGGTCCAGCGGATCCCACCCCCGGGCTGGGGCCGCCAGGGGCGTGGCTAGACGCAAGCCCGGGCCGGGAAGAGGGGCGGGGCTGACGCTCGGGGACGCGAGCCCCGGCCAAATGGCGGCCGGGGTCCCCAGGCGCAATCCAGCTTGTCTCCTGGGAAGCAACCCACAGTATTCACGCTCCCTCGGAAGACTGTTTCGGGGCGGCTGGACCTCCATGCGCGGCCCTCTTTGGGCTTAGCATCGGCCAGCAGGTCCAGTGGATCCCACCCCCGGGCTGGGGCCGTCAGGGGCGTGGCTAGAACCAAGCCCGGGCCTGGAAGAGGGCGGGGCTGATGCTCGGGGACGTGAGCCCCGGCCACATGGCGGCCAGGGTCCCCAGGCGCAATCCAGCTTGTCTCCTGGGAAGCAACCCACAGTCTTCACGCTCCCTCAGAAGACTGTTTTAGGGCAGCTGGACCCCCACGTGCGGCCCTCTTTGGGCTTAGCGTGGGCGAGCAGGTCCAGCCGATCCCACCCCCGGGCTGGGGCCGTCAGGGGCGTGGCTAGACCCAAGCCCTGGCCGGGAAGAGGGGCGGGGCTGACGCTTGGGGACGTGAGCCCCGGCCACATGGCGGCCGGGGTCCCCAGGCGCAATCCAGCTTGTCTCCTGGGAAGCAACCCACAATCTTCACGCTGCCTCAGAAGACAGTTTCATGGCGGCTGGACCCCCACGTGCGGCCCTCTTTGGGCTTAGCGTGCGCGAGCAGGTCCAGCCGATCCCACCCCCAAACTGGGGCCGCCAGGGGCGTGGCTAGACACAAGCCCGGGCCGGGAAGAAGGGCGGGGCTGACGCTCGGGGACGTGAGCCCCGGCCACATGGCGGCCAGGGTCCCCAGGCGCAATCCAGCTGGTCTCCTGGGAAGCAACCCACAGTCTTTACGCTCCCTCGGAAGACAGTTTCATGGCGGCTGGACCCCCACGCGCCGCCCTCTTTGGGCTTAGTGTCGGCAAGCAGGTCAAGCCAATCCCACCCCCGAGCTGGGGCCGTCAGGGGCGTGGCTAGACCCAAGCCCGGGCCGGGATGAGGGGCAGGGCTGACGCTCTTGGACGTGAGCCCCGGCCACATGGCGGCCAGGGTCCCCAGGCGCAATCCAGCTTGTCTCCTGGGAAGCAACCCACAGTCTTCACGCTCCCTCGAAAGACAGTTTCATGGCGGCTGGACTCCCACGAGCGGCCCTCTTTGGGCTTAGCATCGGCCAGCAGGTCCAGCGGATCCCACCCCCGGGCTGGGGCCGCCAGGGGCGTGGCTAGACCCAAGCCCGGGCCTGGAAGAGGGCGGGGCTGATGCTCGGGGACGTGAGCCCCGGCCACATGGCGGCCAGGGTCCCCAGGCGCAATCCAGCTTGTCTCTTGGGAAGCAACCCTCAGTCTTCACGCTCCCTCAGAAGACTGTTTCGGGGCGGCTGGACCCCCACGTGCTGCCCTCCTTGGGCTTAGCATGGGCGAGCAGGTCCAGCCAATCCCACCCCCGTGCTGGGGCCGCCAGGGGCGTGGCTAGACCCAAGCCCGGGCCGGGAAGAGGGGCGGGGCTGACGCTCTTGGACGTGAGCCCCGGCCACATGGAGGCCAGGGTCCCCAGTTGCAATCCAGCGTGTCTCCTGGGAAGCAACCCAGTCTCACGCTCCCTCGGAAAACTGTTTCTAGGTGGCTGGACCCCCATGCGCCACCCTCTTTGGGCTTAGTGTCGGCAAGCACGTACAGCCGATCCCACCCCCAAACTGGGGCCGCCAGGGGCGTGGCTAGACCCAAGCCCGGGTCTGGAAGAGGGCGGGGCTGATGCTCGGGCACGTGAGCCCCGGCCACATGGCGGCCAGGGTCCCCAGGTGCAATCCAGCTTGTCTCTTGGAAGCAACCCACAGTCTTCATGCTCCCTCGGAAGACTGTTTCGGGGCGGCTGGACCCCAATGCACGGCCCTCTTAGGGCTTAGCAACGGCGAGCAGGTCCAGCCGATCCCACCCCCGGGCTGGGGCCGCCAGGGGCGTGGCTAGACCCAAGCCCGATCCAGAAAGAGGGGCGGGGCTGACGCTCGGGGATGTGAGCCCCGGCCACATGGCGGCCAGGGTCCCCAGGTGCAATCCAGCTTGTCTCCTGGGAAGCAACCCACAGTCTTCACGCTCCCTCAGAAGACAGTTTCACGGCGGCTGGACCCCCACGTGCGGCCCTCTTTGGGCTTAGTGTCGGCCAGCAGGTCCAGCCGATCCCACCCCCGGGCTGGGGCCGCCAGGGGCGTGGCTAGACCCAAGCCCGGGCCTGGAAGAGGGCGGAGCTGACGCTCTTGGGCGTGAGCCCCGGCCACATGGCGGCCAGGGTCCCCAGGCGCAATCCAGCTTGTCTCCTGGGAAGCAACCCACAGTCTTCACGCTCCCTCAGAAGACTGTTTCGGGGCGGCTGGACCCCCACGTGCTGCCCTGTTTGGGCTTAGCGTCTGCGAGCAGGTCCAGCGGATCCCACCCCCGGGCTGGGGCCGCCAGGGGCGTGGCTAGACCCAAGCCCGGGCCGGGAAGAGGGGCGGGGCTGACGCTCGGGGACATGAGCCCCGGCCACATGGCGGCCGGGGTCCCCAGGCGCAATCCAGCTTGTCTCCTGGGAAGCAGCCCACAGTCTTCACGCTCCCTCGGAAGACAGTTTCATGGCGGCTGGACCCCCACGTGCGGCCCTCTTTGGGCTTAGCGTGGGCGAGCAGGTCCAGCCGATCCCACCCCCGGGATGGGGCCGCCAGGGGCGTGGCTAGACCCAAGCCCGGGCCGGGAAGAGGGGCGGGGCTGACGCTCGGGGACGTGAGCCCCGGCCACATGGCGGCCAGGGTCCCCAGGCGCAATCCAGCTTGTCTCCTGGGAAGCAACCTACAGTCTTCACGCTCCCTCAGAAGACTGTTTCGGGGAGGGTGCACCCCGATGCGCGGCCCTCTTTGGGCTTAGCATCGGCCAGCAGGTCCAGCGGATCCCACCCCCGGGCTGGGGCCGCCAGGGGCGTGGCTAGACCCAAGCCCTGGCCGGGAAGAGGGGCGGGGCTGACGCTCGGGGATGTGAGCCCCGGCCACATGGCGGCTGGGGTCCCCAGGCGCAATCCAGCTGGTCTCCTGGGAAGCAACCCACAGTCTTTACACTCCCTCGAAAGAGGGTTTCATGGCGGCTGGACCCCCACGTGCGGCCCTCTTTGGGCTTAGCGTGGGCGAGGATGTCCAGCCGATCCCACCCCCGGGCTGGGGCCGTCAGGGGCGTGGCTAGACCCAAGCCCGGGCCGGGATGAGGGGCGGGGCTGACGCTCTTGGACGTGAGCCCCGGCCACATGGCGGCCAGGGTCCCCAGGCGCAATCCAGCTTGTCTCCTGGGAAGCAACCCACAGTCTTCACACTCCCTTGGAAGATTGCTTTGGGGCGGCTGGACCCCCACGAGCGGCCCTCTTTGGGCTTAGCATCAGCGAGCAGGTCCAGCGGATCCCACCCCCGGGCTGGGGCTGCAAGGGGCGTGGCTAGACCCAATCCCTGGCCAGGAAAAAGGCCGGGGCTGACGCTCGGGGACGTGAGCCCCGGCCACATGGCGGCCAGGGTCCCCAGGCGCAATCCAGCGTGTCTCCTGGGAAGCAACCCAGTCTTCACGCTCCCTCGGAAGACTGTTTCTGGGTGGCTGGACCCCCATGCGCCACACTCTTTGGGCTTAGTGTCGGCAAGCACGTACAGCCGATCCCACCCCCAAACTGGGGCCGCCAGGGGCGTGGCTAGACACAAGCCCGGGTCTGGAAGAGGGCGGGGCTGATGCTCGGGCACGTGAGCCCCGGCCACATGGCGGCCAGAGTCCCCAGGTGCAATCCAGCTTGTCTCTTGGGAAGCAACCCACAGTCTTCACGCTCCCGCAGAACACTGTTTTGGGGCGGCTGGACCCCCACGTGCGGCCCTCTTTGGGCTTAGCATCAGCCAGCAGGTCCAGCCGATTCCACCCCGGGCTGGGGCCACCAGGGGCGTGGCTAGACCCAAGCCCGGGCCGGGAAGAGGGGCGGGGCTGACGCTCGGGGACGTGAGCCCCGGCCACATGGCGGCCAGGGTCCCCAGGCGCAATCCAGCTTGTCTCCTGGGAAGCAACCCACAGTCTTCACGCTCCCTCAGAAGACTGTTTTGGGGCGGCTGGACCCCCACCCGCGGCCCTCTTTGGCCTTAGTGTCGGCGAGCAGGTCCATCTGATCCCACCCCCGGGCTGGGGCCGTCAGGGGCGTGGCTAGACCCAAGCCCGGGCCGGGAAGAGGGGCGGGGCTGACGCTCTTGGACGTGAGCCCCGGCCACATGGAGGCCAGGGTCCTCAGGCGCAATCCAGCTTGTCTCTTGGGAAGCAACCCACAGTCTTCATGCTCCCTCAGAAGACTGTTTCGGGGCGGCTGGACCCCAATGCACGGCCCTCTTAGGGCTTAGCATCGGCGAGCAGGTCCAGCCGATCCCACCCCCGGGCTGGGGCCGCCAGGGGCGTGGCTAGACCCAAGCCCGGGCCGGGAAGAGGGGCGGGGCTGACGCTCGGGGATGTGAGCCCCGGCCACATGGCGGCCAGGGTCCCCAGGTGCAATCCAGCTTGTCTCCTGGGAAGCAACCCACAGTCTTCACTCTCCCTCAGAAGACTGTTTCGGGGCGGCTGGACCCCCACGTGCGGCCCGCTTTGGCCTTAGTGTCGGCGAGCAGGTCCATCTGATCCCACCCCCGGGCTGGGGCCGTCAGGGGCGTGGCTAGACCCAAGCCCGGGCCGGGAAGAGGGGCGGGGCTGATGCTCGGGGATGTGAGCCCCGGCCACATGGCGGCCAGGGTCCCCAGGCGCAATCCAGCTTGTCTCCTGGGAAGCAACCCACAGTCTTCTCGCTCCTTCGGTAGACTGTTTTAGGGCGGCTGGACCCCCACGCGCGGCCCTCTTTGGGCTTAGCGTCGCCGAGCAGGTCCAGCCAATCCCACCCCCGGGCTGGGGCCGCCAGGGGCGTGGCTAGACCCAAGCCCGAGCCGGGAATGGGGGCGGGGCTGACGCTCGGGGACGTGAGCACCGGCCAAATGGCGGCCGGGGTCCCCAGGCGCAATCCAGCTTGTATCCTGGGAAGCAACCCACAGTCTTCACGCTCCCTCGGAAGACTGTTTCGGGGCGGCTGGACCTCCATGCGCGGCCCTCTTTGGGCTTAGCATCGGCCAGCAGGTCCAGTGGATCCCACCCCCGGGCTGGTGCCGACAGGGGCGTGGCTAGACCCAAGCCCGGGCTGGGAAAAGGGGCGGGGCTGACGCTAGGGGACGTGAGCCCCGGCCACATGGCGGCCAGGGTCCCCAGGCGCAATCCAGCTTGTCTCCTGGGAAGCAACCCACAGTCTTCACGCTCCCTCAGAAGACTGTTTCGGGGAGGGTGCACCCCCATGCGCGGCCCTCTTTGGGCTTAGTGTGACGAGCAGGTCCAGCCGATCCCACCCCCGGGCTGGGGCTGTCAGGGGCGTGGCTAGAACCAAGCCCGGGCCTGGAAGAGGGCGGGGCTGATGCTCGGGGACGTGAGCCCCAGCCACATGGCGGCCAGGGTCCCCAGGCGCAATCCAGCTTGTCTCTTGTGAAGCAACCCTCAGTCTTCACGCTCCCTCAGAAGACTGTTTCGGGGCGGCTGGACCGCCACGTGCTGCCCTCTTAGGGCTTAGCGTGGGCGAGCAGGTCCAGCCTATCCCACCCCCGGGCTGGGGCCGCCAGGGGCGTGGCTAGACCCAAGCCCGGGCCGGGAAGAGGGGCGGGGCTGAAGCTCGGGACGTGAGCCCCGGCCACATGGCGGCCAGGGTCCCCAGGCGCAATCCAGCTTGTCTCCTGGGAAGCAACCCACAGTCTTCACGCTCCCTCAGAAGACTGTTTCTGGGTGGCTGGACCTCCACGCGCGGCCCTCTTTGGGCTTAGTGTTGGCGAGCAGGTCCAGCCGATCCCACCCCCGGGCTGGGGCCGCCAGGGGCGTGGCTAGACCAAAGCCCGGGCCGGGAAGAGGGGCGGGGCTGATGCTCGGGGACGTGAGCCCCGGACACATGGCGGCTGGGGTCCCCAGGCGCAATCCAGCTTGTCTCTTGGGAAGCAACCCACAGTCTTCACGCTCCCTCAGAAGACTGTTTCGGGGCGGCTGGACCCCCACGTGTTGCCCTCTTTGGGCTTAGTTTCGGCGAGCAGGTCCAGCCGATCCCACCCCCGGGCTGGGGCCGCCAGGGGCGTGGCAAGACCAAAGCCCGAGCCGGGAAGAGGGGCGGGGCTGACGCTCGGGGACGTGAGCCCCGGCCACATGGCGCCCAGGGTCCCGAGGCGCAATCCAGCTTGTCTCCTGGGAAGCAACCCACAGTCTTCACGCTCCCTCGGTAGACTGTTTTAGGGCGGCTGGACCCCCACGCGCAGCCCCCTTTGGGCTTAGTGTTGGCGAGCAGGTACAGCCGATCCCACCCCCGGGCTGGGGCCGTCAGGGGCGTGGCTAGACCCAAGCCCGGGCCGGGAAGAGGGGCGGGGCTGACGCTCGGGGACGTGAGCCCCGGCCACATGGCGGCCAGGGTCCCCAGGCGCAATCCAGCTTGTCTCCTGGGAAGCAACCCACAGTCTTCACGCTCCCTCAGAAGACTGTTTTGGGGCGGCTGGACCCCCACCCGCGGCCCTCTTTGGCCTTAGTGTCGGCGAGCAGGTCCATCTGATCCCACCCCCGGGCTGGGGCCGTCAGGGGCGTGGCTAGACCCAAGCCCGGGCCGGGAAGAGGGGCGGGGCTGACGCTCTTGGACGTGAGCCCCGGCCACATGGAGGCCAGGGTCCTCAGGCGCAATCCAGCTTGTCTCTTGGGAAGCAACCCACAGTCTTCACGCTCCCTCAGAAGACTGTTTCGGGGCGGCTGGACCCCCATGCCGGCCCTCTTTGGGCTTAGCGTCGGCGAGCAGGTCCAGCCGATCCCACCCCCGGGCTGGGGCCGCCAGGGGCGTGGCTAGACCCAAGCCCGGGCCGGGAAGAGGGGCGGGGCTGACGCTCGGGGACGTGAGCCCCGGCCACATGGCGGCCAGGGTCCCCAGGTGCAATCCAGCTTGTCTCCTGGGAAGCAACCCACAGTCTTCACTCTCCCTCAGAAGACTGTTTCGGGGCGGCTGGACCCCCACGTGCGGCCCGCTTTGGCCTTAGTGTCGGCGAGCAGGTCCATCTGATCCCACCCCCGGGCTGGGGCCGTCAGGGGCGTGGCTAGACCCAAGCCCGGGCCTGGAAGAGGGGCGGGGCTGATGCTCGGGGATGTGAGCCCCGGCCACATGGCGGCCAGGGTCCCCAGGCGCAATCCAGCTTGTCTCCTGGGAAGCAACCCACAGTCTTCTCGCTCCTTCGGTAGACTGTTTTAGGGCGGCTGGACCCCCACGCGCGGCCCTCTTTGGGCTTAGCGTCGCCGAGCAGGTCCAGCCAATCCCACCCCCGGGCTGGGGCCGCCAGGGGCGTGGCTAGACCCAAGCCCGAGCCGGGAATGGGGGCGGGGCTGACGCTCGGGGACGTGAGCACCGGCCAAATGGCGGCCGGGGTCCCCAGGCGCAATCCAGCTTGTATCCTGGGAAGCAACCCACAGTCTTCACGCTCCCTCGGAAGACTGTTTCGGGGCGGCTGGACCTCCATGCGCGGCCCTCTTTGGGCTTAGCATCGGCCAGCAGGTCCAGTGGATCCCACCCCCGGGCTGGTGCCGACAGGGGCGTGGCTAGACCCAAGCCCGGGCTGGGAAAAGGGGCGGGGCTGACGCTAGGGGACGTGAGCCCCGGCCACATGGCGGCCAGGGTCCCCAGGCGCAATCCAGCTTGTCTCCTGGGAAGCAACCCACAGTCTTCACGCTCCCTCAGAAGACTGTTTCGGGGAGGGTGCACCCCCATGCGCGGCCCTCTTTGGGCTTAGTGTGACGAGCAGGTCCAGCCGATCCCACCCCCGGGCTGGGGCTGTCAGGGGCGTGGCTAGAACCAAGCCCGGGCCTGGAAGAGGGCGGGGCTGATGCTCGGGGACGTGAGCCCCAGCCACATGGCGGCCAGGGTCCCCAGGCGCAATCCAGCTTGTCTCTTGTGAAGCAACCCTCAGTCTTCACGCTCCCTCAGAAGACTGTTTCGGGGCGGCTGGACCGCCACGTGCTGCCCTCTTAGGGCTTAGCGTGGGCGAGCAGGTCCAGCCTATCCCACCCCCGGGCTGGGGCCGCCAGGGGCGTGGCTAGACCCAAGCCCGGGCCGGGAAGAGGGGCGGGGCTGAAGCTCGGGACGTGAGCCCCGGCCACATGGCGGCCAGGGTCCCCAGGCGCAATCCAGCTTGTCTCCTGGGAAGCAACCCACAGTCTTCACGCTCCCTCAGAAGACTGTTTCTGGGTGGCTGGACCTCCACGCGCGGCCCTCTTTGGGCTTAGTGTTGGCGAGCAGGTCCAGCCGATCCCACCCCCGGGCTGGGGCCGCCAGGGGCGTGGCTAGACCAAAGCCCGGGCCGGGAAGAGGGGCGGGGCTGATGCTCGGGGACGTGAGCCCCGGACACATGGCGGCTGGGGTCCCCAGGCGCAATCCAGCTTGTCTCTTGGGAAGCAACCCACAGTCTTCACGCTCCCTCAGAAGACTGTTTCGGGGCGGCTGGACCCCCACGTGTTGCCCTCTTTGGGCTTAGTTTCGGCGAGCAGGTCCAGCCGATCCCACCCCCGGGCTGGGGCCGCCAGGGGCGTGGCAAGACCAAAGCCCGAGCCGGGAAGAGGGGCGGGGCTGACGCTCGGGGACGTGAGCCCCGGCCACATGGCGCCCAGGGTCCCGAGGCGCAATCCAGCTTGTCTCCTGGGAAGCAACCCACAGTCTTCACGCTCCCTCGGTAGACTGTTTTAGGGCGGCTGGACCCCCACGCGCAGCCCCCTTTGGGCTTAGTGTTGGCGAGCAGGTCCAGCCGATCCCACCCCCGGGCTGGGGCCGTCAGGGGCGTGGCTAGACCCAAGCCCGGGCCGGGAAGAGGGCGCGGCTGACGCTCTTGGACGTGAGCCCCAGCCACATGGCGACCAGGGTCCCCAGGCGCAATCCAGCTTGTCTCCTGGGAAGCAACCCACAGTCTTCACGCTCTCTCAGATGACTGTTTCATGGCGGCTGGACCCCACGCGCCGCCCTCCTTGGGCTTAGCATGGGCGAGCAGGTCCAGCCAATCCCACCCCCGGGCTGGGGCCGCCAGGGGCGTGGCTAGACCCAAGCCCGGGCCGGGAAGAGGGGCGGGGCTGACGCTCTTGGACGTGAGCCCCGGCCACATGGAGGCCAGGGTCCCCAGGCGCAATCCAGCGTGTCTCCTGGGAAGCAACCCAGTCTCACGCTCCCTCGGAAAACTGTTTCTGGGTGGCTGGACCCCCATGCGCCACATTCTTTGGGCTTAGTGTCGGCAAGCACGTACAGCCGATCCCACCCCCAAACTGGGGCCGCCAGGGGCGTGGCTAGACCCAAGCCCGGGTCTGGAAGAGGGCGGGGCTGATGCTCGGGCACGTGAGCCCCGGCCACATGGCGGCCAGGGTCCCCAGGTGCAATCCAGCTTGTCTCTTGGAAGCAACCCACAGTCTTCACGCTCCCGCAGAATACTGTTTTGGGGCGGATGGACCCCCACGTGCGGCCCTCTTTGGCCTTAGTGTCGGCGAGCAGGTCCATCTGATCCCACCACCGGGCTGGGGCCGTCAGGGGCGTGGCTAGACCCAAGCCCGGGCCGGGAAGAGGGGCGGGGCTGACGCTCTTGGACGTGAGCCCCGGCCACATGGAGGCCAGGGTCCTCAGGCGCAATCCAGCTTGTCTCTTGGGAAGCAACCCACAGTCTTCATGCTCCCTCGGAAGACTGTTTCGGGGCGGCTGGACCCCAATGCACGGCCCTCTTAGGGCTTAGCAACGGCGAGCAGGTCCAGCCGATCCCACCCCCGGGCTGGGGCCGTCAGGGGCATGGCTAGACCCAAGCCCGGGCCTGGAAGAGGGCGGGGCTGACGCTCTTGGACGTGAGCCCCGGCCACATGGCGGCCAGGGTCCCCAGGCGCAATCCAGCTTGTCTCCTGGGAAGCAACCCACAGTCTTCACGCTCCCTCAGAAGACTGTTTCGGTGCGGCTGGACCCCCACGTGCTGCCCTGTTTGGGCTTAGCGTCTGCGAGCAGGTCCAGCCGATCCCACCCCCAAACTGGGGCCGCCAGGGGCGTGGCTAGACCCAAGCCCGGGCCGGGAAGAGGGCAGGGCTGACGCTCTTGGACGTGAGCCCCGGCCACATGGCGGCCAGGGTCCCCAGGCGCAATCCAGCTTGTCTCCTGGGAAGCAACCCACAGTCTTCACGCTCCCTCAGAAGACTGTTTCTGGGTGGCTGGACCCCCACGCGCGGCCCTCTTTGGGCTTAGCGTGGGCGAGCAGGTACAGCAGATCCCACCCCCGGGCTGGGGCCGCCAGGGGCGTGGCTAGACCCAAGCCCGGGCCGGGAAGAGGTGCGGGGCTGATGCTCGGGGATGTGAGCCCCGGCCACATGGCGGCCAGGGTCCCCAGGCGCAATCCAGCTTGTCTCTTGGGAAGCAACCCTCAGTCTTCACGCTCCCTCAGAAGACTGTTTCAGGGCGGCTGGACCCCCACGTGCTGCCCTCTTAGGGCTTAGCGTGGGTGAGCAGGTCCAGCCGATCCCACCCCCGGGCTGGGGCCGCCAGGGGCGTGGCTAGACCCAAGCCCGGGCCGGGAAGAGTGGCGGGGCTGACGCTCGGGGACGTGAGCCCCGGCCACATGGCGGCCTGGGTCCCCAGGCGCAATCCAGCTTGTCTCCTGGGAAGCAACCCACAGTCTTCACGCTCCCTCAGAAGACTGTTTTGGGGTGGCTGGACACCCACGCGCGGCCCTCTTTGGGCTTAGCGTGGGCGAGCAGGTCCAGCCGATCCCACCCCCGGGCTGGGGCCGCCAGGGGCGTGGCTAGACCCAAGCCCGGGCCGGGAAGAGGGGCGGGGCTGATGCTCGGGGACGTGAGCCCCGGCCACATGGCGGCCGGGGTCCCCAGGCGCAATCCAGCTTGTCTCCTGGGAAGCAACCCACAGTCTTCACGCTCCCTCGGAAGACTGTTTCGGGGCGGCTGGACCTCCATGCGCGGCCCTCTTTGGGCTTAGCATCGGCCAGCAGATCCAGCCGATCCCACACCCGGGCTGGGGCTGCCAGGGGCGTGGCTAGACACAAGCCCGGGCTGGGAAAAGGGGCGGGGCTGACGCTCGGGGACGTGAGCCCCGGCCACATGGCGGCCAGGGTCCCCAGGCGCAATCCAGCTTGTCTCCTGGGAAGCAACCCACAGTCTTCACGCTCCCTCAGAAGACTGTTTCGGGGAGGGTGCACCCCCATGCGCGGCCCTCTTTGGGCTTAGTGTCGGCGAGCAGGTCCAGCCGATCCCACCCCCGGGCTGGGGCCGCCAGGGGCGTGGCTAGAACCAAGCCCGGGCCTGGAAGAGGGCGGGGCTGATGCTCGGGGACGTGAGCCCTGGCCACATGGCGGCCAGGGTCCCCAGGCGCAATCCAGCTTGTCTCCTGGGAAGGAACCCACAGTCTTCACGCTCCCTCGGAAGACTGTTTTAGGGCGGCTGGACCCCCACGCGCAGCCCCCTTTGGGCTTAGCGTGGGCGAGCAGGTCCAGCCAATCCCACCCCCGGGCTGGGGCCGTCAGGGGCGTGGCTAGACCCAAGCCCGGGCCGGGAAGAGGGCGGGGCTGACGCTCTTGGACGTGAGCCCCAGCCACATGGAGGCCAGGGTCCCCAGGCGCAATCCAGCTTGTCTCCTGGGAAGCAACCCACAGTCTTCACACTCCCTAAGAAGACTGTTTCAGGGCGGCTGGACCCCCACGCGCGGCCCTCTTTGGGCTTAGCGTGGGCGAACAGGTCCAGCCGATCCCACCCCCAGGCTGGGGCCGCCAGGGGCGTGGCTAGACCCAAGCCCGGGCCGGGAAGAGGGGCGGGGCTGACGCTTGGGGACGTGAGCCCTGGCCACATGGCGGCCGGGGTCCCCAGTTGCAATCCAGCTTGTCTCTTGGGAAGCCACCCACAGTCTTCACGCTCCCTCGGAAGACTGTTTCGGGGCGGCTGGACCTCCACGCGCGGCCCTCTTTGGGCTAAGCGTGGGCGAACAGGTCCAGCCGATCCCACCCCTGGGCTGGGGCCGCCAGGGGCGTGGCTAGACCCAAGCCCGGGCCGGGAAGAGGGGCGTGGCTGACGCTCGGGGATGTGAGCCCCGGCCACATGGTGGCCAGGGTCCCCAGGCGCAATCCATCTTGTCTCCTGGGAAGCAACCCACAGTCTTCACGCTCCCTCGGAAGACTGTTTTGGGGCAGCTGGACCCCCACGGGCCGCCCTCTTTGGGCTTAGCATGGGCAAGCAGGTCCAACCGATCCCACCCCCGGGCTGGAGCTGCAAGGGGCGTGGCTAGACCCAAGCCCGGGCCAGGAAGAGGGGCGGGTCTGACGCTCGGGGATGTGAGCCCCGGCCACATGGCGGCTGGGGTCCCAGGCGCAATCCAGCTTGTCTCCTGGGAAGCAACCCACAGTCTTCACGCTCCCTCAGAAGACTGTTTCGGGGAGGGTGCACCCCCATGCGCGGCCCTCTTGGGGCTTAGCGTCGGCAAGCAGGTACAGAGGATCCCAACCCCGGGCTGGGGCCGCCAGGGGCGTGGCTAGACCCAAGCCCGGGCCAGGAAGAGGGGCGGGGCTGACGCTTGGGGACGTGAGCCCCAGCCACATGGCGGCCTGGGTCCCCAGGCGCAATCCAGCTTGTCTCCTGGGAAGCAACCCACAGTCTTCACGCTCCCTCAGAAGACTGTTTTGGGGTGGCTGGACACCCACGCGCGGCCCTCTTTGGGCTTAGCGTTGGCGAGCAGGTCCAGCCGATCCCACCCCCGGGATGGGGCCGCCAGGGGCGTGGCTAGACCCAAGCCCGAGCCGGGAAGAGGGGCGGGGCTGACGCTCGGGGACGTGAGCCCCGGCCACATGGCGGCCGGGGTCCCCAGGCGCAATCCAGCTTGTCTCCTGGGAAGCAACCCACAGTCTTCACGCTCCCTCAGAAGACTGTTTCGGGGCGGCTGGACCTCCATGCGCGGCCCTCTTTGGGCTTAGCATCGGCCAGCAGGTCCAGTGGATCCCACACCCGGGCTGGGGCTGCCAGGGGCGTGGCTAGACACAAGCCCGGGCTGGGAAAAGGGGCGGGGCTGACGCTCGGGGACGTGAGCCCCGGCCACATGGCGGCCAGGGTCCCCAGGCGCAATCCAGCTTGTCTCCTGGGAAGCAACCCACAGTCTTCACGCTCCCTCAGAAGACTGTTTCGGGGAGGGTGCACCCCCATGCGCGGCCCTCTTGGGGCTTAGCGTCGGCAAGCAGGTACAGAGGATCCCAACCCCGGGCTGGGGCCGCCAGGGGCGTGGCTAGACCCAATCCCGGGCCAGGAAGAGGGGCGGGGCTGACGCTTGGGGACGTGAGCCCTGGCCACATGGAGGCCAGGGTCCCCAGGCACAATCCAGCTTGTCTTCTGGGAAGCAACCCACAGTCTTCATGCTCCCTCGGAAGACTGTTTCGGGGCGGCTGGACCCCCACGTGCGGCCCTCTTTGGGCTTAGTGTGGGCGAGCAGGTCCAGCCTATCCCACCCCCGGGCTGGGGCCGCCAGGGGCGTGGCTAGACCCAAGCCCGGGCCAGGAAGAGGGGCGGGGCTGACGCTCGGGGACGTGAGCCCCGGCCACATGGCGGCCAGGGTCCCCAGGCGCAATCCAGCTTGTCTCCTGGGAAGCAACCCGCAGTCTTCACGGTCCCTCAGAAGACTGTTTCTGGGTGGCTGGACCTCCACGCGCGGCCCTCTTTGGGCTTAGTGTTGGCGAGCATGTCCAGCCGATCCCACACACCCGGGCTGGGGCCTCCAGGGGCGTGGCTAGACCCAAGCCCGGGCCGGGAAGTGGGGCGGGGCTGATGCTCGGGGATGTGAGCCCCGGACACATGGCGGCTGGGGTCCCCAGGTGCAATCCACCTTGTCTCCTGGGAAGCAACCCACAGTCTTCACGCTCCCTCAGAAGACTGTTTCGGGGAGGGTGCACCCCCATGCGCGGCCCTCTTTGGGCTTAGTGTTGGCAAGCAGGTCCAGCCGATCCCACCCCCGGGATGGGGCCGCCAGGGGCGTGGCTAGACCCAAGCCCGGGCCAGGAAGAGGGGCGGGGCTGACGCTCGGGGACGTGAGCCCCGGCCACATGGCGGCCGTGGTCCCCAGGCGCAATCCAGCTTGTCTCTTGGGAAGCAACCCATTCTTCACGCTCCCTCGAAAGGCTGTTTCGGGGCGGCTGGACCCCAATGCACGGCCCTCCTAGGGCTTAGCGTGGACGAGCAGGTCCAGCCGATCCCACCCCTGGGCTGGGTCCGCCAGGGGCGTGGCTAGACCCAAGCCCGGGCCGGGAAGAGGGTCGGGGCTGATGTTTGGGGACGTGAGCGTCGGCAAGCAGGTACAGAGGATCCCACCCCCGGGCTGGGGCCGCCAGGGGCGTGGCTAGACCCAAGCCCGGGCCAGGAAGAGGGGCGGGGCTGACGCTCGGGCACGTGAGCCCTGGCCACATGGAGGCCAGGGTCCCCAGGCACAATCCAGCTTGTCTTCTGGGAAGCAACCCACAGTCTTCATGCTCCCTCGGAAGACTGTTTCGGGACGGCAGGACCCCCATGTGCGGCCCTCTTTGGGCTTAGTGTGGGCGAGCAGGTCCAGCCGATTCCACCCCCGGGCTGGGGCCGCCAGGGGCGTGGCTAGACCCAAGCCCGGGCCAGGAAGAGGGGCGGGGCTGATGCTCGGGTACGTGAGCCCCGGCCACATGGCGGCCAGGGTCCCCAGGCGCAATCCAGCTTGTCTCCTGGGAAGCAACCCACAGTCTTCACGCTCCCTCAGAAGACTGTTTCGGGGAGGGTGCACCCCCATGCACGGCCCTCTTTGTGCTTAGCATCGGCGAGCAGGTCCAGCCGATCCCACCCCCGGGCTGGGGCCGCCAGGGGCGTGGCTAGACCCAAGTCCGGGCCGGGAAGAGGGGCGGGGCTGACGCTCTTGGACGTGAGCCCTGGCCACATGGCGGCCGGGGTCCCCACGCGCAATCCAGCTTGTCTCCTGGGAAGCAACCCACAGTCTTCACGCTCCCTCGGAAAACAGTTTCATTGCGGTTGGACCCCAACGCGCGGCCCTCTTAGGGCTTAGCGTCGCCGAGCAGGTCCAGTGGATCCCACCCCCGGGCTGGGGCCGCCAGGGGCGTGGCTAGACCCAAGCCCGGGCCTGGAAGAGGGCGGGGCTGACGCTCGGGGACGTGAGCCCCGGCCACATGGCGGCCGGGGTCCCCAGGCGCAATCCAGCTTGTCTCCTGGGAAGCAACCCACAATCTTCACGGTCCCTCAGAAGACTGTTTCGGGGCGGCTGGACCCCCACACGCGGCCCTCATTGGGCTTAGCGTGGGCGAGCAGGTACAGCTGATCCCACCCCCAGGCTGGGGCCATCAGGGGCGTGGCTAGACCCAAGCCCGGGCCGGGAAGAGGGGCGGGGCTGACGCTCGGGGACGTGAGCCCCGGCCACATGGCGGCCGGGGTCCCCAGGCACAATCCAGCTTGTCTCCTGGGAAGCAACCCACAGTCTTCACGGTCCCTCAGAAGACTGTTTCTGGGTGGCTGGACCTCCACGCGCGGCCCTCTTTGGGCTTAGTGTTGGCGAGCAGGTCCAACCGATCCCACCCCCGGGCTGGAGCTGCAAGGGGCGTGGCTAGACCCAAGCCCGGGCCGGGAAGAGGGGCGAGGCTGACGCTCGGGCACGTGAGCCCTGGCCACATGGAGGCCAGGGTCCCCAGGCGCAATCCAGCTTGTCTTCTGGGAAGCAACCCACAGTCTTCATGTTCCCTCGGAAGACTGTTTCGGGGCGGCTGGACCCCCACGTGCGGCCCTCTTTGGGCTTAGTGTGGGCGAGCAGGTCCAGCCGATCCCACCCCCGGGCTGGGGCCGCCAGGGGCGTGGCTAGACCCAAGCCCGGGCCAGGAAGAGGGGCGGGGCTGAAGCTCGGGGACGTGAGCCCCGGCCACATGGCGGCCAGGGTCCCCAGGCGCAATCCAGCTTGTCTCCTGGGAAGCAACCCACAGTCTTCACTCTCCCTCAGAAGACTGTTTCGGGGAGGGTGCACCCCCATGTGCGGCCCTCTTTGGGCTTAGTGTGGGCGAGCAGGTCCAGCCGATCCCACCCCCGGGCTGGGGCCGCCAGGGGCGTGGCTAGACCCAAGCCCGGGCCGGGAAGAGGGGCGGGGCTGACGCTCTTGGACGTGAGCCCCGGCCACATGGCGGCCGGGGTCCCCAGGTGCAATCCACCTTGTCTCCTGGGAAGCAACCCACAGTCTTCACGCTCCCTCGGAAAACAGTTTCATTGCGGTTGGACCCCAACGCGCGGCCCTCTTAGGGCTTAGCGTCGCCGAGCAGGTCCAGTGGATCCCACCCCCAAACTGGGGCCGCCAGGGGCGTGGCTAGACCCAAGCCCGGGCCGGGAAGAGGGGCGGGGCTGACGCTCGGGGACGTGAGACCCGGCCACATGGCGGCCAGTGTCCCCAGGCGCAATCCAGCTTGTCTCCTGGGAAGCAACCCACAGTCTTCACGCTCCCTCGGTAGACTGTTTTAGGGCGGCTGGACCCCCATGTGCGGCCCTCTTTGGGCTTAGCATGGGCGAGCAGGTCCAGCCGATCCCACCCCCGGGATGGGGCCGCCAGGGGCGTGGCTAGACCCAAGCCCGGGCCGGGAAGATGGGCGGGGCTGACGCTCGGGGACGTGAGCCCCGGCCAAATGGCGGCCGGGTCCCCAGGCGCAATCCAGCTTGTCTCCTGGGAAGCAACCCACAGTCTTCACGCTCCCTCGGAAGACTGTTTCGGGGCGGCTGGACCTCCACGTGCGGCCCGCTTTGGGCTAAGCGTGGGCGAAGAGGTCCAGCCGATCCCACCCCCGGGCTGGGGCTGCAAGGGGCGTGGCTAGACCCAAGCCCGTGCCAGGAAGAGGGGCGGGGCTGACGCTCGGGGATGTGAGCCCCCGGCCACATGGCGGCCGGGGTCCCAGGCACAATCAAGCTTGTCTCCTGGGAAGCAACCCACAGTCTTCACGCTCTCTCAGAAGACTGTTTCGGGGAGGGTGCACCCCCATGCGCGGCCCTCTTTGGGCTTAGCGTCGGCAAGCAGGTACAGAGGATCCCACACCCGGGCTGGGGCCGCCAGGGGCGTGGCTAGACCCAAGCCCGGGCCAGGAAGAGGGGCGGGGCTGACGCTCGGGCACGTGAGCCCTGGCCACATGGAGGCCAGGGTCCCCAGGCGCAATCCAGCTTGTCTTCTGGGAAGCAACCCACAGTCTTCATGCTCCCTCGGAAGACTGTTTCGGGACGGCAGGACCCCCATGTGCGGCCCTCTTTGGGCTTAGTGTGGGCGAGCAGGTCCAGCCGATCCCACCCCCGGGCTGGGGCCGCCAGGGGCGTGGCTAGACCCAAGCCCGGGCCAGGAAGAGGGGCGGGGCTGACGCTCGGGGACGTGAGCCCCGGCCACATGGCGGCCGGGGTCCCCAGGCGCAATCCAGCTTGTCTCCTGGGAAGCAACCCACAGTCTTCACGGTCCCTCAGAAGACTGTTTCTGGGTGGCTGGACCTCCACGCGCGGCCCTCTTTGGGCTTAGTGTTGGCGAGCAGGTCCAGCCGATCCCACCCCCGGGCTGGGGCCGCCAGGGGCGTGGCTAGACCCAAGCCCGGGCCGGAAAGAGGGGCGGGGCTGACGCTCCTGGACGTGAGCCCCCGGCCACATGGCGGCCGGGGTCCCCAGGTGCAATCCAGCTTTTCTCCTGGGAAGCAACCCACAGTCTTCATGCTCCCTCGGTAGACTGTTTCGGGGCGCCTGGACCCCCACGAGCGGCCCTCTTTGGGCTTAGCGTCGCCGAGCAGGTCCAGCCAATCCCACCCCCAAACTGGGGCCGTCAGGGGCGTGGCTAGACCCAAGCCCGGGCCGGGAAGAGGGGCGGGGCTGACGCTCGGGGACGTGAGCCCCGGCCACATGGCGGCCGGGGTCCCCAGGCGCAATCCAGCTTGTCTCCTGGGAAGCAACCCACAATCTTCACGCTCCCTCAGAAGACTGTTTCGGGGCGGCTGGACCCCCACGCGCGGCCCTCATTGGGCTTAGCGTGGGCGAGCAGGTACAGCTGATCCCACCCCCAGGCTGGGGCCATCAGGGGCGTGGCTAGACCCAAGCCCGGGCCGGGAAGAGGGGCGGGGCTGATGCTCGGCTACGTGAGCCCCGGCCACATGGCGGCCGGGGTCCCCAGGCGCAATCCAGCTTGTCTCCTGGGAAGCAACCCACAATCTTCACGCTCCCTCGGAAAACAGTTTCATTGAGGTTGGACCCCAACGCGCGGCCCTCTTTGGGCTTAGCTTGGGCGAGCAGGTCCAGCCGATCCCACCCCCAGGCTGGGGCCGTCAGGGGCGTGGATAGACCCAAGCCCGGGCCAGGAATATGGGCGGGGCTGACGCTCGGGCACGTGAGCCCTGGCCACATGGAGGCCAGGGTCCCCAGGCGCAATCCAGCTTGTCTTCTGGGAAGCAACCCACAGTCTTCATGCTCCCTCGGAATACAGTGTCATGCGGGTGGACCCCCACGTGCGGCCCTCTTTGGGCTTAGTGTGGGCGAGCAGGTCCAGTGGATCCCACCCCCGGGCTGGGGCCGATAGGGGCGTGGCTAGACCCAAGCCCGGGCCGGGAAGTGCGGCGGAGCTGACGCTTGGGGACGTGAGCCCCGGCCACATGGCGGCCGGGGTCCCCAGGCGCAATCCAGCTTGTCTCCTGGGAAGCAACCCACAGTCCTCACGCTCCCTCGGAAGACTGTTTTGGGGCAGCTGGACCCCCACGCGCAGCCCACTTTGGGCTTAGCATCGCCGAGCAGGTCCAGCCGATCCCACCCCCGGGCTGGGGCCATCAGGGGCGTGGCTAGACGCAAGCCCGGGCCGGGAAGAGGGTCGGGGCTGATGCTCGGGGACGTGAGCCCCGGCCACATGGCGGCCAGGGTCCCCAGGCGCAATCCAGCTTGTCTCCTGGGAAGCAACCCACAGTCTTCACGCTCCCTCAGAAGACTGTTTCGGGGAGGGTGCACCCCCATGCGCGGCCCTCTTTGGGCTTAATATCGGCCAGCAGGTCCAGCCGATCCCACCCCCGGGCTGGGGCCGTCAGGGGCGTGGCTAGACCCAAGCCCGGGCGGGGAAGAGGGGCGGGGCTGATGCTCGGCTACGTGAGCCCCGGCCACATGGCGGCCGGGGTCCCCAGGCACAATCCAGCTTGTCTCCTGGGAAGCAACCCACAGTCTTCACGCTCCCTCAGAAGACTGTTTCAGGGCGGCTGGACCCCCACGCGCGGCCCTCTTTGGGCTTAGCTTGGGCGAGCAGGTCCAGCCGATCCCACCCCCGGGCTGGGGCCGCCAGGGGCGTGGCTAGACCCAAGCCCGGGCCGGGAAGAGGGGCGGGGCTGACGCTCGGGGACGTGAGCCCCGGCCACATGGCGGCCGGGGTCCCCAGGCGCAATCCAGCTTGTCTCTTGGGAAGCAACCCACAGTCTTCACGCTCCCTCAGAAGGCTGTTTCTGGGCGGCTGGACCCCCATGTGCGGCCCTCTTTGGGTTTAGCGTGGGCAAGCAGGTCCAGCCGATCCCACCCCCAGGCTGGGGCCGTCAGGGGCGTGGATAGACCCAAGCCCGGGCCAGGAAGATGGGCGGGGCTGACGCTCGGGCACGTGAGCCCTGGCCACATGGAGGCCAGGGTCCCCAGGCGCAATCCAGCTTGTCTTCTGGGAAGCAACCCACAGTCTTCATGCTCCATCGGAAGACTGTTTTGGGACGGCAGGACCCCCATGTGCGGCCCTCTTTGGGCTTAGTGTGGGCGAGCAGGTCCAGCCGATCCCATCCCCGGGCTGGGGCCGCCAGGGGCGTGGCTAGACCCAAGCCCGGGCCGGGAAGAGGGGCGGGGCTGACGCTCGGGGACGTGAGCCCCGGCCACATGGCGGCCGGGGTCCCCAGGCGCAATCCAGCTTGTCTCCTGGGAAGCAACCCACAGTCTTCACGCTCCCTCAGAAGACTGTTTCGGGGAGGGTGCACCCCCATGCGCGGCCCTCTTTGGGCTTAATATCGGCCAGCAGGTCCAGCGGATCCCATCCCCGGGCTGGGGCCGCCAGGGGCGTGGCTAGACCCAAGCCCGGGCCGGGAAGAGGGTCGGGGCTGATGCTCGGGGACGTGAGCCCTGGCCACATGGCGGCCGGGGTCCCCAGGTGCAATCCACCTTGTCTCCTGGGAAGCAACCCACAGTCTTCACGCTCCCTCGGAAAACAGTTTCATTGCGGTTGGACCCCAACGCGCGGCCCTCTTATGGCTTAGCTTCGGCAAGCAGGTACAGAGGATTCCACCCCCAAACTGGAGCCGCCAGGGGCGTGGCTAGACCCAAGCCCGGGCCGGGAAGAGGGGCGGGGCTGACGCTCGGGGATGTGAGCCCCGGCCACATGGCGGCCGGGGTCCCCAGGCGCAATCCAGCTTGTCTCTTGGGAAGCAACCCACAGTCTTCACGCTCCCTCAGAAGGCTGTTTCTGGGCGGCTGGACCCCCATGTGTGGCCCTCTTTGGGCTTAGCGTCGGCAAGCAGGTCCAGCCGATCCCACCCCCGGGCTGGGGCCGTCAGGGGCGTGGATAGACCCAAGCCCGGGCCAGGAAGATGGGCGGGGCTGACGCTCGGGCACGTGAGCCCTGGCCACATGGAGGCCAGGGTCCCCAGGCGCAATCCAGCTTGTCTTCTGGGAAGCAACCCACAGTCTTCATGCTCCCTCGGAAGACTGTTTCGGGACGGCAGGACCCCCATGTGCGGCCCTCTTTGGGCTTAGTGTGGGCGAGCAGGTCCAGCCGATCCCACCCCCGGGCTGGGGCCGCCAGGGGCGTGGCTAGACCCAAGCCCGGGCTGGAAAGAGGGGCGGGGCTGACGCTCTTGGACGTGAGCCCCGGCCACATGGCGGCCGGGGTCCCCAGGTGCAATCCACCTTGTCTCCTGGGAAGCAACCCACAGTCTTCACGCTCCCTCGGAAAACAATTTCATGGCGGTTGGACCCTCACGTGCGGCCCTCTTATAGCTTAGCGTAGCCGAGCAGGTCCAGCCGAACTCACCCCCGGGCTGGGGCTGCCAGGGGCGTGGCTAGAACCAAGCCCGGGCCGGGAAGAGGGGCGGAGCTGATGCTCGGGGACGTGAGCCCCGGCCAGATGGCGGCCAGGGTCCCCAGGCGCAATCCAGCTTGTCTCCTGGGAAGCAACCCACAGTCTTCACGCTCCCTCAGAAGACTGTTTCGGGAGGGTGCACCCCCATGCGCGGCCCTCTTTGGGCTTAGCATCGGCCAGCAGGTCCAGCGGATTCCACCCCCGGACTGGGGCCTCCAGGGGCGTGGCTAGACCCAAGCCCGGGCTGGGAAGAGGGGCGGGGCTGACGCTCTGGTACGTGAGCCCCGGCCACATGGTGGCCGGGGTCCCCAGGCGCAATCCAGCTTGTCTCCTGGGAAGCAACCCACAATCTTCACGCTCCCTCAGAAGACTGTTTCGGGGCGGCTGGACCCCCACGCGCCGCCCTCTTTGGGCTTAGCGTGGGCGAGCAGGTCCAGCCGATCCCACCCCCGGGCTGGGGCCGCCAGGGGCGTGGCTAGACCCAAGCCCTGGCCGGGAAGAGGGGCGGGGCTGACGCTTGGGGACGTGAGCCCCGGCCACATGGCGGCTGGGGTCCCCAGGCGCAAACCAGCTTGTCTCCTGGGAAGCAACCCAGTCTTCACGCTCCCTCGGAAGACTGTTTTGGGCGGCTGGACCCCCACGTGCGTCCCTCTTTGGGCTTAGTGTCGGCGAGCAGGTCCAGCCGATCCCACCCCCGGGCTGGGGCCGCCAGGGGCGTGGCTAGACGCAAGCCCGGGCCGGGAAGAGGGGCGGGGCTGACGCTCGGGGACGTGAGCCCCGGCCACATGGCGGCCGGGGTCCCCAGGCGCAATCCAGCTTGTCTCCTGGGAAGCAACCCACAGTCTTCACACTCCCTCAGAAGACAGTTTCATGGCGGCTGGACCCCCACGTGCGGCCCTCTTTGGGCTTAGCTGTAGGCGAGCAGGTCCAGCCGATCCCACCCCCAGGCTGGGGCCGCAGGGGCGTGGCTAGACCCAAGCCCGGGCCGGGAAGAGGGGCGGGGCTGTCGCTTGGGGACGTGAGCCCCGGCCACATGGGGGCCGGGGTCCCCAGGCGCAATCCAGCTTGTCTCTGGGAAGCAACCCACAGTCTTCACGCTCCCTCGGAAGACTGTTTCGGGGACGGCTGCACCCCCATGCGCGGCCCTCTTTGGGCTTAGTGTCGGCCAGCAGGGACACAGCGATCCCACCCCCGGGCTGGGGCCATCAGGGGCGTGGCTAGACCCAAGCCCGGGCCGGGAAGAGGGGCGGGGCTGATGCTCGGGGACGTGAGCCCCGGCCACATGGCGGCCAGGGTCCCCAGGCGCAATCCAGCTTGTCTCCTGGGAAGCAACCCACAGTCTTCACGCTCCCTCAGAAGACTGTTTCATGGCGGCTGGACCCCCATGCGCCGCCCTCCTTGGGCTTAGCATGGGCGAGCAGGTCCAGCCGATGCCACCCCCTGGGCTGGGGCCGCCAGGGGCGTGGCTAGACCGAAGCCCGGGCCGGGAAGAGGGGCGGGGCTGACGCTCGGGGACGTGAGCCCCGGCCACATGGCGGCCGGGGTCCCCAGGCGCAATCCAGCTTGTCTCCTGGGAAGCAACCCACAGTCTTCACGCTCCCTCAGAAGACTGTTTCAGGGCGGCTGGACCCCCACGCGCGGCCCTCTTTGGGCTTAGCGTCGACGAGCAGGTCCAGCCGATCCCACCCCCGGGCTGGGGCCGCCAGGGGCGTGGCTAGACCCAAGCCCGGGCCGGGAAGAGGGGCGGGGCTGACGCTCGGGGACGTGAGCCCCGGCCACATGGCGGCCAGGGTCCCCAGGCGCAATCCAGCTTGTCTCCTGGGAAGCAACCCACAGTCTTCACGCTCCCTCTGAAGTCTGTTTCTGGGCGGCTGGACCCCCACGTGCGGCCCTCTTTGGGCTTAGCGTGGGCGAGCAGGTCCAGCCGATCCCACCCCCAGGCTGGGGCCGCCAGGGGCGTGGCTAGACCCAAGCCCGGGCCGGGAGGAGGGCGGGGCTGACGCTCGGGGACGTGAGCCCCGGCCACATGGGGGCCAGGGTCCCCAGGCGCAATCCAGCTTGTCTCCTGGGAAGCAACCCACAGTCTTCACGCTCCCTCGGAAGACTGTTTCTGGGCGGCTGGACCCCCACGTGCGGCCCTCTTTGGGCTTAGCGTGGGCGAGCAGGTCCAGCCGATCCCACCCCCGGGCTGGGGCCGCCAGGGGCGTGGCTAGACCCAAGCCCGGGCCGGGAAGAGGGGCGGGGCTGATGCTCGGGGACGTGAGCCCCGGCCACATGGCGGCCGGGGTCCCCAGGCGCAATCCAGCTTGTCTCCTGGGAAGCAACCCACAGTCTTCAC
This sequence comes from Ochotona curzoniae, assembly GCF_017591425.1. NCBI lineage: Eukaryota > Metazoa > Chordata > Mammalia > Lagomorpha > Ochotonidae > Ochotona > Ochotona curzoniae. The sequence continues at coordinate 4,078 of NW_024465121.1, read as the reverse complement.
GCTCCCTCAGAAGACTGTTTCTGGGCGGCTGGACCCCCACGCGCGGCCCTCTTTGGGCTTAGCGTGGGCGAGCAGGTCCAGCCGATCCCACCCCCGGGCTGGGGCCGCCAGGGGCGTGGCTAGACCCAAGCCCGGGCCGGGAAGAGGGGCGGGGCTGACGCTCGGGGACGTGAGCCCCGGCCACATGGCGGCCGGGGTCCCCAGGCGCAATCCAGCTTGTCTCCTGGGAAGCAACCCACAGTCTTCACGCTCCCTCGGAAAGACTGTTTCTGGGCGGCTGGACCCCCACGTGCGGCCCTCTTTGGGCTTAGCTGTCGGCAAGCAGGTCCAGCCGATCCCACCCCCGGGCTGGGGCCGCCAGGGGCGTGGCTAGACCCAAGCCCGGGCCGGGAAGAGGGGCGGGGCTGATGCTCGGGGACGTGAGCCCCGGCCACATGGCGGCCGGGGTCCCCAGGCGCAATCCAGCTTGTCTCCTGGGAAGCAACCCACAGTCTTCACGCTCCCTCAGAAGACTGTTTCATGGGCGGCTGGACCCCCACGTGCGGCCCTCTTTGGGCTTAGCGTAGGCAAGCAGGTCCAGCCGATCCCACCCCCGGGCTGGGGCCGCCAGGGGCGTGGCTAGACCCAAGCCCGGGCCGGGAAGAGGGGCGGGGCTGACGCTCGGGGACGTGAGCCCCGGCCACATGGGGGCCGGGGTCCCCAGGCGCAATCCAGCTTGTCTCTTGGGAAGCAACCCACAGTCTTCACGCTCCCTCGGAAGACTGTTTCGGGGACGGTGCACCCCCATGCGTGGCCCTCTTTGGGCTTAGTGTCGGCCGAGCAGGTCCAAGCGATCCCACCCCCGGGCTGGGGCCAGCAGGGGCGTGGCTAGACCCAAGCCCGGGCCGGGAAGAGGGGCGGGGCTGACGCTCGGGACGTGAGCCCCGGCCACATGGCGTCCAGGGTCCCCAGGCGCAATCCAGCTTGTCTCCTGGGAAGCAACCCACAGTCTTCACGCTCCCTCGAAGACTGTTTCGGGGTGCTGGACCCCCATGCGCGGCCCTCTTTGGGCTTAGCGTGGGCGAGCAGGTCCAGCCGATCCCACCCCCGGGCTGGGGCCGCCAGGGGCGTGGCTTGACCTAAGCCCGGGCCGGGAAGAGGGGCGGGGCTGATGCTCTGGGACGTGAGCCCCGGCCACATGGCAGGCCGGGGTCCCCAGGCGCAATCCAGCTTGTCTCCTGGGAAGCAACCCAGTCTTCACGCTCCCTCAGAAGACTGTTTCGGTGGGCTGGACCCCCATGCGCGGCCCTCTTTGGGCTTAGCGTGGGCGAGCAGGTCCAGCAGATCCCACCCCCGGGCTGGGGCCGCCAGGGGCGTGGCAAGACCCAAGCCCGGGCAGGGAAGAGGGGCGGGGCTGACGCTCGGGGACGTGAGACCCGGCCACATGGCGGCCGGGGTCCCCAGGCGCAATCCAGCTTGTCTCCTGGGAAGCAACCCACAGTCTTCACGCTCCCTCAGAAGACTGTTTCTGGGTGGCTGGACCCCCACGCGCGGCCCTCTTTGGGCTTAGCGTGGGCGAGTAGGTCCAGCCGATAGCACCCCCGGGCTGGGGCCGCCAGGGGCGTGGCTAGACCCAAGCCCGGGCCGGGAAGAGGGGCGGGGCTGATGCTCGGGGAAGTGAGCCCCGGCCACATGGCGGCCAGGGTCCCCAGGCGCAATCCAGCTTGTCTCCTGGGAAGCAACCCACAGTCTTCACGCTCCCTCGGAAGACTGTTTCGGGCGGCTGGACCCCCACGCGCGTGCCCTCTTTGGGCTTAGCGTTGGCGAGCAGGTCCAGCCGATCCCACCCCCGGGCTGGGGCCGTCAGGGGCGTGGCTAGACCCAAGCCCGGGCCGGGAAGAGGGGCGGGGCTGACGCTCGGGGACGTGAGCCACGGCCACATGGCGGCTGGGGTCCCCAGGCGCAATCCAGCTTGTCTCCTGGGAAGCAACCCACAGTCTTCACGCTCGCACAGAAGACTGTTTCGGGGCGGCTGGACCCCGACGTGCGGCCATCTTTGGGCTTAGCTGGGCGAGCAGGTCCAGCCGATCCCACCCCCGGGCTGGGGCCGCTCAGGGGCGTGGCTAGACCCAAGCCCTGGCCGGGTAAGAGGGGCGGGGCTGATGCTCGGGGACGAGAGCCCCGGCCACATGGGGACCAGTGTCCCCAGGTGCAATCCAGCTTGTCTCCTGTGAAGCAACCCACAGTCTTCACGCTCCCTTGGAAGACTGCTTTGGGGCGGCTGGACCCCCACGCGCGGCCCTCTTTAAGGTAGCATCGGCCGGCAGGTACAGCCGATCCCACCCCCGGGCTGGGGCCGCCAGGGGCGTGGCTAGACCCAAGCCCGGGCCGGGAAGAGGGGTGGGGCTGGCGCTCGGGGACGTGAGCCCCGGCCACATGGCGGCCGGGTCCCCAGGCGCAATCCAGCTTGTCTCCTCGGAAGCAACCCCAGTCTTCACGGTCCCTCAGAAGACTGTTTCTGGGGTGGCTGGACCCACACGCGCGGCCCTCTTTGGGCTTAGCGTGGGCGAGCAGGTCCAAACCGATCCCACCCCCGAGCTGGGGCCGCCAGGGTGTGGCTAGACCCAAGCCCGGGTCTGGAAGGGGGCGGGGCTGATGCTCGGGCACGTGAGCCCCGGCCACATGGCGGCCGGGGTCCCCAGGCGCAATCCAGCTTGTCTCTTGGGAAGCAACCCACAGTCTTCACGCTCCCTCAGAAGACTGTTTTTGGGAGGCTGGACCCCACGCGCGGCCCTCTTTGGGCTTAGCGTCGGCCAGCAGGTCCAGCAGATCCCACCCCCGGGCTGGGGCCGCCAGGGGCGTGGCTAGACCCAAGCCCGGGCCAGGAAGAGGGGCGGGGCTGACGCTCTTGGACGTGAGCCCCGGCCATATGGCGGCCGGGGTCCCCAGGCACAATCCAGCTTGTCTCCTGGGAAGCAACCCACAGTCTTCACGCTCCCTCAGAAGACTGTTTGGTGCGGCTGGACCGCCTCGTGCGCGGCCCTCTTTGGGCTTAGTGTTGGCGAGCAGGTCCAGCCAATCCCACCCCGGGCTGGGGCCGCCAGGGGCGTGGCTAGACCCAAGCCCGGGCCTGGAAGAGGGTCGGGGCTGACGCTCGGGGACGTGAGCCCCGGCCACATGGAGGCCAGGGTCCTCAGGCGCAATCCAGCTTGTCTCCTGCGAAGCAACCCACAGTCTTCACGCTCCCTCAGAAGACTGTTTCTGGGTGGCTGGACCCCCACGCGTGGCCCTCTTTGGGCTCAGGGTGGGCGAGCAGTTCCAGCCGATCCCACCCCCGGGCTGGGGCAGCCAGTGGCATGGCTAGACCCAAGCCCGGGCCGGGAAGAGGGTCGGGGCGGACGCTCGGGGACGTGAGCCCCGGCCACATGGCGGCCAGGGGTCTCCAGGCGCAATCCAGCTGGTCTCCTGGGAAGCAACCCACAGTCTTCACGCTCCCTCAGAAGACTGTTTCGGGGAGGATGCACCCCCATGCGCGGCCCTCTTTGGGCTTAGCGTCGGCAAGCAGGTACAGAGGATCCCACCCCCGGGCTGGGGCCGCCAGGGGCGTGGCTAGACCCAAGCCCGGGCCTGGAAGAGGCCGGGGCTGACGCTCGGCAACTTGTGCCACAGCCACATGGCGGCCAGGGTCCCCAGGCGCAATCCAGCTTGTCTCTTGGGAAGCAACCCACAGTCTTCACGCTCCCTCAGAAGACTGTTTTGGTGCGGCTGGACCAAAACGCGCGGCCCTCTTTGGGCTTAGCGTCAGCGAGCAGGTCCATCTGATCCCACCCCCGGGCTGGGGCAGCCAGGGGCGTGGCTAGACCCAAGCCCGGGCCGGGAAGAGGGGCGGGGCTGACGCTTGGGGACGTGAGCCCCGGCCACATGGCGGCCGGGGTCCCCAGGCGCAATCCAGCTTGTCTCCTGGGAAGCAACCCACAGTCTTCACGCTCCCTCAGAAGACTGTTTTGTTGCGGCTGGACCCCTACGTGCGGCCCTCTTTGGGCTTAGTGTCGGCGAGCAGGTCCAGCCGATCCCACCCCCGGGCTGGGGCCGCCAGGGG